>NC_136061.1:201450508-201960508 GCF_964261635.1 Lissotriton helveticus | reverse complement strand
CGCCAAAGCCTGCCTTGCTGCTCTGTTCCAGCCTGATCCCCTGATGAAGTAAATCTACGAAACGCGTCGGGAATGGGACCTTGAATTTAGTGGACTGAAGTGCTGCCTCGCTGGTGCTGTTCTTTGAATAAACGCATGCTGGCTGATACTTTCCTGTGGTGCAGTTGTCTTCCACGTCAGACATCTTTCACTCAACAAACGGGGAGGCGAAAACAGTGAATTTAAACACCCATTTGGCGCCAACACATGGTAAGGTATAGACATAGAAAACAGACGTATCTTGTTAAACTGTTTTGTGAGTGGAGATAGCCATCTTACATCTTATTGTATAAATATATATATATATATCCAGTGTAATTTAGAGTGTGTGCCTAGCTATGGGATATCAGTACTACGTGTATGCTTGTCCAGTATGGAGCAGTGTGTCACATCCCTGGATTGAACAGAGCTCTGTGTGTGCTTGTGTGAAGTTCTACCCCAGAGCTTTGTCTGCCATCCTACCATGGATTGAGCAGAGTTGAGTGTGTGTTTGAGAGCCTGAGGTCGCCATTGATGCGTGCCTATCTTCACCTTGGAGAACAGGATAGGACAAGAGTTTTAAGAGGCAGCTCTGGGCCTAGGATGGCACAAACCCCTCAGAACGAGTGCTCTTGGTGATATTTTAAGAGGGGACATGTGGTGAGGAATTGATTTCAACGTGAAACGAAAACAAAATATGATATATTGTATAATTTTACGAAGCACTTAGGCTGTCCGGAGATCCGGAGAGTCTCTTGATGCTTTTGTGTGGCCAACGTCTAGTATGCTGCAAAATGAATTAGCCTTTAAGAATGTGAAAAGAAAAAGCTGTAACCCATCCAGATGCCGTCTCATGACGGAAACAACCTTTAAAATGCAGTCATTACATTGCACTACATTTACAACGCAGTCATTATATCGGAATATCCTATACAACGCATGTCACTACAGCACAGCCATTACATTGCATGTCACTACAACGCATGACACTACAATGCATGTCACTACAACGCAGGCATTACATTGCATGTCATTACAACACATACCATTACAATGCATAGTACCCCTACACTATCCAACACTTACCATACTGTTGCACCCCCTGGAGTTAGAATAGTAATTTTTACCCCTACGCTATCCAGCACACACCTTAAATGCAATGTGATGGTATGTGTTGTAATGGTATGTGTTGTAAAGGTAGAATGTGATGGAATGGACTGCGTTGTATATGTAGTTTAAAACATTTGTTGTAATGGCATGCAATGTAAATGTATGCATTGTAAAGGATGTTGCGATGTAAAAACTTCATTGTAAAGGCATGCATTGTAAATGTATGTGTTGTACCGTCATACACTCATCTCGTGAGTTTCAGATGCGAGTGGCAGTAGTGTATCTGGAGTTTCATTTCATTGGCTCACTTGAGTTCTATCAGAGTGGTATTAGTTCACCAGAGGTGTGTTTTAGAGTGGCATTGGGCTGTCTAAGTTCATATCAGAGAGGCATTGGCTTGTTTGAGATCACATCAGAGGGCATTGGTTCACGTGAAGTGCACATCGGGGGGCATTGGTTTATTTGAGTTCCTATCAGAAGGAATTGGTTTATCTGACTTCATATCAGAGTGCATTAGTTCGCACAATGGGTGTGCCACTATTGCTTTATCTGAGTTCATGTGTGATCAGGCAATCAATCAATGCATTTCTAAAGCACGCTACATACCTGCGAGGGTCTCAAGGCGCTGGGGGTGGGGGGGGCGCTACCGATCGAAGAGCCAGGTCTTGAGGAGTCTCCTGAAGGTCAGCAGATCCTGAGTCTGTCACAGGCTGGTGGGGAGAGCGTTCCCGGTCTTGGCGGCGAGGTAGGAGAATTATCTGCCGCCGGCGTGGTTTTCCGGATGCGGGGGACTGTGGCGTGGGTGAGGTCGGCCGAGCGGAGGCTTCGGGTGGGGGTGTGGAAGCTGAGTCGGTTGTTGAGGTATGTAGGTCCGGTGTTGTGTAGTGACTTGTGTGCGTGGATGAGGAGCTTGAAGGTGATCCTCTTGTTGACGGGGAGCCAGTGCAGGCTTCTCAGGTGGGGTGTGATGTGGCTGCGTCGGGGGACGTCGAGAATCAGTCGTGCCGAAGCGTTCTGGATTCGTTGTAGTCGTCTCAGGAGCTTGGTTGTTGTTCCTGAGTAGAGGGCGTTCCCATAGTCGAGTCTGCTGGTGACGAGGGCCTGGGTGACGTTTTTTCTCGTGTCGGGAGGGATCCATTTGAAGATCCTACGGAGCATTCGGAGGGTGTTGAAGCAGGACGCGGAGACGGTGTTGACTTGCCTGGTCATGGAGAGGGTGGAGTCGAGGATGACCCCCCAGGTTGCGGTACATGGTCTGTGGGTTCTGAATTCAGCTTCAGTCTGCTGTTCTTCATCCAGTCGGCTACGGCCTTCATTCCTCTGTGGAGGTTGGCTATGGCGGTGTGGGGGTCTTCGGTGAGGGATATGATCAGCTGGGTGTCGTCGGCATAGGAGATGATGTTGAGGTTGTGTTGTCGTGCGACGTGGGCAAGCGGTGCCATGTAGATGTTATACAGCGTCGGGCTGAGAGATGATCCCTGTGGAACGCCGCAGATGATCTCTGTGGTTTTCGAGCAGAAGGTTGGGAGGCGGACGCTCTGGGTTCTGCCGGAGAGGAAGGATGTGGTCCAGGCCAGGGCCTACTCTTGGATTCCAGCGCCGTGGAGGCGTGCTGATAGGGTGCGGTGGCAGACTGTGTCGAAGGCTGCTGATAGGTCCAGGAGGATGAGGGCGGCTGTTTCTCCTTTGTCCATCAGGATCCTGATGTCGTCAGTGGCGGCAATGTAGGCGGTCTCGGTGCTGTGGTTGCTGCGGAAACCGGATTGGGAAGGGTCCAGGATGTTGTTGTCTTCGAGTTAGCGGGTTAGGTGTTTGTTAACAATCTTCTCTGTTACTTTTGCCGGGAACGGGAGCAGGGAGATGGGCCGGAAGGTCCTTGGAGTCCGCCTTGGGCTTCTTCAGGAGGGCGTTGATCTCAGCATGCTTCCAGCTTTCCGGGAAGGTTGCTGTCTCGAAGGAACTGTTGATTGTTTTCCGGAGGTGGGGCGCGATGGTTGTGCTAGCTTTGATGAAGACGTGGTGAGGGCAGGGGTCGGATGGGGATCCAGAGTGGATGGAGTTCATGGTTTTGATGGTTTCTTCGTCGCTGACGTAGGACCAGGCTGTCAGGCGACTGGTGTGGGTGGTGCTCGCAGGGGTGGTGGACTCGGTGGTGGGTGCGGGGTTGTCGGAGTTGAAGCTGTCGTGGATGTCGGTGATCTTGCGGTGAAAGAAGGTGGCCAGGGAGTTGCACAGGTCCTGTGATGGTGGGATGTCGTTGGTGTTGGAGCTGGGGTTGGAGAGTTCTTTCACGATGCTGAAGAGCTCTTTGGTGTTGTGTGCGTTGTTGTCTAGGCGGTTCTTGAAAGCGGTCCTTTTGGCGGTTCTGATGAGTTGGTGGTGTCTGCGGGTGGCGTTCTTGTGGGCTGTGTGGCTGTCTGGTGTTCGGTCATGGAGCCATTTCTTTTCCAGCTTCCGACAGATGTTCTTGGAGATCCGGAGGTCTTCGGTGAACCAGGCGGCTTTCTTGTTGGTGCGGTTGGCTGTGGAGGTCTTGAGAGGTGCGAGGGTGTTGGCGCAGTCGTTGAACCACTGTTTGAGGTTGGTCGCGGCAGTGTCGGGATCGATGGGGTTGGCGGGTGGTCTCAGGGCGAGGGTGGTAGTCAGTTGGTCCTTGGTGACCTTGCCCCAGCAGCGGCGTGGCAGCTGTTGGGTGCGGTGGTGTGTGGTGGGATTCCTGAAGGTGAAGTGGACGCATCTGTGGTCGGTCCAGTGGGGTTCTGTGGTGTGGTTGAGGGAGACGTGGGGGCTTGTGGAGAAGATGGGGTCCAGCGTGTGTCCCGCGGCGTGGGTGGGTGTTGTCACGAGCTGTTTGAGTCCGAGGTTGGCGAGGTTGGCGATCAGGGCGGTGGAGTTTGCATCGTTTTTGTTCTCGAGGTGGAAGTTCAGGTCCCTGAGGAGGATGTAGTCCGTGGAGGCGAGGGCGTGGATACTGATGAGGTCGGCGATGGTGTCACTGAACTGTGGTCGTGGTCCGGGTGGTCTGTAGATGAGTGTTCCTCTGAGGGTGGTGTTGGGGTCGGTGTGGATCTGGAAGTGCATGTGCTCGGCGGTCGTGGGAGTGTCGTCGGTGTTGGTTGAGACTCTGAGGGTGTCCTTGTGGATGATAGCGATTCCCCCTCCAACTCCGTTGGTGCGGTCTCTGCGGGAGATCTTGTAGCCCTGTGGGATGGCTACGGCGATGTCTGGTGCTGAGGTGGCATTCAGCCAGGTTTCTGTCAGGAAGGCGACGTCGGGGGCGGTGGAGTCAAGGAGGTCCCAGAGTTCGATGGCGTGCTTGCGAGCGGAGCGGGTGTTGAGGAGGATGCAGCGGAGGTGGTTGGGTTCGCTGGTTGGTGGTTTGGTTGGCTGGATGCTGGTAAATCTGCAGTTCCGGCAGGTGAAGGGCCCTTCGGTGTGCTTCGGGGTGGCCCGGTAGTAGGGGTGGTCTTGTCCGGTGTTGAGTGCGTGGAGGGTGCTGGAGTCGTAGAGCTGTCTGGCATTGCGGGGGGCATGGGGTCCAGGGGTTCTGGTGCTGGGTGCGGTCCAGGCGCGGACGGGCGCAGACGGGCTTGCCTTTGGTGCGGCCGCTGCGCGGCCTCCAGATGAGGAGGAGAGGGAGGGCGGAGCAGCTGGGAGGCGGGGCGGCGAATGGAAGCAGCGGGGGCGGGGCCGCAGGGACGCAGCTGCAGGGAGAGGTGGCAAGGGAAGCCAGGGGGAGGGCGGGGGGGCCGGGGGCACTGCGGGGCACGGGGGCACGGATGTCGAAGGACACAATCAGGGCACAGAGTAACAAGGCAAAGGACACAGTCAGGCACACAATTCAAAAGGCAAGGATACAATCACAGATGGGGGCAATGACACAAACCAAGGCAAAACAGGAGGCTCGCGCCGCACCAAGCAGCGGCAGGGGGCAAGGAGCAGCGTCACAGGAGGACTGTGCGGCCGCTGGGGAGCGACCTGCTTGAGAACACTGGCTTGTGGTAACATAACAGTGGGAATGGTTTCATGGGAGTCTTTGCGAGAGCAGCATTGTTTCCATACCAGAGAAGACCTGGATCTTTGGACTTCCATTTTGGATTGGTATAAAGTGATGGAATACCTCATGTGAGTTAAATATTGCTTCCTTAATAATTTTTATTGCAGCAATATTGTCACAAATTATTTAAATTTTCAAAATAAATAACTAGAAGTAGGTAGATGGCCCTTTGATATGTCCATGTTGTTAAAACCGATAGAGGCCGAGTAGCGGTGCAACTATCCAGACCTCGTTGAGAAAGAAGACCTTGTTCAGGCCTCTGAATTACAAATCCATGGTGTATTACCATATCCTGGGATTCACACTGAGCCAAACCTACAACTTTTTACGTACTATTTTTATATTGACATTTACTTCTGCCATTTCTAAGTGCTATAAACAACAGTTAAGTAAAATAACCTAATGTAATTTTGCTTAATTTACTAAACGGTCAGTATACTCCCCTGGTCCTAGGTCTCCTCCCTTGTAATCGATTGGTTATTGGGATGGTTATATCCTCCCACTGAGATTGTGCCTTCTCGGGAGCTGTGTTATAAAAACCTAAATCATGGTGTGTTTGCTTGTGCAGCTATGTTCAAATGGCAGATATTGATCACATGTGAATGATTTAATATCCCAGCTTAGCTGCAGTAGACAATTGGGACAAGAGGAGATAGTTGATGAATTGATAAACCTGTAGGAGGGGAAGGATTCGTATTCACTTTCACAAATTGTTTGTATATTTAAAAAAATATGTAAATGTGATATATCCTCAGCAGATTACGTTTGGGCTATGGTGTGTGACTCTAAAATAAATAACGTCATAAATAAAAAGACAGTGTAGAATTCGCATTACTGAGCAAATTAAATTCTGTATAACCAATCCCTTGATTTGTTATTTTTCCATATTACAGTAGCATTAACTCATTGTATTACTCATTTTAATTTTATTGTTACAGAGGGTCCAGTCATAGTAATGTAACTTCGGACAATCCTTTGAATTCTGTATCCAAATTGTATTTTTTGGATTCCATATGGGAGTGCCGTTGGTTCAGCGAGTGCTGAGTGATTACCGGCCCCGACCCGCTCCCTGTGAACTGCACAGAAGGAAAGGTGACTCACGTTTGGGGTTACATCGAACTTCACCCAGGGGTTGAACCTCACGACTGGTATGCGCAATGGTAGTCGCTTGAGCTTGTGAAGACAAAGTATGTCCTAATGCAGTGGCCAAACCCGTGACGCCCTGAAGAAATTGCCTGAATTGAGACTGGTAATGAAACATGTCGGCAAGTAGAGCAGGGCTAGATAGGTAGTAGCCTGTCTCTCCTTTTTAACTTCCCTCAAACAACACGTAGCCAAGAGAATAAAGTTAAATTGTGTGTTGTTTGTGTGGTTTTTATATGTTTTATGTTTAAACACATTCCTTTGTGTCTTTTGTCTGTTTTTCACACACTGCATTCTTTTCACAAACACTGATTTTGTTTGTCTCGTGGACACAATTTTTCCTTTGAGCTTGATGGTGCCAATGATGAGAGCAGGGCAATCCTGGTGAGTACCTGCCAGGTTCCCGTTGGTGGTTCGCCCGTGAGGCACCATCTCGCTCACACACACTTTTTTCTATTTGTCTTAGTTTGACACTTAAGTGTGTGTTTTGTCTGTCTCACAACTGTTTGTCTGATCTTCCCCATGGGACTGGGCAGATATTTTAAATAAGGCATAACCTGGATGTACCTCCTACCTCAATCATTCAAAGAGAGGAGTTTTTTTGCAAATGACTTGCATCTGATGGTACACCGCAAAGTGGGTTAATATTGAATGCCTGAGTGGTCTAGGTCTTATTTGTGAATGCATTATTGAGTGGAGGGCGACCTATGACTACTATTTCCCTCTTTACTCCTAGTTGTTAATTACAGAGCAGCTGGCACCAAGAAATGAAAAAGAAGCTGAAAAAATAGTGTCGTTATGCATGGACTTGTACTATGCATGGTGGTACAGATGGTTTTCAGACCGTTCATATGTTTGCCAACATTCACCGCGCGCCGTAGACATGGAGAGTTCCAAAAAGATGAGCCTCGAAAGGTTAAACGACCATCTGCCAAAATATTTATTTTTCGCTTGTGGGGAGATAGCCTGTCCCATGTGGCCTGCCTTCAGCATGTGGTTGCTTGGTGTGAAATCACTACATTGGATGAAGAATTGATTCGCTAGAGTTACATAAAAGAGCAAACACCTCTGTTGTTTGATGTCGGTTTCATATAGGAGACTTTTTGTGAATTGTACTTCCATGTGTCAGAGAAATGGTAAGTTTGAGCAGAATCTGGGGGTGTTTGTTATATGTCCATTTTAAGAACCTTCTAAAGCGCTATTGATTGCGTTATCATTTTCTGATCCTGTTTAGTGGGTTGTTGGTTATTTTGTGCCATGCAGGAGGAGAATATGTTTAAATCAGTAATGTTGTTCAGAAGGTCCTATGATGTGTTGTAAGCTGCTTGAGTAGGCTTTGAGTTAATTTCTCTCTCATGAGAGTATTTGGTATTTTCAATCTTTTGGAAAAGGTTAGAGGTTAATTTGTGGTCTTAAAGAGTTGTTGGTTATTTTGTGTTCTATAGGAGAATGTTCTTGGTTAATTTGTGATCTCATTTAGGAGGTTGCTGGTTATTTTGCTGTCTGTAGGGGTGGTTGTTGGTCAAACTGTGACCTCACACACAGTGCTATTAAGCATATTGCAATCAATATGAGAAGGGTACAGGTTAAGTTGTGATCACATAGGATTGTTCGTTTTTTTTATTCTGTATGGGAAAGTTATTGATTCGTTTGTGATCTCATTCAGAGGGTCGTTGGTTGTTTTGCGATCTGTTGGAGAAGATTGTAGCCTACATTCTTTTCTCTCTCTCGAGGGCCACTGGGCGCTTTGCAATCCGTGTGAGGAGGCGGCGGGTTAATGTGTGATCTCTCAGAGCGCCATCGATTGATCTGCAATCGGTATCAGAAGTGTTGGTGTTCCAAAGCCCCACGAGGCCCCAAGTCCCAGACTGGAAAGGCTGCCATTGTCGGGGAAATGAAGCCCACAAAGGGAAGGGCTGGCTGTGATTAAAAGGTCAGCATGTTTCATTTTCAAAATGTGTAAAAGTAAATTGCATCACACCTTCGGGAGCCGCACTTGGCACATGCAGAGCGCGAGGCAGAGTCGGTGACATCGGCAGAATAGGGGATCGATCGAGGGAGATTGGAGGGGAAGTGGAAAAAGAGGTAGGAGGAGAGAGGCCAGAGCTCACAGAGAAGGGAGGGAACTATGGAGAAGACGTGGAGGGGTGGATAGAAACAAAGAACTGGATGTAAAGTGGGCTAAGTAGCGCACTATAAAACGCCTTTCATTCATTCAAGGAGGGTGGATGCATGAGAAGGAATCAAAGGGTGAAAGGTAAAGGAGAGACGTGTTGGTGTTGTGTTAAGCAGAAAATAAGATCAGATAGAGGGAAAAGGGAGACTGAATGGGAGAAGATGTTATGTGTTACAAACAAAGTATTAAAAACTGAATACGAAGATAGAGAGGAGGGATTGTGAAAAAAGAAGGGCGCTGTGGGTGGACAACAGGAAGCCAGAGAAAGTGGTACTCTGGAAAGGGATATGTATTGAAGAAATGCTTTTTAGGTTGAGCCTTGGCAGCGCATGTGGTCCTTTGCGAGGCATGCTGTATTGAGGTATGGCATAGAAGCTCCGCCCATTTCCTGCCCATCTTTTCAATTGGCTCGTGCTACTGTCCTTGTGAAATCGTTGCTTTTCATTTGTGATTATGCTTAGTAGTCCCTCCACGGTACCGCCTTGTCTGCATTTATAACCTCCCATACCGAGTGGACTTTTACTTGTGTTGCTACATGGTCTGCGTTATGTAGTCAGTGAACACTATTTTCTTTAATGATCTAACCCCTATTCTACCCACGACATCACAGCACGCCACACACTTTTATATTATTAGTAATGTATTCTTTTTTCATAGCACATCACGCCACGGTGGCGGAAACGCCGTTGATTTATTTGCAGTGCCGAATGCGGCTGCATGTTTTTTTTTTACTATTATCCACTTTTGATTGTTGTTTTCAAGCGCCCCATGGTGCTCTCACATTAATAGAGGCCACGCCCCTATCTTTAGACGAGCCATGTCTAAAGGAAGGTCCGCGGCCGCTATTAAAGTGAAACCACACCATGGGGCACTTTTTCCAAGAAAAGCATTCGTTTGTCAAGTAAACAGTAAACAATCAAGTTCACAAAGTTTTTTTGGTAAAAACGTTGCATACCGTGCTTTCACTTTAATTTCGGCCACGGACCTTTCTTTAGACATGGCTCATCTAAAGAAAGGGGCGTGGCCTCTATTAACGTTAAAGCGTGGCATGGGGCGATTGCAAACAAAAAATATTTTCAATGCAATAATCGGTTTCTCATTTGTAAGAATTTAAGCTATTGTCATTTACAATGCTAATAGCTCAAACTCTTGTGAATGCGAGACCTATTACTTTGCAAATGCTTGTTTAGGTTCCAGCCTACCAGACAGAACAGCTGTCTAGTTGCTAATGACAACTTGGGGACATTCAGAGAGCTGACCTAAGAATGCATTCCACCCGTGGTTTACCATTGGCTTTGTTGTTTTTTTATTCAGATTTTCTGGCTTTCTATTTGCTGGCTTCATTTGCTTTAGGCTGCCCAGCATGAGCTTGTCCTTGCTGTAAACCTTCTTTACTGTATTCTACCACGAACTTGCTTTCTGTAAGCAGGCCTTTTATTCTTGTTCTTGTCTTGTCAAATTTGCTGTGCATTTAAAGACAGAGGTCATATGTCAGGATGTCTGTTGCAGGGAGCTGGGTATTTATTATTATTTCTCTGACTTCAAAGTGAGAGCATTTAAGTAACACTCTTGCTGAGTGCTGATGTAAGAGGAGAGGGTGTAGGAGATGTTTTCCTATCACAACAAAAAAAATTTTCTGTGCTTATGGTTCAGAATCTATCAGAAGTAGTACAAATGAATCACTTTTGTGTAATTCTGAAGTGTGGTGGAACAAATATTTGAATACGATCAAAACACCTCCATATTCTAGGTGATGACATTTCCACACATTATCTTTTGTGTGAAGTAAAACCGGATTTCGGTGAAAATGTAATACTCTTTTCAATTGAAAATGTTGTATTTGTAATGGAAGTGTGCTACCACTCTATGCATACTCCTCACTACACCACTCCATTCCACACTATGCCTTTCCACTCTGTGCCACAACACACATTTCTATGATACTCCACTCCTCTCTACAACGTGCTGCTCCACTCTACGCCCCCCCATTCTAAGACACTCTGCGTCACGCCACACAACTCGACTCCACTGCACTCAAATCTACGCCACTCACTGCACAAGACAAGGCATCACTCCACCCTATGCCACTCTACTCCACACCACTTACTCCACTGCAGTCTATCCCACTCCAGTACACGCCAATATAAACCAAACTACTCCACCCACTCTGCGGCGATCTACTTCAATCTACTCCACTCCGCCCAAACTACCCCACCCACCCTGCTGCAATGTACCCAATCTACTCCACTCCACCCAATCTACCCACTCCTCTCTACCCCAATCCAAGGCTACCCCATGCCAGTTTACCCACCCCTTACTCCCCGCCCCAATCTACCTCACACCACTCCAATAAACCCCATTTCAATCTATCCCTCTGTAACCCAGTCTACCCCACTCCACTCTAATATACCCTAATACATTCCACTACTATCCAATCTACCCCACTCCAATCTACACCACTCCAATCTGCCCCACTACACTCTACCCCAGTCTGCCCCAATCCACTCCATAATACCCCACTCCACTCTACCCCAGTCTACCCCATTCCAATCTACCCCACTCCATTTCACTCTACTCCAATCCACCCCACTCCACTCAATACAACCCAGTCAACCCCACTCTGACCCAACCTACCCCACTCCACTCAAATCTACACCATTCCTCCCCCATCTACAACACTCCCCTCGAATATACCCCAGTCTACCCCACTACTATGTACCCCAATCCAACATACCCATTCCACTCTACTTGACTTCACTTCAACCTACCCCACTCCACTCCAATCTACCCCAATTGAATTGACCTCACTCCATTCTAATTTACCCGACTTCAACTCCACTGCAATATTTCCAACTCATCTCTGCTCAATATACCCCACTCCACTCCTATCTACCCCAATCCACAACAATTTACCACAGTCTACCCCACTCTACTCTACCACAATCTACCCCACTCCAATCCACCCTACTTCTCTGTCTACCCCACTGAACTCTACCACACTCCACTCTACCCAAATCTACTCCATTCCACTCCACTCCAATGTACCACACTCCACTCACATCAACCCTACTCCAACCTAAGCCACTCCATTCCAATCCACCACACTCCAGACTGCCTCACTCCAAACTACCCCACTCCAATAATCCCTCTTCAATCTACCCCACTTCATTCCAGTCTGCCCTACCATACTTCACCCAATCTACCCCACTCCAAACGACCCCACTCCACCCAAATCTACCCACCCCTCTCCACTTCAGTCTAACCCACTCCAATCTACCCCATTCTAATCCACACTAATCCACTGCATTCTGCTCTTCCTCAATCTACACCACTCCACTCCAGTCTATTGCACTATATCCCACTCCACTCAACCCCGAACTACCCCACTCCAATTAACCCCACTTCGATCTACCCCACTCTTCTCCAATTCACTCCACTCTACCCAATCTACCCCAATCAACTCCACTCCAGTCTACCCCACTCCATTCCAGTATACCCATTCTCGCTCTGCCTAACCCACCCCAATCTACCCCACCCTATCCCAATCTACCCCATACCACTCCAGACTACCCCATTCTACCCCACTCTACCACACTCCACTCAAATCTACCCCACTCCACTTCACTCCAAACTATCTCACCCCAATCTACTACATTCCACTCAACTCTACCACACTCTATTCCAATGTAACTCAGTACATCCCAATTTTCCCACCCCACCCCAATATATCCTACTCCAATCTACCCCTCCCCGATATGCCCTTCCCCAATCTACCCATATCTGCTGCACTCCAATCTACTCCACTCCACTTCAATCTACCCCACTTTATCCCAATCTACCCCACTTCACTCCAATCTATCCCACTCTACTCTAATCTACCCCACTCAATCATCCCTCTCCAATCTGCCCCACTTCAATATACCCCACTCCAATCTTCCCCACTCCATTCCAATCTACCCTACTATAATCCACTCAATCTACCCACTCCGCTCCACCCTAGGCTACCTAATATACTTCACTCCAATCTATCCCACTCCACTCTTCCCCAATCTATCTTAATCCACTTCAATTTCGACTCCACTCCAATTCATCCAGCTCCACTCCAATCAACTCCCTCCACCCTAATCAACTCCCTCCACCCTACCCCAGTCTACACCACTCCAATCCACCCACTCCAATCAACCCCACTCCGCTCTATACCAATATACTATGCTCCGTTCTACTCAACCCAATCTACCCCACTCCCATCCACACTTCCACATGCCACTTTAAATCTTCCCCACTACATTCCAATCCAACCCCCTCCTTCCCAATCCCCCCCACTCCAATCTACCCTACCCCCCTCCACCACAAGCTACCTACTCCAATCTACCTCCTCAAATACGCCCTGCTCCAATCTATGCCAATTCAATCTACTCCTCTCTAATCTGCCCCAACCTAGCCTAATCTACCCACTCCAAACTACCCCATCACATCCCAATCTGCCCGCACCACTCTATCCAACTTCACTACACCCTATTCCACTCCAATCTACCCCACTCCACTCTGCTCCAAACTATCCCACTCCTATCTCTCCCGTTCCAATTTACCCCACTTCACTCCAGTCTACCCTACCATAAACCACCCAATATATCCCACTCCAGTCTACCCCTCTCCACCCTAATACACCCCAATCCACTCCAATCTACTCATCTCCACTTCAATCTGCCCCACTCAAATCTTTCTCACTCCAATCTACCCCCACTCTACTATCATTTACACCATTTCACTGCACTCCACTTTTCCCCTAACTACCCCACTACAATCTACCCCAATATATCCCACTCCAGTCTGTCTCACTCCACCCCAATATACCCCATTTAAATCTACCCAACTACTTTACTGCAGTCTACTCCACTCAAATGTACTCCACTACACTCCAATCCACCCCACTCTTCTCCAGTCTAACCCCAATCTGCCCTACTCCAATCTCCAATTTATCCCACCCCATCCCAATGTACCCCCACTCCAAACTAGCCCAATTTACTCCCAGTCCATTCAATTCTACTCTACCTTGATCCATCAAGTCTACTCCCCTCCCATCTACTCCACTCAATCTACTCCACTCCTGTCTACCCTACGCCACTCTAATCTACCCTAATCTACCCCACTCCACTCTTCTCCAATCTGCCCCACTCACTCGAGTCTACCCCAATATATCACACTCCACTTTACCCCAGTCTATCCAAATCTCATCTATCCCACTCTAATCTACCCCAATGTACCCCACTCCAATATACTCGACCTCAATCCACCCCACCTCACTCCACTCCAATCTATCTCAATTCAAACTACCCCATTCCTATTAATGACACTAATCTACCCAACTCTCCCAGTCCAATCTTCCCCATGCCACTCCACCCCAATCCACCACTATCCATTCTACCCCACTCTATCCCCACGCCAATCCACCCCACTCCATTCTACCCCACTCGACCCCCACTCTCCTCTACACCAATTTACCACACGCCACTCCACTTAGTACCACTGTACTGTGGTTGTATGATGTTACAACACATTCCATTGCAACACATGCCTTTACCACGCATGTGTTACAGTGCGAATGCAATTTCCACACATAACCTTTACAACAAATATTCCTTTACCACGCATACTTTTACAACGATTTTCGCATTGTAAGGGCATACTCTTGGTAAAGTTTATTCGCCCACCCCTAAACCCTTCTTACAAATACTCCTCCCCTGCCCTTAACCCTAAAATCGGACCCCTGCTTTATTTTTTTTAAATCTAAAATTCCCCTTACCTCTCCACGTCGTCTCTTCTTCGTGATCTTCCGTGTTGACGAGGCACGTCGTAAAGAAGAAACAGAAGTGTCATTCCGTTTTGTCGAACGACGCAGATTGCCTCCCGATTGCTTCCACATCGCTGCTTAAAAAGGTGTGTTTTTTGGGGAAGAAACCCCCCTAAGCCCCCTTTTTTTGCATACCGTTTTTTATGGGGGGGGGAGACCCCCCCCCAAGCCCCTTTTTTAAATTTTAGCCTTTAACACACATGCCTTTACTACGTATCTCGAAGTAAAGGTATGCGTGGTAAAGGCTATTTGTGGTAACCACGCATGTGTTGTAATGCATGCGTGGTTAAGTTATGCATGGAAACGAACGCATTGTTGTGGCCGTTTCCCATGTACTGCATTCTGCTCTACACCAATTTTCCCCACTCAGTCAACCCCACCCCGCTCCACGCCACTAACATTTAGCCATGCTGAACAGCAGCCACACTGGTGTACAACATGGCTAAAACAGATTGCCAAAGCCAATAGCTCTTGCATAGGGAAGTCCTATTAGCTTTGCCAATGCTTGTTATGTATGGTGTTTTGTTGAGTGCCTTATGCCAGCTAAGTTATTTCAAAGTGCTGCAAAATATTATTGTACTGCTTTGATATCATTCTAGATGGGCAGCCTCCAGGCCTTAGAAAAGCGCTCTAAGCAGATGAACATTCATTTTTCCTGAAGCATTGTTGATGCGGCGTGAGGTAGAGAATAAGAACTCAATATAGGTACTTGTAAAAAGAAAAAAGTAAATCCATCAACCTTTAAAAACTGATAGAACCCAAGAAAAGGACTTGAGTACCATATAAAATAGCCAAGTGCCTTATCATAGAAGCTGCAAAATGTGCAGATGTTGGGATACAAAGGACTGGAGGAGGACTATGGACCTGTATCTGATATTTAGTGGCAGTGGCGGCCGCCTCGGAATAGGAGTGGTTGGGGACGGGGTGAAGTACAAAAAAATGATTATAAAAAAAGTAACTTACCTTTTCCTTCGCCTCCGCGCTGCAGCACGTCTCTCATCCGTCCTCTTCCTCGCGATCTACCGGAAGCACCCAGGCTTCTTGGCTCTCCAAGCCAATCACTACGCTGCAGGAGCAGCGTTGTGATTGGTCTGAGCATCCTGTTTGGACGCTCAGCCTGTGCCTGGGGAGGCTGGGCATGTTCTCCACAGGCTTTGCAAAACAGACCCATAGAGAACATGCCAAGAGAGCATGACTGTTGGCCAGCCCTAAAGGTCTGGACAAATTGTCATGTGCACTTAGAGGAGTGCAAACCACCCCTCACTGTGTTTCGTGTCATGGAGCCATGCCCCGCCCCCACCTGGCTCCAAGCTATGTTATTTTCATTTTTTTTTTCTTTTGTGCACTGCTGATTTAGCAGTGAGGCTACGCTTGAGCCGCCACTGTCTAGTGGAGCACTGGCAGCCTGTTTAAAAAAAAGAAGAAGAAATGTACTCAGAAGTAAAATAGTACTTGAAATGTCAGGGTATAAGTGCCCGTGGCCAGGGGCATCAGTGCCTCCAGCTTTTGTGTAAAGGGTGTGGGTGACTTTGTTGTTGGGGCCACCGATTCTTACTACTGATAGGGGCTTGCAGGATGGACCTTGACTATGCCTGATTTGTGTGCTTTCTTCTTTTCTCTTGACAGGGTGAAGGCAAAGAAAGGAGTGAATCTTCTGAACACAAAATCCAGGGACCCCCAGTGGCTGGTGAACTCGGAGCTCCTGACTGGTGGCAAGCATTCTACTGCGACCGTGGATGTTGCCAAAATACAAGGGTCTTCTCAGAGGTATGTGTGCCACTGTTAATGGATACAGCAAAGTGTGTGTGTGTGTGTTTGATATTGTGACAGCACCCTTCCCAATGTCGATGGCAGACCTCTGAGATTCTGGGATCTCACAAATACAGATTTTAGGCTGACCACCTCCCAGGGTCTGCACAGGCCTGCATTATGCTAATGTTTACAACATTCAGATGTATTCTAGTATTGGTGAATAGAACACACGGGGTGGCATTTAGAATGTAGGATGCATTTGGGGTACAGACATAAGTCTGAAATGCATGAATCCAGTGTTGAATGAATCAAAAGAATGTTATGGGGAGTCAAGTGGATAGGCCACAAGGAATGCGCACAGTCTTATATCTTGAGCAAAAGGTGGGTGTAACAGTGGACTGTCGTCGGGTATCTGTGCTGCCTTTTAGCGCATGCGCATCCAGTGGAACAGAATGTAATGTCCGCAGGAGCATGTGTGCTGCCATGAGAGGCCGGGATGTGGTCAACTCTCAGAGAAACGTGAACTTCCGTCGTTTCCAAGAGTGCCAGGACTCTCGGTGTAAAAGTATTGTGTGATGTCATCAGACAAACAAGACTCGCTGCTGGTGGGTAGAAGAAATACATTCCATCAATGATTCATAGAAGGGCATTAAGCATCAGAAAAAGAGCCTCTTCTTCTGATATGCGATGTCATGGATGGGTACCAGTGAGGACCAGCTAGACGCCTTTGGAAGATGACGCAGGGGCTTATTCAAAAGTACCTGAGGGATTTTGCTCACAGGCTCCGTCACATTCAGGTAGCTTAGGGATTTGTTTGATGTGCACCCTGCCAGGCATGTCTTTGAAGGCGGCTTTTGTTCGCACTTTGATCAGCCTGCGGGAGGGGCCGAGGGTGGCTTCCGTCGGCTCTCTTCAGGGTCGACACTTACTGTCTGAGGTTGGATGCAGGGGCACGCCCTCAAAAGCATGGCCTTTGCAACAAATGGCCTGGATAAGTTCAGTGTTGGCCCTGCCACTTTGTCGGTAAATGAGGTTTGAAGTGTTCTGGTGAGACCGAGTCCCCAGCCCCGGAGACACTTTGCGGGTGTGGAAGGGCAGGGAGTGTTTGCTTTGTCTCTTGAGTGGAGTCCTTCTCCTGCAGGGGGGGGGGGGGGAGGTGGGTGATGCCCTCAGAGGTTGAGGTGCTGCAGCAGCCGTGTTGGAGGCTGGTGCTCTCGGGCGTGAGTGCGCAGGCGCAGGGCATGGCTCCCTGCATTGTGCTGCATCGGTTGCCGTCTGCGCCTCGTGAGGGGTCCGATGGCATCTCCGCCTCGGCGTCATGGCCCGCAGCCCTTCCCGCGAGCCCCGAGAAGCAAAGCGTTTCTGTAATAACTGTTAAGCGTCTCTTTCGAGCCGCTGTCGGGACGCGCAGAGCGGCGGGAGGCGATGTGAACAGAGCCGCCCGCTGCTCGGTAACCGCGCGGAGATTGTATTCCGAGCTCTCACCTGAGGGGGAAAAGAAAATTGCTTTTCTTCAGAGGTGAAGTCAAAGAAAGCCGGGCCTCGGACTCTCCTGGGAAGCGGCAGGTTGGCGACCTTGGGGGTGAGGTGTTGTCAGAGAGAGAATGATCCCTCCCCCGGGGGCTCAGTGGCTTTACTGATGGGCAAGACACTGCCGCTGCTCCCCCAGCGCCTCCTTCCTTCTCTAGTCGCTGTGTGTGAGCCACAGGAGTGGGAAATTACTGCCGCACTCAGTGCACGGTGAGGACTCGGGTCAGAATCCAACTGCACCCAGACACAGGCATCACATCTGCATCATTTTGTAGGAACTCCGCTCCGTAGGTGGGTCAGAACTTCGCTCCATAAGTGGGTCAGAACTCCGCTCCATAGGTGGGTCAGAACTCCGCTCCACAGGTGGGTCAGAAGTTCAGAACTCCCCTCCATAGGTGGGTCAGAACTCCCCTCCATAGGTGGGTCAGAACTACCCTCCATAGGTGGGTCAGAACTCCCCTCCATAGGTGGGTCAGAACTCCGCTCCATAGGTGGGTCAGTACTCCACTCCATAGGTGGATCAGAACTCCCCTCCATAGGTGGGTCAGAACTCCGCTCCATAGGTGGGTCAGAACTCCGCTAGGTAGATCAGAACTACCCTCCATAGGTGGGTCAAAACTCCGCTCCATAGGTGGGTCAGAACTCCCCTCCATAGGTGGGTCAGTACTCCGCTCCATAGGTGGGTCAGAACTCCCCTCCATAGGTGGGTCAGAACTCCCCTCCATAGGTGGGTCAGAACTCCGCTCCATAGGTGGGTCAGAACTCCGCTCCATAGGTGGGTCAGAACTCCGCTCCATAGGTGGGTCAGTACTCCCCTCCATAGGTGGATCAGAACTCCCCTCCATAGGTGGGTCAGAACTCCGCTCCATAGGTAGATCAGAACTCCCCTCCATAGCTGGGTCAGAACTCCACTCCATAGGTAGATCAGAACTCCCCTCCATAGGTGGGTCAGAACTCCGCTCCATAGGTGGGTCAGAACTCCGCTCCATAGGTGGGTCAGTACTCCCCTCCATAGGTGGATCAGAACTCTCTCCATAGGTGGGTCAGAACCCTCTTCCATAGGTTAGTCAGAACTCCGCTCCATAGGTGGGTCGGAACTCCCCTCCATAGGTGGATCAGAACTCCCCTCCATAGGTGGGTCAGAACCCTGTTCCATAGGTGGGTCAGAACTCCGCTCCATAGGTGGGTCAGAACCCTGTTCCATAGGTGGGTCAGTACACCGCTCCATAGGTAGGTCAGAACTTACTTCATAGGTGAGTCAAAACTCCAATCCATATGGAGGTCAGAACGCTCCTCATAGCTGGGTCCGGTGAAGAAATAACTCTGTGTCGGCCACTGCGTGAGCCTTTCTCTGCTCCCTGCAGTGGGCCTTCCCACGCTGTTGTCATTGGGCGGCTTACTTTCACTGCAAGGTGGTATTATCCATGTTGACTACATTGGACACCTGATGATCATTGACAAGACCACGAGATCAAGGTGAAGGAGCCGGCTCTGCGTGTTCCTCCAATGACCTGCGTTCTTCCACTGTGCAGATCTAGTGCTAACTGACAGTGGATAACCGCCCACACCAACCTCGTACCACGAGTGATACTTCCAGAGGAATAGAGGGAGATCTCCACGCTGACCTCATAAACAAACCTGTGCCCCACATACAACACCTGGTCAATGTTCATCGCTGGTCCCTTCCCAGGGACTTAGACTGATGGGAACTTTAGGCTTATCTTCCTAGTACCGCATGCCAGCCTTTCTTCTTTGCTGCAGAACACTGCATTGCTGTTGGTAATTGACAGCATTTATTTATTGTAGGCATTGGTAGTTTCATAGGTGCCACCCTCACTGTCTTCTAGAGGGTGCCAACAGGCGGGAGCAAGAGGAGGCAATAACATTATTGATGTTGGTACAGTGCCATTCAGTTCTGCTTCGCAAGCCAGTACAGTGGGGTACCATGCCCTCTGCACCCCATACCACCAGAATGGCAATGATGTGGTCTTTTGCCAGGGTGGTGCAGGCTGGCACCATGTAACCGATCCAATGATAAAGTTTCACTTCTTGGTGCCAAGACAGTCGTGAAAACAGTCATAAAAGGGCTTTAGATCAATGCTGCGATCACTGGCCTGAGATGGAATCCCTGTATGAAGAGAAGACGGATAGAAAGGGCTTGAGGACGCAGCTCGCCTCTCGGCGTTAGAGAGGTTCTCTGAACATGGCCTGAAGTTCTGAACACCCATGGAGGGAGAGTTCTGTCATTGCCCCTACAAGAGCTCGTTCCAGAGAGGTTGTGGAAGCAGCAGCAAACCCTTGTTTGGGGGGTCAATTCCAGTGGAGGCTTTCAGTCAACGTTGAGTGGAATTCCATGTCACTAACTAGAGTTAAACTGGTCAAGGAAGGTAAATAGCTGAGAAGCCATAGAGGCTAAATCTAGAGTCCCCCTCCACCACCTCCCAGCGAAGGCTCTCAGTGAGCAGCAGGAACTCAGAAAGGCCTTCACTCCTGCCGACTGAGAGGATTTCAAGCAGCACTGAAACATAAAAGAATATAGAACTTCAAAAAAAGATCAGATATTCATGAATTAAACTGCCCTGGTGCATGACTGTCCTTGTCCTTGTCTCTACGTGAGTTTCAGTAGCCAGAAATGTAAGCGGCTCTCTGCGGGGGGGCTGGGCCTGCATTGCCCCCACACTTCCAGTCCTTCCTACATGAGGATTATGCGGATTATGCTGGTTGGAGGCCCTTGGCGTGCGCCCCGCCTGCTGCTTTGTTTCCTTCAATATACCTATGTTCTCTCTCTCCCTTGAACTTGTCTTCAGTTTGTGTCTCAGCAAAGAAACACTGATTCTGCAGGAGTGACAGTAAATGCAAAAGTAGTGGGCTAAAAAATATAATAGAATTTAAAAAGGCCTTCAGCAGCCCAAGATAACTATAGCTCTGAGCAGGCAGTGGGGACTCTTGAGACAACATGAAGTCCTTTGGGAAGAGAGAGGAGCAGAGCCCATTGGCCTTCTCAAATTGCTCTAACTTCCGGGTCCTTGGTGTTGTGTTGGTCCCCACCACTAGTAGTTAATTTTTTCAGTGACGACAACCTGCACATTCTCAAAGAGCACAAATGTTAAATAGCACACGCTAGGATAGGCTGGTACAGCCCCCTCCACTTGTTGCTTCCTTTCTGGCAGTGCTGATGTTTGGACCCACAACATTGCACTGATCCTTGGTTATTTCTATTCTCCCATTTACTGTATTCAACCTGGTAGAGCCAGCACTGCCCGATTAAATTCAATTCTCTTGCACGAGTGACAGGCTCTTTGAATTAAGAGAAACCTTTATCTTCTCTTCGTCTATACCTCTGCGTCTACTGGCATTTTGTTTGCCCAATGCTTTGGCTTTTCCTCGGCACATAGTGGCATTTTGTTTGTCCAATGCATCGTCTATACCTTGGTGTCTAGATGTGTTTTTTTCCCCAATACTTTATCCATATCTCGGCGTCCATCAGTGTTTTGTTTGCCCAATGCTTCGTCCACACCTCTGCCTCTAGTGGTGTTTTGCTTGCCCAATGCTTCGTCTATACCTTGGTGTCTATACCTTGGTGTCGACTGTCGAGTAGTGTTTTATTTGTCCAGTGCTTCGTCTATACCTTGGTGTCTATACCTTGGTGTCTAGTAGTGTTTTATTTGTCCAGTGCTTCGTCTATACCTCTGTGTCTAGTGGTGTTTTGTTTATCCAGTGCTTCGTCTATACCTTGGTGTCTATACCTTGGTGTCTAGTAGTGTTTTATTTGTCCAGTGCTTCGTCTATACCTCTGTGTCTAGTGGTGTTTTGTTTGTCCAATGCTTCGTCTATACTTTGGTGTTTAGTGGTGTTTTGTTTGTCCAATGCTTTGTCTATACCTCTGTGTCTAGTGGCATTTTGTTTGTCCAATGCTTCGTCTATACCTCGGTGTCTAGTGGCGTTTTGTTTGTCCGATGCTTCATCTATACCTCGGTGTCTAGTGGCGTTTTGTTTCTCCAATGCTTCGTCTATACCTCGGTGTCTAGTGGTGTTTTGTTTGTCCAATGCTTCGTCTATACCTCGGTGTCTAGTGGCGTTTTGTTTGTCCAATGCTTCGTCTATACCTCGGTGTCTAGTGGTGTTTCGTTTGCTCAGTGCCCCCAGACGAAGTCCAGGCTTTAAAACAAGGCACAAATCATTCATCTTTTTTTTTTTGCGGTAGTATGAGTGTACTTTATAGGGCATTCACCATATGGGGACAATGTGATCCTTTCGGCTATGTCTCTTTGCATTTTCAAGTCTCAGGGAGCCACGATGTGGTGTAGGACCATGTTTGAACCTGCATTGGTGAATTCCAGGGCCAGACCCCTTACAATCACCCTCAACTCTCATATTTCAACGCTTTAGTTTGTCTTCCAGAAAGTCGCTCTTTCATAGTCATCTCCCACGTGTGGCGCAATTTTTGTCGCCTTTCAATAGTGTCTTTTTCGCTTCCCATGCCTGATTTGTTTACGATTTAAACATTTTCTTTAAAAATTTCATACAGTCTTAACAAATGCGTAAAAACCATACGAGTCAATATAAATATCCATCACGTCGCATCTCTTCTGAAACATTTGATTTCTCACATAACTAACTTAAAATATAGTATCGAGTTAGAAAGAAATAACTGCCAAGATAAAAGTAAAGCAGCCCTAATAAAATATGCAGAACCTGCTAATAGAGTGCTGTAATATGTAGCCACGAAGCCCAGCTGGGATAGCTGTACTGCTGGAAAGATCTAGTTAACAAGACAGTTTAAAAAATGCACTGGGTCTTTGCCAGATTTCACGGAGTTAAACCAATTTTTATGAATTTGCAAGATGTAGAAATACATTTATCAGTACAAACGTGTTCCCTATCATTGCCAACGCCTTTACACAGTCCAAGATCCTCCCACGTGGTATGAGCTAAAATAAGCGGTCTCGGCATGGTTCTTCAATGGCCCTTATGCAAAGTACAAAAGAACAGATAATGTCTTTCACCTTCAGTTACTTTGCCCCAACAAAATCAAATTACTAACTGAGGGGGTGCTAATAAACAGAGCACTACCTGGTTGTACCTCATCATACTGTTATATAGAGGCTTCGTTTATGCACCCACCATAGCCTCTCCTTAACGTAGACTTGACGGGAAAAATCCGAAACAACGAGTTTGGGAGTCGCGCAAGCCCAACAACGACTTGCCCGAACAACGATTTAGCCTTAAGGCTAAGTTGGCCTAGTGTGGGCGTAGTTGAGAGGAGTGTCGGACAGGAACAGGACAGGTAAGAGGGGTTCGGGGGTGGGTGGGTTTGTGTTAGGTTTTAGGGGCAGGGGGTTTGTGTTGGTTTTGAGGGGGCGGGAGGGGTTTGGGTTAGATTTCAGGGGGTGAGGGGATTTTGTTAGTTTTCAGGGGTGCGGGGCTCATGTTAGATTTTATCGTGTAGGAGTGGTTCGGATTCGTATTTAGGGGCTGGGGGGTTCGTGTTAGTTTTTAGCTGGTAGGGGGGTTTGTATTAGTTTTTAGGGGGTGGGAGAGCTTTGTTTTAGATTTTAACGGGTAGGAGGGTTTGTGTTCGTTTTTAAGGGGTTGGAGGGGTTCGGGGTAGTTTCTAGCAGGTTGGGGGTTCGTGTTCGTTTTTAGGGGGTGGGAGGTGGGGGGGTACGGGGTAGTTCGTGTTAGTTTTTAGGAGGTGGGGGGTACGGGGTAGTTTTTAGGGAGTGGGAGGAGTTAGGGTTAGAAGGCCGTTTACCATGCATTCCTTTACCACGAAAATTTGTGGTAAAGGAATGCGCGGGAAAAAAGATTGTGATTGAGACGCGGTCACACTAGAGACTGCATTGTTTAGGTAGGAGTTGTTGAGCAACTCGTAGTTCCAACATACAACCGTTCTTGACGCTCATCAAGTCAAGGCTAGGTGCCTGCAATATCTTGTCTCAGTCAAGCAAGTTCACAGAGGCTCTGGTAATGTACATATTGGTACAGACATACATATCTGTGTTTTTTAGTCACAGGAAGGTGAACTGATTTGCCCAGAATCCCGAGATGTAGAACAAGCGCAGTGACTGGGATTTCTACCTTAGTCTCCAGGTTCTAAGTCTACCTGCTCTAGACACTAGGGGTACATCTTCTCCACTAGTCACAGTTGTTCGATTACCTGTGATCCAGTACCGCCCCAGATCTAACAAGTCTTTCCTTACATGTGTGACCCTTGCTAGACGAGGGACGTGGTCCCAAATCAATAGTTCCAGTAAACCATATTGATATATTCCGCAGCAGGATTTGCCCAGATCCTCACCAAGAATGGCACATGTTTAACAACAGTATAGCCTGACCCCCAGTTTATCCTAATTCATATCTCCAAATTCATGCTTCTGCATCCACTGTGGAGGTTACACACACATTAACATCACAACTTTCCCCTTCTCCACCAGGTACATGGCCCTGTGGACTTTATTCGGTTTTACTATGGAACTCTCCCAGAGTCATTGACAAGACCCTTCTTCTGACTCACTTTATGAAGTCTGCCTCATTTATTTATACAGTCATTCATTCAATGAACAGTTGTAGGCTGGTAAGGACCTGTGCTAAGTTCATCAATCTTTTAGAACTCTTCTCAGGTCGAGAGCACCATTGTCGCTACTTATTCTATTGGATCATCCAACTAACCTCATTTATCAACGACTCCTCAGCATATGTCAGAGTATGAACCCTCAGCATATGTCAGAGAACGACCCCATAGCATGTGTCAGAGAACAACCCCTCAGCATATGTCAGAGAACGACTCCTCGGCATATGTCCGAGAACAACCCCTCAGCATATTTCAGAAAACAACCCCTCAGCATATGTCTGGGAACAATCCCATAGCATATGGCAGAGAACGACCCCTCAGCCTATGTCAGAGTACGACCCCTCGGCTTATGTCAGAGAACTATCCCTCGGTATATGTCAGAGAACAACCGCTCGGCATATGTCAGAGAACAACCCCTCAGAATATGTCAGAGAACAATCCCTCATCATATGTCAGAGAACGACCCCTCATCATATGTCAGAGAACGACCTCTCATCATATGTCAGAGAACGACCCTTCAGCCTGTGTAAGAGAACGACCCGTCAGCATTTGTCAGAGAACGACCCCTTAGAATATGCCAGAGAACAACGCCTCAGAATATGTCAGAGAACAGCTCCTCAAAATATGTCAGAGAACTGCCCCTCAGCATATGTACTAGAACACCCCCTAGGCATATGCCAGAGAACAACCCCTCTGCATATGTCAGAGAACAACCCCTCAGCATATGCCCCTCAGCATATGTCAGAGAAGGACCCCTCAGCATATGTCAGAGAAGGACCCCTCAGCATATGTCAGAGAAGGACCCCTCAGCATATGTCAGAGACGACCCCTTAGCATATGTCTGAGAACAACCCCTCGGCATATGTCATAGAACGACCCCTCAGCATATGTCAGAGTACAACCCCTCGGCATATGTCAGAGAACAACCCTTCATCATATGTCAGAGAACGACCGCCGCTCAGCCAATGTCAGAGAACATCCCCTCAGCATATGTTGGAGAACAACCCCTAAGCATATGTCGGGGAACAACCCCTCATCATATGTCGGAGAACAACCCCTCAGCATATATCTGAGAACAACCCCTCAGCATATATCTGAGAACAACCCCTCAGCATATGTCAGAGAACGACCTCTTAGAATATGTTAGAGAACAACCCCTCAGGATATGTCAGAGAACGAACCCTCAGAATATGTTAGAGAACAACCCCTCGCGATATGTCAGAGAACGACCCCTCAGGATATGTCCGAGAACGACCCCTCAGGATATGTCAGAGAACGAACCCTCAGAATATGTTAGAGAATAACCCCTCACGATATGTCAGAGAACGACCCCTCAGCATTTGTCAGAGAACATCCCCTTAGAAAATGTCAGAGAACGACCCATCAGGATATGTCAGAGAAGAACCCCTCAGAATATGTCAGAGAACGACCCCTCAGAATATGTCGGGGAACATTCCCTCAGAATATGTCAAGGAACGACCCCTCAGCATATGTCGAAGAACAACCCCTCAGAATATGTCAGAGAAAAACCCCTCAGGATATGTCAGAGAAGAACCCCTCAGAATATGTCAGAGAACGACCCCTCAGAATATGTCGGGGAACAACCCCTCAGAATATGTCAGAGAACGACCCCTCAGCATATGTCGAAGAACAACCCCTCAGAATATGTCAGAGAAAAACCCCTCAGGATATGTCAGAGAACGACCGCCGCTCAGCCTATGTCGGAGAACAACCCCTCAGCATATGTCAGAGAAAAATCCCTCAGAATATGTCGGAGAACAACCCCTCAGGATATGTCAGAGAACGAACCCTCAGAATATTATAGAGAACAACCCCTCACGATATTTCAGAGAACGACCCCTCAGGATATGTCAGAGAACAACCCCTCGGGATATGTCAGAGAACGACCCCTCAGCATTTGTCAGAGAACGACCCCTCCTGTGCACGCGGCCGTCTCCCACAATAACTATCTTACACTTCACCAGTCTCCTTTCTTTAGCGTGTGATATAATTCAAAAGATATCTACTGCTTGCGGGGCAGCGGGATTCTTTACTCTCTCGATAAAGGTGGGGTCACTGTCATAAAATAAGCAGGGCGACAAGCACGTTATCAAAATATTTTACTCATTTGAACGCTTGCCTTTGACAAGTGCGGTGATCTGACGGAATCACGTTTCAATCCCAGCAAGGCGGACCCAAACTTTTGTTCTTCCAAAGTCCGTGATTTGAGGTATATTAATGGAGCAGTAGCGACGTCTGTTATTTACAGCGCTTAAAAACCGTCCACTTGTGATATTAAGGGCTTTGCAGCAAGAGCCGAATGGTAAAAACGTAATTTTTCGTTGCAATTCAAGGTTGAAAAAGAAAAGAAGTCACACGAATGATTATTAACAGCAAACCATGATTGTATCAATAAACAGTATCCCCGACATCTGACTACAGCTGGTTCTGCGACCTTCCTGGGAAGCCTAGGAGTTGTAATAAAGAGTAGAGTGTTTACCCAGCCCATCGAGCGCGAGACGCACTGCTGCAGAAGTGAGCGTTACAGTCATTCCCTTTCCTGAGCACAAGCCTGAACATGTGCATGCATGGTTCAATCAATCAATCAATCAGGTCATTTGTAGAGCGCACTACTCACCCGTAGGGTCTCAAGGCGCTGGGTGGGGGGGGTGCCATTACTGCTCGAACAGCCAGGTCTTGAGCTTCTTCCTGAAGGAGAGGTGGTCTTGGGTCAGGCGCAGGTCGGTCGGGAGTGAGTTCCAGGTCTTGGCGGCCAGGTAGGAGAAGGATCTTCCTCCTGTTGTCGCTCTTCGGATGCGGGGGACGGCGGCGAGGGCGTGGTTGGTTGATCTGAGGAGGCGCTTGGGAGTGTAGAAGTTGATCCGGTTGTTGAGGTAGCTCGGGCCTTGGTCGTGTAGGGCTTTGTGCGCGTGGGTGAGGAGACGGAAGGTGATTCTTTTGTTGACCGGGAGCCAGTGCAGATCTCTCAGGTGTCCGGAGATGTGGCTGCGTCGGGGGATGTCGAGGATGAGTCTGGCCGAGGCGTTCTGGATCCGCTGGAGTCTCTTCTGGAGTTTGGCAGTGGTTCCGGCGTAGAGGGCGTTGCCGTAGTCCAGTCGGCTGGTGACGAGGGCCTGGGTGACCGTCTTCCTCGTCTCGGTGGGGATCCACCGGAAGATCTTACGTAGCATGCGCAGGATGTTGAAGCATGACGAGGAGACGGCGTTGACTTGTCTGGTCATGGAGAGGGAGGAGTCCAGGATGAAGCCCAGGTTGCGTGCGTGGTCCGTCGGTTTGGGTGCGGTGCCCAGGGCGGGGGGCCACCAGGAGTCGTCCCAGGCGGAGGGCGAGGAGCCCAGGATGAGGACCTCCGTTTTGTCCGAGTTCAGTTTCAGGCGGCTGGTCGTCATCCATTCGGCTACATCTCTCATCCCTTCGTGCAGGTTGGCTCTGGCGGTGGCGGGGTCGTTGGTCAGGGAGAGGATCAGCTGGGTGTCGTCGGCGTAGGAGATTATGTTGAGGTTGTGTTGGCGTGCGATGGTCGCGAGGGGGCTCATGTAGACGTTGAAGAGGGTGGGGCTCAGTGAGGATCCTTGAGGGACGCCGCAGATGACTTTGGTGGCCTCTGACTTGTACGGTGGTAGGCGGACTCTCTGTGTTCTTCCGTCGAGGAAGGAGGTGATCCATTCCAGTGCCTTCTCCTGGATTCCGATGTTGCTGAGGCGCTGTACTAGGGTGCGGTGGCAGACAGTGTCGAAAGCCGCGGAGAGGTCCAGGAGGATGAGGGCCGCTGTTTCTCCGTTGTCCATCAGAGTTCGAAGGTCATCGGTGGCGGCGATGAGGGCGGTCTCGGTGCTGTGGTTCGCTCGGAAGCCCGACTGTGAGGGGTCGAGGGATCCATTCGTCTCGAGGAAGGCGGCCAGCTGTTTGTTGACGGTCTTCTCGATGACTTTGGCCGGGAACGGGAGGAGCGAGATGGGACGGTAGTTCTTGAGGTCGGTGGGGTCTGCTGTGGGTTTCTTGAGGAGAGCGCTGAGTTCGGCGTGCTTCCAGCTCTCAGGGAAGGTGGCGGTGTCGAAGGAGGTGTTGATGATGTCCCGCAGGTGGGCTGCGAGGACAGCGTCGGCTTTGTTGAAGACGTGGTGAGGGCAGGGGTCAGTCGGAGATCCGGAATGGATGGAGTTCATGGTGCGGATGGTGTCTTCGGTGCTGATCGGGGTCCAGGTGCGGAGGGTGGTGGTGGGTGGCGTCGTTGCGGTTGTGGCTTGCGTTGGTTGGTTGTTGAAGCTGTTGTGTATGTCCGTGATCTTGTTGTGGAAGTAGGACGCGAGGGAGTTGCAGAGTTCTTGCGACGGGGTGATGTCATTGTTTCCGGCGTTGGGGTTGGACAGCTCTTTCACGATGTTGAAGAGTTCCTTGCAGTTGTGTGCGTTGTTGTCCAGTCGATCCTTGTATGTATTTTTCTTGGTGGCGCGGATCAGTTGGTGGTGTTTCCGGGTGGCGAGCTTGAGGGTGGTCATGTTGTCCGTCGTTGGTTCCTTTCTCCAGGCTTTCTCGAGGGCTCGACAGTTCTTCTTGGAGCTCTTGAGTTCGTCGGTGAACCATGGTGTTTTTCTGCTGCCGGGTCTGCTGGGTGGGGTTCTCAGAGGGGCGAGTTCGTCCGCGCAGTCGTTGATCCACTTCGTGAGGTTGTCCGCGGCCTGGCTGGGGTTCGTTGAGTTGGCGGGAGGGTGCTGGCTCAGGGAAGCGGTGAGCTGGTCGGCTGTGATCTTGTTCCAGCTTCTTCGGGCAACCTGTTGCTGGTGGTGGTGGATCGTCGTTCTTCTGAAGGTGAAGTGGACGCAGCTGTGGTCCGTCCAGTGGAGTCCAGTTGCGTGGCTGAAGGTGACGTCTTTGCTGGATGAGAAGACGGCGTCGAGTGTGTGTCCGGCGAGGTGGGTGGGGGTGGTCACCAGTTGCTTGAGTCCGAGGTTGGCGAGGTTGTCGAGCAGGCTGATGGTGTTGCGGTCGTTGTTGTTCTCCAGGTGGAAGTTGAGGTCCCCCAGGAGGATGTAGTCGGCGGAGGGGAGAGCGTGCGGGCTGACGAAGTCGGCGATGTCCTCGCTGAATCGTGTGCGTGGTCCCGGGGGTCGGTAGATCAGGGTGCCTCTGAGGGTGGTCTTCGGGTTGGTGTGGATCTGGAAGTGCAGGTGTTCAGTGGTGGTAAGGGTGTCGTCGGTGTTGGTCGTGATGCGGATGGTGTCTCTGTGGATGATGGCGATGCCTCCTCCAGTCTGGTTGTCGCGGTCTCTTCGGATGATCTTGTAGCCCTCCGGGATGGCGATGGCGATGTCTGGGGCTGAGGAGGCGTTCATCCAGGTCTCGGTGAGGAAGGCAACGTCGGGGGCGGTGGTGTCGAGGAGGTTCCAGAGTTCTACGGCGTGTCTGTGGACGGAGCGGGTGTTGAGCAGGATACACTTGAGGTGGTTGCTGCTGGAGTTCGGCTTGGCGGGTGCAGGGAAGGTCCGGATGCAGGTGAACTTGCAGGCGTGGCAGCTGAAGGGTCCGTGGGTGTGCTTCGGGGCGGCTCGGTGACATCCTGGGATGCGGCCGGTGTTGAGTGCGATGAGGTCGGCGGCGCTGTAGGTTCGTCGGGTCGGCTTCCGGCGGTGGGGGCCAGGGGTCCTGGCGCTGGTCGCGGTCCGGTCGCGGACGGGCGCAGACGGGCTTACCTTTGGCGCGCCTTCGGCGCACAATCGGCGCGCCCGCTGCGCGTCAACGCTGCGCGTTCGCACGGTCGCCATTTAAGGCGAAGTGCGCGGGTGGGCGGGTCAGCTGGGAGGCGGGAGCGGGGAGGGAACACAAGGAAAAAAGGGGCGGGGTCGGAAGTGGTGGCGAGAAGCGGGGGCGGCGAGGGAGGCGGGAAACAGGACAGGGGACGGCGAAACAAGCACAATTTACAGATAAAAACGCTAAACACGGGCAAAAGACTAGGAGAGACAAAAAACAAGCACAATTTACAGATAAAACGCTAAACACGGGCAAAAGACTAGGAGAGACAAAAAAACAAGCACAATTTACAGATAAAACGCTAAGCACGGGCAAAGACCAAGAGAAACCAAAACAAGCACAAATGAATGTCAAAACAGGCAGCGAGGCAGGCAGCGAGGCAGGGCACAGCGGAGGGGCACACGCAGCAGCTGGTGGCCGTGCGGCGCGGGGGAGTCCCACAAGTGGGTCACACTTACCTGTGTCGCACGGTCGCCATTTAAGGCCAAGTGCGCGGGTGGGCGGGTCAGCTGGGAGGCGGGAGCGGGGAGGGAACACAAGGAAAAAAGGGGCGGGGTCGGAAGTGGTGGCGGGAAGCGGGGGCGGCGAGGGAGGCGGGAAACAGGACAGGGGACGGCGAAACAAGCACAATTTACAGATAAAAACGCTAAACACGGGCAAAAGACTAGGAGAGACAAAAAACAAGCACAATTTACAGATAAAACGCTAAACACGGGCAAAAGACTAGGAGAGACAAAAAAACAAGCACAATTTACAGATAAAACGCTAAGCACGGGCAAAGACCAAGAGAAACCAAAACAAGCACAAATGAATGTCAAAACAGGCAGCGAGGCAGGCAGCGAGGCAGGGCACAGCGGAGGGGCACACGCAGCATACACACGGAGTGTCCCCACTCTGTGAAAAGTGTGTAGCACACAACCGCTTTCATGCTGTTTTAAAATAGCTGCCTCCGTTTTCTGATTTAAAATGTTACTTATTTCTAAATATACGCTTGCACCTGTTTTGATCATATTTTTATAGATAACGTAAAATCGTTCATGCAGAGAAATGCAGCTATTGGCCAGAGGAAGTGAGCAAAGTTAAAAGAAAACGAAAATGCTCAAACTCCAGCCTATTTGTAGGGTTTCGTTACCCATTGGAGCTCACATGTATTCATTTCAAACATGAGATCTTTCTGCATATACCTTCCCGCACCTCTAAAGTAATCTACTCATGTTTTTAAATTAAAATACTTCTATGCCTCCTAAAATGATGGTATTAAAAAATGGAAGTTGTTAAGTGAAAGGCAGGATGGACAGTGTGAGGAAACATGTGAAAAGGGGGCGGTCGACTTAGGTAGTGATGTCCCCTTAACTGAATATAACCATATCGGACGTCTTATGCAGTATTTGCCTAATAACTTATTAGGCAAATACTGCATAAGACGTCCGATATGGTTATATTCAGTTAAGGGGACATCACTACCTAAGACGACCGCCCCCTTTTCACATGTTTCCTCACACTGTCCATCCTGCCTTTCACTTAACAACTTCCATTTTTTAATACCATCATTTTAGGAGGCAATCAGTGGCGGTTCGTCCATTGGGGGCGTTAGGGCGTTGCCCCACTAGCCATGGACGACCGTCACTGCATACATACCAATTACCGAGTCATAATGATAATACATTTATTTTGAGCCTTGAGGTCGGTCGGAGTCACTAACTATAGTGTAGGGTGACCAGATTCTCAAAACAGAAAACGGGGACAGGTCATAGACATAGAAGTAGGACTATGTTTTGCAGTAACCATCAACATAATTGATTAGCTGTCAGACATGGAAAAATGACTAGACAGCTCCCTCCCCAGACCGAGATGAAGCATTACAGATAACAAATCCGAGGTCTTTTATTGGAACCCCTCTTCTTTATGCAGCAGCATTAGTACTTTTTATTACAGCTACACTTTTAAGGACTATAGCATATAGTTGCAAAAAAAGAGAGCAAGGGTGCGCATTCTCAACCGGAACAATGAAAAACAGGGACATTTCTGTGTTTAACAGGGACACAGTTTGAAAACAGGGACATTTGAGTCACTTGGAGAAAAGTGTCGGGACACGGGGACAATTCTCCAAAAACGGGGACCGTCCTGGGAAAACGGGGACGTCTGGTCACCCTACTATAGTGACGTCTTCGCGGAAGGGTGTGGGGGGCCGGCCTACGGCAGTGAGTGGCAGGCTGGGCTGGAAGATAGCAGCGTGGCAGGCAAGGCAGGGGCAGCAGCAGTGTGTGCGCATTTAGGACAAGTCATTTTTATGACTTGCCCACGCATGCGCACACACGCAGTAGCCCCTTCCCTCCTCCTCCTCTCCTTGTACTCACACAGGCAGAGACCCGGGGGAGCCGGGTCTCATTATGGGCAGTATTAGCCCTGCTCCATGTAGTCAGTGATTGGCCGGCGTAACGGCGTTGTCCTCTGTGTGGACGTCACCACGCCCTGGCGTGGACAGGACTGCACCAACACCAGAGCCACGAGGCGATGATGGCACGCGCTCCCCCTTCCTCTAGAAACAGAGCTGTAACCAGGCGAAGGATGCGTGTCTTCAAATCACTGCTGCCTTCACCACAAGAGTTACTCGGAGCGGCCTGCTAGCTGACCCTGCCTGTAGCGTTGCATTGAACCGTGTTTCAAAATTACAAATACTCTCCCAGACCTGCTAATCAGAAAGATGATCAAATCCTGTAGTGAAGCAGACCAAACCAGCAGGAGACTTATGGCTGAGTGAGTCGCCAAATGGTTAATTTTTGTTGGAATGGATGCTCCCTCTCATCAGACAGTATGTACAAATGCAGCTTTCATCTTGCATCGGCGATTTGAACTGTCTAGTTCCGTCATTAAATATGTTTTTATCAGGCATTGTATGGGAGAGCGTGTCAGTTCTTTCAAGTTGCTAGCCGAGCCCTGCCTATTTATCTACGTCTCAAGTGCAAACACGGCTTCTTAAAATCCCTGATTCACCCGAGTCGATCCGAATCGGATTCAATATTACAATAGAGGTGAGCTAGCTCTAGTTGCTTGCCGCTGCGCACAGAAGCACTGTACTGATGCAGGTTGCTGTCCGGAGGAGTACTAGGACAGTGGGGCTTTGACTACTATGAACTCGGTGGGAGTTGGGCAGTTCACAAGGTAAGGCCCAGGCGGGCATTTTTTAACTTAAGTAGGCCCGTTTAGCCTTAGGGCCTTGTCGAATGGATTGGTGTCGGGGTGGGGAGGGGGGCAGACAGTACATTGCCAAATAGTTTAGTTCAGTTCTGAGTTCAACAATCGCATATCTTTACTTTGCCCTCCATAAATGGAATGAAACGTTTATTCAAACGCTGTATTATTTCTGTGCATTGTAAGAAATCTTTCACTCTGACTCTAATCAAACAATGGTGCATTTATGCAGGATGTTTCTCTGCAAGTATGAGATGTTGTATGGGCCCAAAGTTGTTTCTAATATATGTGCTTGATGTAGCAAGACCATTTGTTATATATGTATTTATTGGGATTTTATGTGCAATCACTTGTGTTAGGCTGATGCGATTGTAAATTTCGGTTACAAGTTACCTAATGGACCCTGGATGGTGGAAGAAAAATCCTTTATAGCAATGCAATGTTTCTCTGAGATGTCATGCAATCTAAAATGTACTTACTGTTGTGGAGTGCATTGAGAAGACATTTACGATCCTTTGTGAAGGGACGGATAGCAAGCCAAACATCGTTGGTCACTTGTGCGTAGGAAATATTTGAAAATCTAAAATGTAATTGTTCTCTTGTTGCATTTTGAAAGTTATGTATTGCATTTTTATGTGTTATTGCATACAAGATCTTGCCTTTCCTTTAACACAGCATATTATGTAGGCATACAGTTCAGGGCTCTGCGTGAAATAGTTACAATGAATCCGCATTGCCAAGAAATGGTGAAATGTACAAAGAATCTCTCTACCATCTATGCTGCCTTTAAAAACAGGAGAATACAGTAGATTTTCTGTTCATCATTCTCAGCTCTGCCTGTAAGTGCAGCTGTATACAAGTCAGTAGTACTAAACCTCAGCAGTGTTAAGATCCCACACCACTAGCAGGAAACCTAAAGCTCTACTCATTTCATTGGACAAGTTGCACCTTAGGGCACCTATGGAATATGCTTAAAAGCAATTATGACTATTTGGACACCATCTGTAGTTTATATCTCGCTTCTTCTAGACCTGTACACAGTGTTATTTATCTGTGTTGCTAACCAGTTCTGTGTAATCATGTTTTATATTAGGCACTCCGCTACTCCAGTCCTGGCTATATAAATACAGTAATAATAATAAGTAAAAGTTCAGCTATCATAAATAAGCTGTGCTGAGCTTAAATCGTTAGCTTCTGTGCGATTCCCTTCAGCATTGTTGCCAGAATCTCTTTGAGACATATTGGACCACAAATGAACAAATGAACAGCATCCAGACTATGCATAATTTTTTTAAAACAAAATGGTTCCCACTGGGAATCTTGACATAAGGCTATAACATTGGTTTTACAAACATATAAGCTGTTAAGGTGATATGACTGAAGTAAATGCTCATATTCTACTATCTAGATTTTGTTTAAAGATCTTTGTCCATAGATGAATTTGGGAGCCATTATGACAGATTCTTTTGGCAAAATATAATAAATAAAGAATGCGGTGGGCTTAGTGTGATGGGAAGGAAGTGGGGATGAGGCCAAAGTGTGGTTGTGATTTAGGCGGCAGGGGCTGAAGAACGAAGGCAGCAGTGGCTGGATGATAGCTCAGCATTAGTACACGTGAAAATAAATAGACTGGTGGAACAAAGCAGAATGAGGCACATCTTAATTGAAAAAATGCCATGTAATAAGGAGTGGTGAAAATGGTCTGATAGAGCAGTAAATTAACAATAAAAATGGGAGTAGGAGAACTCGATTTGTGCTCACTTCAATGTTTGACCACTTGCCCAGAATGCATAGACATTCATACTGGCAGGAAGGGTGCACAGTACAACTTTGCTTTCTAAAATGTAGTTTAAAATGCACCATTTGCCCACTCTTTTTTTCAAAAATTTCTCGGTGGAGAACCCCCCTACCCTCTTTCGGTTGTTAAGGCTTGCTCGCTCGCCGCGGTACACTCCATCTAAAATTTTATGCCTCCCCACTTTCAAAAGTCACCAGCCGCCACATCCCTTCTCGTTTTCATATCTGCATAAACTCCTTAGTGTTCATGTACTTGAGCCTGCTACGTGGGGAAGGCTCCTGTTCCACAACATGCTGTTTACGAGTGCCTGACACTGACACGCGCATGGAATGTTAGCGTTCTGCCTGTTCATTAGAACTCTCCCGGGAAGCCGCAGTAGAAAGTGTGAAGTTTTTGACTTTGAATTTAACTTTGAGCCAACTCACTAACAGCCTGATTCATGAAGCGAAATAGCGCCCGCAATGGCTGCGAAAACGCAATTGCGGGTGCAAAACACGGAATCGGCATTCAAGTACGAAATAGCGAAATCGCTAAAAAATAATAGCGAGCGGAATAGCGATTACGCTGTAAAAGTCGCAGACTCCGGGAAGTCGAGCATTAGCGATAATGAAATAGCGACCAACCACGGAATCTGCGAATTGAATAGCGAAACGCAATATTGTCTCAATCGGCATTCATGAAAGAAATACATTAGCGAAAAAGCGCTAAATCGCACATTTGCGCGGCGCAATTTAAGGACAACTCAAAGCAGGTGGTAACCATAAAAGCCATGATTAACCAAAATTTGAAAAACTGTTAGCCAATCACCAACAGGTCCAGGCCTGACCAATCACACATAAGGACATTCAGCAGCAGCAATAGGCGTTCCACAATGCCTGGGATGTACATGGTGGTGAGGCGGCGAAGGCTACAGCGAGCAGCACGGAGGAGACGCATGAGGCAGGCAAGGATTTACCGGCAGCGGGTCACCTTGCTGGGGCAAACCAGAGAACAGATTTATGCTGAATACAGGCTGAATGGGGAAATGATCACCTGGCTGATACAAGAACTCGACCCCATCATGCAGCACCCAACAAGGCGAAACAATTCTGTGCCCACACATGTGCAGGTATTGTGCAGCCTGCACCTCCTGGCATCCGGCAGTTTCCAGGGCATAGTAGCCGCTGCTGGGGGGATATCCCAGCCCACCATGTCACGCTGCCTCCACACTTTTGTTGACGCCATGCTCACCCAGCTCCACCGGCACATCACATTTCCCACGAGCCAACAGGATTTGGACCTCACAAAACTACAATTTTATAATGTTGCCCATTTTCCCCATGTCCTTGGCTGCATAGACTGTACCCACGTCGCCATCTGCCCACCAGCTGGCACGGAGTATATGTACCGCAACAGGAAGTCGTACCACTCCCTCAACATACAGATGGTCTGCAATGCCAAGACCATCATCACTGACATTGTGGCCCAGTACCCAGGGAGTACCCATGACTCCTTCATCTTCAGGCACAGCGGACTCCACACACGACTGATCAGGGGAGAGTTTGGGGAAGGACACCTACTTGGTAAGTACACTTTGTTGACAATGTCACATTGCTATGAAGTAACTGCGCTGCACAGGCAATCAACATCTGCTCCTCTCATACAGGTGACAGTGGCTACGCCCTACGGGAATACCTCCTGACCCCTTACCTCAACCCTGCCACACCTCAGCAACGCCGCTACAATGTTGCGCACATCCGGACAAGGAACTGTATTGAAAGGACATTTGGCCTGCTCAAGAGCAGGTTCCGTATACTGCACAAGACAGGTGGGGCCATGTATTACAGTCCTGCAGCGTGCTGCCGCATTGTGGCTGTCTGTGCAATGCTTCATAACATTGCAACCAAGCGCCGGATACCAGTTGACATCTCAGGCAGTGAATCAGAGGGGGACGACCGGCCACCAGCACATGCGCACCATGCACGCGGGGAGAACCCAGCTGAAGGCCACAGACGTCGCAACCACATCACAGCTAACAATTTCTAGCCCACCCCCTTCCCCCACCCCACATATCACAATTGCATGCAAACTGTAATGATTACACAAGGCGTATGTGTGCACCAAAATAAATGTATTTGTTATAATCACAAAAAAAAAAGGGTCTTGGTAAGAACTATTTACAAAATGCAGTATTCATGCATACTGCATGAGATGGTCCATGGCAGGCTTAAGTTCAGCCTGCGCCTGTGTCCCTGACACAATGTCATTGGCGCCTCCGGCGCACAATCCCCAGGCGCCTGTGAGGCTCTTCCTCATCCTGGGCAGCTGGAGCAGGCGTAGCCCTTGTGCTGCGCCTAGGTGGGGGGGCCTGCGTGGCAGAGTGGCTGCTGACACTGGAGGCACCCTCACTAGCATCATCACCCCCCACAATTGCCGGTAGCACAGGTGCGTGCAGTGCGGTGACGGCGGTGGTCAAATGCTCCAGCACCCGGGTAATATCCTCGCAGCACTGGACCAGTTGGTGCTGCTGGGTCAAGGAGCGCCGCGCAAGCAGGGTGGTGGCATTTGCCGAGACATAATTGGAGCGGCTATAGGTGGACAGCCGGCTCAGCAACTGGTGGTGGCGCCTGCTTGCAACACTGCGGTGCTTCACCAGCGCTGCAGTGTTGTCTTCCATAGCCGCCGTCATGCGGTCCATGGCCGCCGTCATGCGGTCCATCCTCTCCCCGACTCCAGCCACATTGCGGCCTATCTTATGAAGCTGGAGCTGGATTGCTCCTTGCTGCTGGGACTGCCGCTGGTGTATGTGGAGCATGCGCCGCTCCACGCTCATGCAGGCATGGAGATGCCCATTGCCCCGCCTGCTGTTGGGCCGCTGTGTAGCGGATGTGGCTGGCCCAGATCTTATTGGACGTGCTGCAGGTGTTGTAGCAGCTGGTGTTGCAGGTGCCGCAGCCACTGGAGGCACATTGGTGGGGTGCCTGGCTCTGGCAGACGGTGGGCCTGCAGGTGTTGAAGCAGCAGAGGCGGGGGGCCTGGCCTTGGCAGACGGTGGGCCTGCAGGTGTTGAAGCAGCAGAGGCGGGGGGCCTGGCCTTGGCAGACGGTGGGCCTGCAGGTGTTGTAGCAGCAGAGGCGGGGGGCCTGGCCTTGGCAGACGGTGGGCCTGCAGGTGTTGTAGCAGCAGAGGCGGGGGGCCTGGCCTTGGCAGATGGTGGGCCTGCAGGTGTTGTAGCAGCAGAGTCGGGGGGCCTGGCTGCTGGTGTTGTCGCTGCTGCAGGGGCTGGTGGCTGTGTATCAGGTAGGGATTCCTCCTCCTGGGCCTCCTCATCGATCAGCAGCCTCTCACTGTCACTGCTGTCACCCGCACCTGTGAGGGTAAGTGGATACTCATTAGGTGCATGTGACTGTCAGACGTGCAGATGTTACATGCATGCTGGGTGTCATTCCCTGGGTGGCTGTGTATTTGCGCACTTTGGAACCTTTCTGGCCGCATTGTGGTACTACTACATTGTGGACATACTACGTCTCCCACAATGCTTCAGGGCATTTCCTGATGCACAACATAGGCATGACTAAGGGCCAATGAGTGAGCCTATTTGGTCAGGGGCGGTCATAGGGGACAGGGTCGCAGTCGCATGCCACTTACCTTGGGTGTCTTGGGTGGGGCGGGAGGAGTCCAGAGGGGTCACGCCAACACACGCCTCCCTCTCCAACGTGTCCTCTACCTGGTCCTCCAGGGGGGTGTTGGGTGGGACAGTCGGTCCACCACCTCCGGTGCCTGATGCCTCACCAAGGCGCTCCGCAACCCTCTCCTTGGCACGGCCTCGGAGGTCGTACCACCGCTTTTTGAGCTCCTCCAGAGACCTGTCCGCAACGCCCACAGAGTTCACACTGGAGGCAATCCCAACCCAGATCCTCCTCTTCTCCTGCTCTGGGACCCTCCGGGAGTTGGCACCAAACAGCTGGTCGTGGTTGGCCACCACCCCTTCGATGAGGTTCTCCAGCTCCTGTTCGGAGAATTTCAGTTTGCGCTTGCGGCCAGCGCTGTTGCTGGGGCCTGGCTGGGGTTCCTCCGACATGGCGGTCGCTATTTCGGCGGGGTTGTGAGTCGCTAACGGCGGTTTAGCGGCAGCTTTCGGTCTTCAACACTCGACTGATAGCGTCACTGTGTTGTTTGGGGGTGGGATTTGGCTGCTTCCTGGTTGTGATGTCATCACGGTGCTCGTAATGCGTCTTCCCGTTTTCCAGATCCCGCGAGATAGCGACTCGCATTCCCGATCCCACGGGATTGCGAGTCGCTATCCCGTGCGATCGGGATTGCGAGTCGCTATCCCGTGCGATCGGGATTGCGAGTCGCTATCCCGATCGCAGGTAGCCGGAAATAGCGATTTTTCTGCGTTTTTTGTCGGTCGCTAACGGCTTTAGCGCCCGCGTGCGAGTCGCTATTTTTTCCCCGAAAAGTACATGAATGCCGTTTTGCGTTTCCTCAATAGCGAGTCGCTATTAATCGCTATTAGGGACACGCAAAACGGCCCGTACATGAATCAGGCTGTAAGTCTCCAAAAGGTCTGTGGGAAGATCACTTGGAGGTTCCCTGGGGTTTTTTCCTCAAAACTTATTGAAATCAAGAACTCCGTGTTTCTGCTAAGGTACTCCTGGCGTCTCTCCATACGCTTCCATATTAAATCATCTATCGCTCAGCAGAACTGCGGCTCTGTCCATGGTGCTGAATCTTCGAAGAAAATCGTTTCCACCATGCACTGTTCTCAACCCACCACTTGGACCCAAACATAACTAGTCAGGGTCATTACACCATAACAGTTATTATGTCTAGTCTGGAGGGCGGGTTAAACCAGAGAATTTACCCATGAAACACCGACTGTCAGATCCAAGGTTCATCATGTCGAGGATACTTCCTGGCCGTGTGCCATTCGGCCTCTAATGGGTAAATTCACACGCTTAGCATCAAACCATTCTGAAGTCACCTCCAAAAACACTCCAGCATGGCGCTCAGGTATATAAAATACACAATCAGATTTTGGGAGCTAGTATTGACCTGAGCAGGACCGAGCCACACCATCAGCTGGCAAAAAAATCCAAATGGTTGTTAAAGAAAAGGCTGCCACATGCTATTTTTTTATCCTATACAGGAACATGCATCATTGTTGGCTTTTGCGACTTCTTAATTGCGATTTTTAAGAAATCGCAATTAAGAAATCGCAAAAGCCTATGCATGAAGAAATCGCTGAAAATTTTGCGATTTCTAAACATTCCTTAATTGCGAGTCTCAAATTGCGAGTCGCAATTAAGGAATACCTCCCCATTCATTCCTACTGGCCTAAAGACCCATAGGAATGAATGGGGAGGTATTCTCAATTTGCGATTAGTAATTAGCGATTCGCAAATTGAGAATGCGATTTCAAGGGCGCAAGGGTGTCCAAACGACACCCTGCTACACCCACTGAAATAAATCTGTGCACATATGTTGTGCACACACATGCCCTAAGGGCATGTGTGTGCACAACATGAAACTTTCAAAAATGCACAAAAGTGCATTTTTCAAAGTTTTCGCAAATTACCATGAGGTTCAACCTCATGGTAATTTGCTACCCCTAATTGCAAAATCGCTATTTTTTAAACTTTCATGCATTGCATTTAAGGAATCGCAAAATGCGATTCCTTAAATGCAATCGCAATTTGAGAATTCTCAAATATTTGCGAATTCTCAAATTGCGAGGGCCTTCACCCTTCATGCATCCCAAAAACTGATTTTGCGATCGCAAACGGCCAATTTTATCGATTCGCACCGTTTGCGATCGCAAAAAACTTTGATGCATGTGCCTGATAGAGTCTTGAAGTCTGCTGTTTTTTGCATATTCTGTTTTTTTTCTAGCCCTTCCGGAGTAATACAAACATAGGCAAATGCCAGTTGGTATCTTTACACTCCCAAGTGCGGGGGAAAAGGAGGTAAGTATCGCCTGGTTATCATCTGTGGAAAGAAAGTTGTAAAGGTGTAAGCACCACTCACTGTCCCACATAGAAAAAAAATTGCTGAGAACGGATGGATGGAAACCCTCAGCACTTCAGGGTTAAATGTTTACCAGTATCCACAACCATTGACACGTTAGTGAATATCTGGGACAGTATAAACAAGCGTTGCTTTGTGATTTGCTTGAAGACCCAATGCAGAAACTCCGGTTCCTCCAAATCCTTTGTGGTTTTCCTTGCGGGGGTGCTAATTGGCTATTTTCCTAGTGCTAAACTGTGGAGACTTCAGTCCGTAGATCTTTCTCGCTTGAACCAATTAGAACCAGACTGCTGTACTAGACTAGGCTAGCAACCAAACCTATTGAGCACTCCTCTTCGACCCACCCCCATGGACTGAGTATCTACTAGCCGCACACTGTATAAATGAACCTGTGCACCTTCAAAGTGCTTGAAACTGAAGTCTCACAGAATTTGAACCTGTTGCACCTAGCACAATAGGGTGGCATAGGTTTGCGTTACCTTAGGTGGGCCCTATAAGTTCAGAATTGTCTCCTGCACAGTCTGCTTATTTTTCCCAACCTTTTTTTAAGAAGTTTCCTTGTCAAAGACATCCATACTTATTGGATGGGATAACTGTGATGTTGCATTGTACCTGGCCTCAGATTCCTACACAGCCTAGCGTGAGGCTTGACTGTTCAACACAGCTATTCTTGAAGAGTTGAGAGAAGCGTCCGTGGTGCTAAGACAGTGACAATTGTTCAAAACAACTGCTAGACAATATCTTCCCAACTGCCAAGGGAGTGGGGACAAAGTCTGACGTGGCGAGAAGTAGTGGGACACAAAGAAGAGTGTGAAAGAATGGGAGAGGAGCAAGACACATTTGAAAGAACATGAGATGGGAGTTAGAGTGAGAGACTGGTAGTGTTGTGAGATCCTGGTGCAAGAGTAAGCCCCGTGGACTGCTGCTAGAGTGAGAGACTGGGGCTAGAGTGAGAGTGAAAGGCTGGGGCTAGAGTGAGAGACTAGGGCTAGAGTGAGAGGCTGGGGCTAGAGTGAGAATGAGAGGCTGGGGCTAGAGTGAGGGCCTGGGGCTAGAGTGAGAGATTGGGGCTAGAGTGAGAGGCTGGGGCCAGAGTGAGAGATTGGGGCTAGAGTGAGAGGCTGGGGCTAGAGTGAGAGGCTAGGGCCAGAGTGAGGGCCAGGGGCTAGAGTGAGAGATTGGGGCTAGAGTGAGAGACTGGGGCTAGAGTGAGAGGCTGGGGCTAGAGTGAGAGGCTGGGGCCAGAGTGAGGGCCAGGGGCTAGAGTGAGGGCCAGGGGCTAGAGTGAGAGACTGGGGCTAGAGTGAGAGACTGGGGCTAGAGTGAGAGACTGGGGCTAGAGTGAGAGGCTGGGGCTAGAGTGAGAGGCTAGGGCCAGAGTGAGGGCCAGGGGCTAGAGTGAGAGACTGGGGCTAGAGTGAGAGACTGGGGCTAGAGTGAGAGGCTGGGGCTAGAGTGAGAGGCTGGGGCCAGAGTGAGGGCCAGGGGCTAGAGTGAGAGACTGGGGCTAGAGTGAGAGACTGGGGCTAGAGTGAGAGACTGGGGCTAGAGTGAGAGGCTAGGGCCAGAGTGAGGGCCAGGGGCTAGAGTAAGAGACTGGGGCTAGAGTGAGAGTGAGAGACTGGGGCTAGAGTGAGGGCCTGGGGCCAGAGTGAGAGGCTGGGGCTAGAGTGAGAGATTGGGGCTGGAGTGAGGGCCTGGGGCTAGAATGAGAGTGAGAGGCAGGGGCTAGAGTGAGAGGCTGGGGATAGAGTGAGGGCCTGGGCCAGAGTGAGAGATTGGGGCTAGAGTGAGAGGCTGGGGCCAGAGTGAGAGATTGGGGCTAGAGTGAGAGGCTGGGGCCAGAGTGAGGGCCAGGGGCTAGAGTGAGAGACTGGGGCTAGAGTGAGAGACTGGGGCTAGAGTGAGAGGCTGGGGCCAGAGTGAGGGCCAGGGGCTAGAGTGAGAGACTGGGGCTAGAGTGAGAGACTGGGGCTAGAGTGAGAGACTGGGGCTAGAGTGAGAGACTGGGGCTAGAGTGAGAGGCTAGGGCCAGAGTGAGGGCCAGGGGCTAGAGTGAGAGACTGGGGCTAGAGTGAGAGATTGGGGCTAGAGTGAGAGGCTGGGGCTAGAGTGAGAGGCTGGGGCCAGAGTGAGGGCCAGGGGCTAGAGTGAGAGACTGGGGCTAGAGTGAGAGACTGGGGCTAGAGTGAGAGACTGGGGCTAGAGTGAGAGGCTAGGGCCAGAGTGAGGGCCAGGGGCTAGAGTGAGAGACTGGGGCTAGAGTGAGAATGAGGGACTGGGACTAGAGTGAGGGCCTGGTGCCAGAGTGAGAGGCTGGGGCTAGAGTGAGAGATTGGGGCTGGAGTGAGGGCCTGGGGCTAGAATGAGAGTGAGAGGCTGGGGCTAGAGTGAGAGGCTGGGGCTAGAGTGAGGGCCTGGGGCCAGAGTGAGAGATTGGGGCTAGATTGAGAGGCTGGGGCCAGAGTGAGAGATTGGGGCTAGAGTGAGAGGCTGGGGCTAGAGTGAGAGGCTGGGGCCAGAGTGAGGGCCAGGGGCTAGAGTGAGAGACTGGGGCTAGAGTGAGAGACTGGGGCTAGAGTGAGAGACTGGGGCTAGAGTGAGAGGCTGGGGCTAGAGTGAGAGGCTGGGGCTAGAGTGAGAGACTGGGGCTAGAGTGAGAGACTGGGGCTAGAGTGAGAGGCTAGGGCCAGAGTGAGGGCCAGGGGCTAGAGTGAGAGACTGGGGCTAGAGTGAGAGTGAGAGACTGGGGCTAGAGTGAGGGCCTGGGGCCAGAGTGAGAGGCTGGGGCTAGAGTGAGAGATTGGGGCTGGAGTGAGGGCCTGGGGCTAGAATGAGAGTGAGAGGCTGGGGCTAGAGTGAGAGGCTGGGGCTAGAGTGAGAGACTGGGGCTAGAGTGAGAGGCTGGGGCTAGAGTGAGAGGCTGGGCCTAGAGTGAGAGGCTGGGGCTAGAGTGAGAGGCTGGGGCTAGAGTGAGAGGCTGGGGCTAGAGTAAGAGATTGGGGCTAGAGTGAGAGGCTGGGGCTAGAGTGAGAGGCTGGGGCTAGAGTGAGAGACTGGGGCTAGAGTGAGAGGCTGGGGCTAGAGTGAGAGGCTGGGCCTAGAGTGAGAGGCTGGGGCTAGAGTAAGAAATTGGGGCTAGAGTAAAAGGCCTGTGGACTGGTGCTAGAGTGAGCATCTGGTACTAGAGAGTGAGAATGGTGCTAGAGTGAGAGTATTTCACACAAAAAGAAAGGGGTGAGGGTCAACAAATCATCTACCCCAAACCCCCTGTATTGACATAATAACAACAAGAGGGGTAGAGAGGAAACAAAAGTGCTCGGCATGCAGTGGCACAAGTCGTGTTGTTGAAAACTGCCCTCAATCACACACAAATGTGTGTGACATGCTTCATCATCGGGTCTGCTTACAATACACCCTGATGTAGCCACGCACAGGATGGGGCATAGGGAAGGGGAAGACAAACAACATAAAAATAGACCTAATTGGTGCTAATAAGTGCTAAATCAAAAGACTGGGAAGAGAGATAGATCAAGTGCAGTGAAAAAGTGGTTAAAACAGGCTCGTGGGTGTCCTATAATCCAATTTTATTCCAGGATCCCCCAGCAGGATTAAAATCATGAAGGATGGTCGTGTTTAGAGCTAACTATGTACTCCTAACACCCCTTCTTAACCTGCCATAAATGTCAACATGTTTCGACCGTGCTAACATGCCTACAGTGGAGGGTCAAACCGGTCTTCCTCAGGACTTCAATCAGTCCCAGTCACATTCCCCCTATTACCTTAACTTGGTCAAATCACGGGGCTCAAAACCTAAAGATATCCATACGTGTGGAGGCAGTTCCCCTTGCACGGGATACAATTACGGGTTCATCCGCTTGTCGAACTCGAAATGGCTGAGGGCCAGGGAGACCCCCTGAGAACACAATTGTTCAGAAGGTGGTACTCTCCAAATGGCTCGCCTCTCACCGCCGTGTATGCCGTGTACAGAGGTGAGAGATGGAAGTGGAAGCACAAGTCCGAAAGGTCAGGTTGGGAGTGAGAGCCATCTGAAGGGGTGAAAGACTGGGGCTAGAGTGAAAAGACTCAGGATAGAATGGCACACTGGCTATAGTGTATGCCTCTGGATTGAGGTCAAGACTGGGCATTGAGCAAGGTATATGGTAATGAGTGAGAGTGCCTGGGTCTCGAGTGAGTGAGTGAGGCTACAATTAGAGACTTGTAGAAGTGTGAAGGATTGTGGCAAGAGTTAGAGACTTGTGGAAGTGTTCTCGAATAGAGTGAGAGACCTGGGCTAGAGTGAAGGCCTCGGGGAAGTGTCGAGTATTGATTCTAGAGTGAGTGATGTGTGAAGGTCTAAGACTAGGGTGAGGGCCTTGTGGTAATATGAAGGACTGGGAGAGGATTGAAACACATGAAATTGTGCAGGACTAGGTCTTGAGTGAGGGGCTGGTTAGAGAAAATGGTGCTAACGTGTGAAACTAGTGCATGAGTGAGAGGCTTGTGAAACTGCAAAAGAACACATCTAGAGGAAGTGGCATGTGGAAATTTTAATGGCTGGGACTAGTGGAAGAGAGACAAGGGCAAGAGTGGCAAATGAACGTCAGTGAAAGGCAGCGCATAGAGTGTGCGACGGGCTACAGTGGAAGGCAGCGCATAGAATCCGCGACAGATGGGCTACAGTGAAAGGCAGCGCATAGAATCCGTGACAGATGGGCTACAGTGAAAGTCAGCACATAGAGTGCGCAATGGCCTACAGTGAAAGGAAGCACATAGAGTGCACAACAGATGGGCTACAGTGAAAGGCAGCGCATAGAGTGTGCAACAGATGGGCTACAGTGAAAGGTAGTGCATAGAGTGAGCGACAGATGGGCTAAAGTGAACGGCAGTGCATAGAGTGTGCAACAGATGGGCTACAGTGAACAGCAGTGCATAGAGTGTGCAACAGATGGGCTACAGTGAACAGCAACACACAGTGCACGACAGATGGGTTAAAGTGAAAGGCAGCACATAGAGTGCGCAACAGATGGGCTACAGTGAACGGAAGTGTATAGAGTGCGCAACAGATGGGCTACAGTGAACGGCAGTGCATAGAGTGCGCAACAGATGGGCTACAGTGAACGGCAGTGCATAGAGTGCGCAACGGGCTGCAGTGAAAGTCAGAGCATAGAGTGCACAACAGATGGGCTACAGTGAAAGGCAGCGCATAGAGTGCGCAACAGATGGGCTACAGTGAACGGCAGTGCATAGAGTGCGCAACGGGCTGCAGTGAAAGTCAGAGCATAGAGTGCGCAGCAGATGAGGTACAGTGAAAGGCAGCGCATAGAGTGCACAACAGATGGGCTACAGTGAAAGGCAGCACATAGAGTGCGCTGCAGATGGGCTACAGTGAACGGCAGTGCATAGAGTGCACAACAGATGGGCTAAAGTGAAAGGCAGCACATAGAGTGCGCAACAGATGGGCTACAGTGAACGGAAGTGTATAGAGTTCGCGACGAGCTGCAGTGAAAGGCAGTACATAGAGTGCGCAACAGATGGGCTACAGTGAACGGCAGTGCATAGAGTGTGCAACAGATGGGCTACACTGAACAGCAGCACATAGAGTGCACAAAAGATGGGCTACAGTGAAAGGCAGTGCATAGAGTGCGCAACAGATGGGCTGAGGTGAAAGTCAGAGCATAGAGTGCGCGACGGGCTGCTGTAAAAGTCAGAGTATAGAGTGCGTGATGGGCTACAGTGAAAGGCAGCGCATAGAGTGTGCAACAGATGGGCTACAGTGAAAGGCAGCGCATAGAGTGCATGACAGATGGGCTACAGTGGAAGGCAGCGCATAGAGTGTGCGACAGGCTGCAGTGAAGGGCAGCGCATAGAGTGCGTGATGTGCTACAGTGAAAGGCAGCGCATAGAGTGCGTGACGGGCTTCAGTGAAAGGCAGTGCATAGAGTGCACGACAGATGGGCTACAGTGAAAGGCAGCGCATAGAGTGCGCAACGGATGGGCTACAATGAAAGGCAGCGCATAGAGTGCGTGACGGGCTATAGTGAAAGGCAGCGCATAGAGTGCATGACGGGCTATAGTAAAAGGCAGCGCATAGAGTGTGCAACAGATGGGCTACAGTGAAAGGCAGCGCATAGAGTGCGTGACGGGCTACAGTAAAAGCAGGGCATAGAGTGCGCGACGGGCTACCGTGAAAGGCAGCGCATAGAGTGCGTGACGGGCTAGGGTAAAAGGCAGTGCATAGAGTGCACGACGAGATACAGTGATAGGCAGTGCATAGAGTGCACAACGGGCTACAGTGAAAGGCAGCGCATAAAGTGCGCGATGGGCTGCAGTGAAAGGCAGCACATAAAGTGCGTGACCGGCTGCAGTGAAAGGCAGCGCAAAAGAGTGCGTGACGGGCTACAGTGAAAGGCAGCGCATAGAGTGCATGAAGGGCTACAGTGAAAGGCAGCGCATAGAGTGCGCGATGGGCTACAGTGAAAGGCAGCGCATAAAGTGCCAACGGGCTGCAGTGAAAGACAGCGCATAGAGTGCGTGACGGGTTACAGTGAAAGGCAGCGCATAGAGTGCGCGACAGATGGGCTACAGTGAAAGGCTGCACATAGAGTGCGCAACAGATGGGCTACACTGAACAGCAGCACATAGAGTGCACAAAAGATGGGCTACAGTGAAAGGCAGTGCATAGAGTGCGCAACAGATGGGCTGAGGTGAAAGTCAGAGCATAGAGTGCGCGACGGGCTGCTGTAAAAGTCAGAGTATAGAGTGCGTGATGGGCTACAGTGAAAGGCAGCGCATAGAGTGTGCAACAGATGGGCTACAGTGAAAGGCAGCGCATAGAGTGCATGACAGATGGGCTACAGTGGAAGGCAGCGCATAGAGTGTGCGACAGGCTGCAGTGAAGGGCAGCGCATAGAGTGCGTGATGTGCTACAGTGAAAGGCAGCGCATAGAGTGCGTGACGGGCTTCAGTGAAAGGCAGTGCATAGAGTGCACGACAGATGGGCTACAGTGAAAGGCAGCGCATAGAGTGCGCAACGGATGGGCTACAATGAAAGGCAGCGCATAGAGTGCGTGACGGGCTATAGTGAAAGGCAGCGCATAGAGTGCATGACGGGCTATAGTAAAAGGCAGCGCATAGAGTGTGCAACAGATGGGCTACAGTGAAAGGCAGCGCATAGAGTGCGTGACGGGCTACAGTAAAAGCAGGGCATAGAGTGCGCGACAGGCTATCGTGAAAGGCAGCGCATAGAGTGCATGACGGGCTATAGTAAAAGGCACGGCATAGAGTGCGCGACGGGCTACCGTGAAAGGCAGCGCATAGAGTGCGTGACGGGCTAGGGTAAAAGGCAGTGCATAGAGTGCACGACGAGATACAGTGATAGGCAGTGCATAGAGTGCACAACGGGCTACAGTGAAAGGCAGCGCATAAAGTGCGCGATGGGCTGCAGTGAAAGGCAGCACATAAAGTGCGTGACCGGCTGCAGTGAAAGGCAGCGCAAAAGAGTGCGTGACGGGCTACAGTGAAAGGCAGCGCATAGAGTGCATGAAGGGCTACAGTGAAAGGCAGCGCATAGAGTGCGCGATGGGCTACAGTGAAAGGCAGCGCATAAAGTGCCAACGGGCTGCAGTGAAAGACAGCGCATAGAGTGCGTGACGGGTTACAGTGAAAGGCAGCGCATAGAGTGCGCGACAGATGGGCTACAGTGAAAGGCTGCACATAGAGTGCGCAACAGATGGGCTACACTGAACAGCAGCACATAGAGTGCACAAAAGATGGGCTACAGTGAAAGGCAGTGCATAGAGTGCGCAACAGATGGGCTGAGGTGAAAGTCAGAGCATAGAGTGCGCGACGGGCTGCTGTAAAAGTCAGAGTATAGAGTGCGTGATGGGCTACAGTGAAAGGCAGCGCATAGAGTGTGCAACAGATGGGCTACAGTGAAAGGCAGCGCATAGAGTGCATGACAGATGGGCTACAGTGGAAGGCAGCGCATAGAGTGTGCGACAGGCTGCAGTGAAGGGCAGCGCATAGAGTGCGTGATGTGCTACAGTGAAAGGCAGCGCATAGAGTGCGTGACGGGCTTCAGTGAAAGGCAGTGCATAGAGTGCACGACAGATGGGCTACAGTGAAAGGCAGCGCATAGAGTGCGCAACGGATGGGCTACAATGAAAGGCAGCGCATAGAGTGCGTGACGGGCTATAGTGAAAGGCAGCGCATAGAGTGCATGACGGGCTATAGTAAAAGGCAGCGCATAGAGTGTGCAACAGATGGGCTACAGTGAAAGGCAGCGCATAGAGTGCGTGACGGGCTACAGTAAAAGCAGGGCATAGAGTGCGCGACAGGCTATCGTGAAAGGCAGCGCATAGAGTGCATGACGGGCTATAGTAAAAGGCACGGCATAGAGTGCGCGACGGGCTACCGTGAAAGGCAGCGCATAGAGTGCGTGACGGGCTAGGGTAAAAGGCAGTGCATAGAGTGCACGACGAGATACAGTGATAGGCAGTGCATAGAGTGCACAACGGGCTACAGTGAAAGGCAGCGCATAAAGTGCGCGATGGGCTGCAGTGAAAGGCAGCACATAAAGTGCGTGACCGGCTGCAGTGAAAGGCAGCGCAAAAGAGTGCGTGACGGGCTACAGTGAAAGGCAGCGCATAGAGTGCATGAAGGGCTACAGTGAAAGGCAGCGCATAGAGTGCGCGATGGGCTACAGTGAAAGGCAGCGCATAAAGTGCCGACGGGCTGCAGTGAAAGACAGCGCATAGAGTGCGTGACGGGTTACAGTGAAAGGCAGCGCATAGAGTGCGCGACAGATGGGCTACAGTGAAAGGCTGCACATAGAGTGCGCAACAGATGGGCTACAGTGAAAGGCAGTGCATAGAGTGCTCGACAGATGGGCTACAGTGAAAGGCAGCGCATAGAGTGCGCGACAGATGGGCTACAGTGAAACGCAGTGCATAGAGTGCGTGATGGGCTACAGTGAAAGGGAGCGCATAAAGTGCCGACGGGCTGCAGTGAAAGACAGCGCATAGAGTGCGTGATGGGCTACAGTGAAAGGCAGCGCATAGAGTGCATGACAGATGGGCTACAGTGAAAGGCATCGCATAGAGTGCGCGACGGGCTACAGTGAAAGGCAGCGCATAGAGTGCTCGACAGATGGGCTACAGTGAAAGGCAGCGCATAGAGTGCATGACAGATGGGCTACAGTGAAAGGCATCGCATAGAGTGCGCGACGGGCTACAGTGAAAGGCAGCGCATAGAGTTCGCCACTAGTGCTTGAGCGATAGTCATGATGAAGAGGGAGATCCTGAGGCTTGAGTGGGAGATTGGGATCTGGGTTGATAGTCTGTGAGAAAGGCTGTGGATGGATGGAGGGCTGTGGGTCAGTGAGAGGCATAGGGAAGACTGAGCGCCTGGCTGGAGTGAGAGGCCAGTGAGTCTAGAGTGAGAGCCTGGTACTACACTGGGAAGAGGTGAGAACTGTGCTGAAGTGAATGGCTGCAGATCGAGTGAGTCTAGAGGTTGAGAGAGACACACTGTGAAAAGGGGGAGCCTGAGTTAGAGTGAAAGCATGGGGGTCAGAGTGAGAGACAGGGATTAGTGTGAGACACAGGGTGTAGTGAGATCGGGCAAGACTGAGCGAAGGCAGAGATACCGTGGAACTGTATCTAAAGTGAAGGACTGGCTTAGGGTGATAGTAGAGTGAGTGGGAAGGGAATGTGCACGAATGAAAGGCCGGAAGAACAGAATGAGGAAAGGGTGAGGGGCAGGGGGGAGTGAAAGGAGCCGCAGACTAGGGCTGCCGAGGATTGTAAGGCGACATTGAGCACGGGGAGATCCGGGTGAGTGCAAAGAGTGAGGGAATCTAAACCGCAGGAAGAACAGAGAGCAAGGCACAGCCAGAGACGGAATAGAGATAGCAAGCTTGGCGAGAGAGGTGCTGAAGGGTCCCTCGCCAGAGATATTCGGCAGAGAAGGAGCGTGTGAAGAGAGACTCGGGCAGAGGCACTGAGAGGGACAGGAGAGAGAGAAGAGTGCGGAAAGAGACAGGCGGGCAGAGCAGGAGGCTGCGGTCTGTGACTCCGTGGAGCCCTGGGAGAAGCCAGCACCCCCCGGCAGGACGGTGATGGAGGGGCGAGGGCAGCCCACCGTCTACCTCAATGTATGGATTTTCTTAACAAGATGAACAGTTGTCTGCTAGGAGCTGCAGCCGGCTGCTATCTCCGATGCAGATTAAAATCGCTCTTCAAAGGTTAGAAACAGAAGATGAATTTCAAGTGATTAAAGCCCCCTTTTAGAAAACAACTTGCTCAAATATTAATGGAATGGAAAGGATGAATGACGGAGGCTCCCTTCTCCCGCAGCCATTTCCATCTCGGCGGCTCCATTTCTTTCTCGCAGTTTACCCTACGCTGGCACATTCCTTACGGTTCTGTCTTCGGTGCAGTGCGCGCGGAGCAGGGGAGCGCGCCTGTGCGCGCGCCGGGGAGACTCTCCGTCTAGGAAATGGCGTTCGAGCGGCTATCGCTGGACCGCAGACTCCCTGCGCTGCCACCGCTCCACAGAAGGGGGCGCTGTGCAGGATGGCTGTATGGCCATGTTCTTTTCAGTGCCGCGCTAATTTCGTGTAAAAAAAAAGAAATGACAAACATATTTCCACGATAGTGCTACAAAATTGGCTAATGCAAACATTTTTAACATTTCAAGCATTGCAGTTATGTTTGGTTTTCCCTTTAAAAATGCAATCAAATACATTATTCCCAACATGCTTTGGGCCGCCTGACCTCCTTAAAATGTAAAAGTATCCACAGTCTGACCGTTTATCAGAAATGAGGGCGGAGGCACATCCATGTATTGCATTGTATTGTATTGTAATTGCATTTATATAGCGCTTACTACCCCGACGAGGCGGCGAAGCGCTATGTAACACACCATGAATGCAGAGTGCAGTGGTGGATGTGCGCATGCCTTTTTTGGGTTACCGAAACGTTCAGAAGTGGTGGCGTTATGTGGAAGTCCACATTCTTACCAGCTCTTTATTCAACATTTGTTTGTAGCCACGGCTCAAGTGCATTAGACAGATGACTATGCCCTGATGAGGCCCGACAGATAATACCGGGCCAAAACGTCGACATCCCTTCCCCTCGGTTGTTTCATGACTCATTAAATGAGGAGCTAATGTGTATTATTTCGTATATTTTCATGCTTATATTTTCTGAACTTCGAGTTTTTCAGTGTCTTTGTATATATCTGCGCATATGTTCACATCTTAGCACTGTTTCGTCTACACTATTGTTTCACTGCATAGCGTGCCCTTAATTCCAATCCAATGAGTAACTAAATTGGAAACTAATAGAAGAGTTGTCTTGATTAATTGAGTTCTGTACTGAAATTTTGTAGTGCATGACTTATGGGCAGACATGGTGATTGAACATATATGATACATCAGATTACCTACGAGTAACTCACGAGATGATCACTTAAATGAATCCCGCTGGACATACGTTTGGTTTTATTCAGGGTACTGGAAGTGCTCCGGATCTGCATTTCAGAGTTTTCCAGCAGAAATCACAGTAGACAACTGTCTGCGAGCACCCTGTGTCTACAGTACAGGAGGGAATTCCAGCTGGATTCACCACAGGGAAGGGTCTGGGAGCACTCCGTGTCTGCTTTCAGGGTATTCCAGCAGGAGTCACTGTAGAGACCATACTTGGGGTACTCCATGTCTGCATTACAGGGGTTTGTAGCAGGAGTCACTGTAGGGAAGGGTCTGGGAGCAATCTATGTCTGCATTATATGTTCCCCAGCAGGAGACACTGTAGAGAAGGGTCTGGGAACACTCTATACGTACATTACACGTTCCTCAGCAGGAGTAACCATAGAAAAGGCTCTGGGAGCACTCCACATCTGCATTACAGGGGCTTGGAGCAGGAGCCACTGTAGAGAAGGCTCTGGGAGCACTCTATACTTGCATTACAGGTTCCTCAGCAGGAGTCACTGTAGAGAAGTCTCTGGGAGCACTCCATACCTGCATTACAGGGGCTTGTAGCAGGAGTCATTGTAGAGAATGGTCTGGGAGCACTCTATACTTGCATTACAGGTTCCTCAGCAGGAGTCACTGCAGAGAAGGCTCTGGGAGCACTCCACATCTGCATTACAGGGGCTTGTAGTGGAGAAGCGTGGCTCAGTGGTTAGAGGCGGCAGACCCGGAAGCTGAGATCGACTGTGGACCAGGGTTCGATTCCCCGCCTCGGCGGGTCTCGGGTTCAAAATTCCACGGACTCGACAATTCTCGCTCTGGTGCCTACTCAACTCACGGGGTCACACTCTGCGACTCTGGGCAATAGCTTGCTTAATCTCCACTACGGCCCCTCGCGGCGGGATGCCTGGCTTTCACCTTGTGGACACTCTGCCGGGGTTTCTCACAGGGGAATACTAGGACGGGTTCCCTAAGCAAGCGCCGGGACGCTTACGGGCAGCTGTGCGCTTTACAAGTCCAGCACATTTACATTTACATTTGTAGCAGGAGTCACTGTAGAGAAGGCTCTGGGAGCACTCTATACTTGCATTACAGGTTCCTCAGCAGGAGTCACTGTAGACAAGGCTCCGGGAGCACTCCACATCTGCATTACAGGGGCTTGTAGCAGGAGTCACTGTAGAGAAGGCTCTGGGAGCACTCTATACTTGCATTACAGGTTCCTCAACAGGAGTCACTGTAAAGAAGGGTCTGGGAGCACTCCACATCTGCATTACAGGTTCCTCAACAGGAGTCACTGTAAAGAAGGGTCTGGGAGCACTCCACATCTGCATTACAGGTTCCTCAGCAGGAGTCATTGTAGAGAATGGTCTGGGAGCACTCCATACCTGCATTACAGGTTCCTCAGCATGAGTCACCGTAGAAAAGGCTCTGGGAGCACTCAATGTCTACATTACAGGCTCCTCAGCAGGAGTCACTGTAGAGAAGGCTCTGGGAGCACTCCACATCTGCATTACAGGGCCTTCTAGCAGGAGTCACTGTAGAGAAGGGTCTGGGAGCAATCTGTGTCTGCATTACAGGCTCCTCAGCAGGAGTCACTGTAGAGAAGGCTCTGGCAGCAGTCCACATCTGCATTACAAGGGCTTGTAACATGAGTCACTGCACTCTTAGTGATACTCCTCTAGATAGGAGTTCTTTTATATCACCATGCATTATTATGTACTAGGCCCTTTTTCAAAGTAGATTATGCGGTATTACATGTCACATTGTTAGCATCTTCCACAGTGGGCGCAGTAGAGCATTGTCTGGGAGCATTCTGATACTGCATTACAGACTATTCCAATACAACTCTCTATAATGAGTCCTGGAGCACTCTGTGCCTGAATTAATGGGTCTTCCAGCAGAGGTCGCTGCAGAGAATGGTCTGGGTGCACCCCTGCATTAATGGGTCTTCCAGCAGAGGTCACTGCAGCGAATGGTCTGGGAGCACTCTGTGCCTGCATTAATGGGTCTTGTAGCAGAGGTTGCTGCAGAGATTGGTCTGGGTGCACTCTGTGTCTGCATTAATGGGTCTTCCAGCAGAGGTCACTGCAGAGAATGGTCTGGGAGTACTCTGTGCTTGCATTAATGGGTCTTCTAGCAGAGGTCACTGTAAAGAATGGTCTGGGTGCACTCTGTGTCTGCATTAATGGGTCTTCCAGCAGAGGTCATTGTAAAGAATGGTCTGGGTGTACTCTGTGCTTGCATTAATGGGTCTTCTAGCAGAGGTCACTGTAAAGAATGGTCTGGGTGCACTCTGTGTCTGCATTAATGGGTCTTCCAGCAGACGTCATTGTAAAGAATGGTCTGGGTGCACTCTGTGTCTGCATTAATGGGTCTTCCAGCAGAGATCACTATAAAGAATGATCTGGGTGTACTCTGTGCTCGCATTAATGGGTCTTCTAGCAGAGGTCACTGTAAACAATGGTCTGGGTGTACTCTGTGTCTGCATTAATGGTTCTTCCAGCTGAGGTCACTACAGAGAATGGTCTGGGAGCACTCTGTGCTTGCATTAATGGGTCTTCCAGCAGAGGTCACTGTAAAGAATGGTCTGGGTGCACTCTGTGTCTGCATTAATGGGTCTTCCAGCAGAGGTCACTGCAGAGAATGGTCTGGGAGCACTTTTTGTTTGCATTAATGGGCCTTCCAGCAGAGATCACTGCAAAAAATGGTCTGGGAGCACTCTGTGCTTGCATTAATGGGTCTTCCAGCAGAGATCACTGCAGAGAATGGTCTGGGACTGGGAGCACTCTGTGCTTGCATTAATGGGTCTTCCAGCAGAGATCACTGCAGAGAATGGTCTGGGTGCACTCTGTGCCTGCATTAATGGGTCTTCCAGCAGAGATCACTGCAGAGAATGGTCTGGGAGCACTCTGTGCTTGCATTCATCGGTCTTCTAGCAGAGGTCACTGTAAAGAATGGTCTGGGTGCACTCTGTGTCTGCATTAATGGGTCTTCCAGCAGAGGTCACTGCAGAGAATGGTCTGGGAGAACTCTGTGCTTGCATTATTGGGTCTTCCAGCAGAGGTCACTTTAAAGAATGGTCTGGGTGCGCTCTGTGTCTGCATTAGTGGGTCTTCCAGCAGAGGACGGTGCAGAGAATGGTCTGGGAGTACTCTGTGCTTGCATTAATGGGTCTTCCAGCAGAGGGCACTGTAAAGAATGGTCTGGGTGCACTCTGTGTCTGCATTAATGGGTCTTCCAGCAGAGGTCGCTGCTGAGAATGGTCTGGAAGCACTCTGTGTCTGCATTAATGGGTCTTCCAGCAGAGGTCGCTGCAGAGAATGGTCTGGGAGCACTCAGTGCCTGCATTAATGGGTCTTCCAGCAGAAGTCACTGCAGAGAATGGTCTGGGTGCAGTCTGTGCTTTCATTAAAGGGTCTTCCAGCAGAGGTCGCTGCTGAGAATGGTCTGAAAGCACTCTGTGTCTGCATTAATGGGTCTTCCAGCAGAGGTCACTGTAAAGAATGGTCTGGGTGCACTGTGTGTCTGAATTAATGGGTCTTCCAGCAGAGGTCGCTGCAGAGAATGGTCTGGGAGCACTCAGTGCCTGCATTAATGGGTCTTCCAGCAGAGGTCGCTGCAGAGAATGGTCTGGGTGCACCCCTGCATTAATGGGTCTTCCAGCAGAGGTCACTGTAAAGAATGGTCTGGGTGCACGCTGTGTCTGCATTAATGGGTCTTCCAGCAGAGGTCACTGCAGCGAATGATCTGGGAGCACTCTGTGCCTGGATTAATGGGTCTTGTAGCAGAGGTTGCTGCGGAGATTGGTCTGGGTGCACTCTGTGTCTGCATTAATGGGTCTTCCAGCAGAGGTCACTGCAGAGAATGGTCTGGGAGTACTCTGTGCTTGCATTAATGGGTCTTCTAGCAGAGGTCACTGTAAAGAATGGTCTGGGTGCACTCTGTGCTTGCATTAATGGGTCTTCCAGCAGAGGTCACTGTAAAGAATGGTCTGGGTGTACTCTGTGCTTGCATTAATGGGTCTTCTAGCAGAGGTCACTGTAAAGAATGGTCTGGGTGTACTCTGTGCTTGCATTAATGGGTCTTCTAGCAGAGGTCACTGTAAAGAATGGTCTGGGTGCAGGCTGTGTCTGCATTAATGGGTCTTCCAGCAGAGGTCACTGCAGAGAATGGTCTGGGAGCACTCTGTGCTTGCATTCATGGGTCTTCCAGCAGAGGTCACTGTAAAGAATGGTCTGGGTGCACTCTGTGTCCGCATTAATGGGTCTTCCAGCAGAGGTCACTGCAGAGAATGGTCTGGAAGCACTTTTTGTTTGCATTAATGGGTCTTCCAGCAGAGATCACTGCAGAGAATGGTCTGGGAGCACTCTGTGCTTGCATTAATGGGTCTTCCAGCAGAGATCACTGCAGAGAATGGTCTGGGAGCACTCTGTGCTTGCATTAATGGGTCTTCCAGCAGAGATCACTGCAGAGAATGGTCTGGGTGCACCCTGTGCCTGCATTAATGGGTCTTCCAGCAGAGATCACTGCAGAGAATGGTCTGGGAGCACTCTGTGCTTGCATTCATGGGTCTTCTAGCAGAGGTCACTGTAAAGAATGGTCTGGGTGCACTCTGTGTCTGCATTAATGGGTCTTCCAGCAGAGGTCACTGCAGAGAATGGTCTGGGAGAACTCTGTGCTTGCATTATTGGGTCTTCCAGCAGAGGTCACTGTAAAGAATGGTCTGGGTGCACTCTGTGTCTGCATTATTGGTTCTTCCAGCAGAGGTCACTGCAGAGAATGGTCTGGGAGCACTCTGTGCTTGCATTAATGGGTCTTCCAGCAGAGGTCACTGTAAAGAATGGTCTGGGTGCACTCTGTGTCTGCATTAATGGGTCTTCCAGCAGAGGTCGCTGCTGAGAATGGTCTGGAAGAACTCTGTGTCTGCATTAATGGGTCTTCCAGCAGAGGTCGCTGCAGAGAATGGTCTGGGAGCACTCAGTGCCTGCATTAATGGGTCTTCCAGCAGAGGTCACTGCAGAGAATGGTCTGGGTGCACTCTGTGCTTTCATTAAAGGGTCTTCCAGCAGAGGTCGCTGCTGAGAATGGTCTGAAAGCACTCTGTGTCTGCATTAATGGGTCTTCCAGCAGAGGTCACTGTAAAGAATGGTGTGGGTGCACTGTGTGTCTGAATTAATGGGTCTTCCAGGAGAGGTCGCTGCAGAGAATGGTCTGGGAGCACTCAGTGCCTGCATTAATGGGTCTTCCAGCAGAGGTTGCTGCAGAGAATGGTCTTGGAGCACTCTGTGCTTTCATTAATGGGTCTTCCTGCAGAGGTCCCTGCAGAGAATGGTCTGGGAGCACTCAGTGCCTGCATTAATGGGTCTTCCAGCAGAGGTCACTGCAGAGAATGGTCTGGGTGCACTCTGTGCTTTCACTAAAGGGTCTTCCAGCAGAGGTCGCTGCTGAGAATGGTCTGAAAGCACTCTGTGTCTGCATTAATTGGTCTTCCAGCAGAGGTCACTGTAAAGAATGGTCTGGGTGCACTGTGTGTCTGAATTAATGGGTCTTCCAGCAGAGGTCGCTGCAGAGAATGGTCTGGGAGCACTCAGTGCCTGCATTAATGGGTCTTCCAGCAGAGGTCGCTGCAGAGAATGGTCTTGGAGCACTCTGTGTCTGCATTAATGGGTCTTCTAGCAGAGGTTGCTGCAGAGATTGGTCTGGGTGCACTCTGTGTCTGCATTAATTGGTCTTCCAGCAGAGGTCGATGCAGAGAATGGTCTGGGAGAACTTTGTGCCTGCGTTAATGGGTCTTCTAGCAGAGGTCGCTGCAGAGAATGGTCTGGGAGCACTCTGTGCTTTCATTAATGGGTCTTTCAGCAGAGGTCGCTGCAGAGAATGGTCTGGGAGCACTCTGTGCCAGCATTATTGTGTCTTCCAGTAGAGGTCGCTGCAGAGAATGTTCTGGGTGCACTCTGTTTCTGCATTAATGGGTCTGCCAGCAAAGGTCGCTGCAGAGAATGGTCTGGGTGCACTCTGTGCCTGCATTAATGGGTGTTCCAGCAGAGGTCGCTGCAGAGAATGGTCTTGAAGCACTCTGTGCTTTCATTAATGGGTCTTTCAGCAGAGGTCGCTGCAGAGAATGGTCTGGGAGCACACTCTGTGCCAGCCTTATTGTGTCTTCCAGTAGAGGTCGCTGCAGAGAATGTTCTGGGTGCACTCTGTGGCTGCATTAATGAGTCTTCCAGCAGAGGTCGCTACAGAGAATGTTCTGGGTGCACTCTGTGCCTGCAATAATGGGACTTCCAGCAGAGGTCACTGCAGAGAATGGTCTGGGTGCACTTTGTGCCTGCATTAATGGGTCTTCCAGCAGAGGTCGCTGTAGAATGGTCTGGGTGCACCCCTGCATTAATGGGTCTTCCAGCAGAGGTCACTACAGAGAATAGTCTGGGAGTACTCTGTGCTTGCATTAATGGGTCTTCTAGCAGAGGTCACTGTAAAGAATGGTCTGGGTGCACTCTGTGTCTGCATTAATGGGTCTTCCAGCAGAGGTCACTGCAGAGAATGGTCTGGGAACACTTTGTGCTTGCATTAATGGGTCTTCCAGCAGAGGTCGCTGTAGAGAATGGTCTGGGAGCACTATGTGCCTGCATTAAATGATCTTCCAGCAGAGGTCGCTGAAGAGAATGGTCTGGGAGCACTCTGTGTCTGCATTAATGGGTCTTCCAGCAGAGGTCGCTGCAGAGAATGGTCTGGGAGCACTCTGTGCCTGCATTGAATGATCTTCCAGCAGAGGTCGCTGCAGAGAATGGGTTGGGAGCACTCTGTGCCTGCATTAAATGGTCTTCCAGCAGAGGTCGCTGCAGAGAATGGTCTGGGTGCACTATGTGCCTGCATTATTGGGTCTTTCAGCAGAGATCGCTGCAGAGAATGGTCTGAGAGCACTCTGTGCCTGCATTAAATGGTCTTCCAGCAGAGGTCGCTGCAGAGAATGGTCTGGGAGCACTCTGTGCCTGCATTATTGGGTCTTTCAGCAGAGATCTCTGCAGAGAATGGTCTGGGAGCACTCTGTGCCTGCATTTTTGGGGTCTTTCAGCAGAAATCGGTGCAGAAAATGGTCTGGGAGCACTCTGTGCCTGCATATTGGGTCTTTCAGCAGAGGTCGCTGCAGAGAATGGTCTGGGAGTACTCTGTGCCTGAATTAAATGATCTTCCAGCAGAGGTCGCTGCGGAGAAAGGTCTGGGAGCACTCTGTGCCTGCATTAAATGATCTTCCAGCAGAGGTCGCTGCAGAGAATGGTCTGGGTGCACTCTGTGCCTGCATTAAATGATCTTCCAGCAGAGGTCGCTGCAGAGAATGGTCTGGGTGCACTCTGTGCCTGCATTATTGGGTCTTCCAGCAGAGGTCGCTGCAGAGAATGGTCTGGGTGCACTCTGTGCCTGCATTATTGGGTCTTTCAGCAGAGAGCGCTGCAGAGAATGGTCTGGGAGCACTCTGTGCCTGCATTAAATGATCTTCCAGCAGAGGTCGCTGCAGAGAATGGTCTGGGAAGGATACAAGACTGCATTGAAGGGTCTTCCAGCCACAGTGTTCGGTCTTTGACCACAATTCAGATGTTTTTGCCGGTGAGTCCACTGCCTTTATTAGTCCCTCCCGACAGAAGCCATTTCATTTTGTGGAAGCCCCCACTGTGACTTGCATCACGCCTGGCCATCCGTTGACTTGCCTGACGGAGACATCTTGCTGATGCTGCGTCACAGGCATCTCCCAAAAGGGGTGGAATCAAGAGAGTTGAAAAATATTCACCCTTTGCTGCTTGGGTCTTCCCATGAATGCTACAGAAAGAGCTCCCTCTGGAAAGAGAATCCCTTCTGCTCAATCCTTGGTATTACTGACTACTGCCCACCCGGAGGGTGGCTAATGGCGGGTGTGCCACAGACTAATCTTACCCATCATTGGTACGTCAGGAGCCCTCATCCAACCGCCTGCACGCGGCATGTTCTTAACCTCATTATACATTTATGGCCGAAACCGCCTGTGTAAAACACCCCAGGATCAATGACAGTTTCCTCAATAACTGTTACAACAGGCCTCGCGCGCCGCCCGATCAATTCCACCCAGACTCCTGGGCCCGCCATCTTTAGCATTCATTAGGCATCGCTGCATGTTCGGGGGAGCGGTGGGGTGCGGGGATGACTAGGGGGGGCAGGGAGATGGTTTATAAGACTCGGGAGAGAGGTGGGGAGGAGAGGATGAGCTGCATGTAAGCGGTGGGAGGGGACGGGGTGGGAAGGAGAGGCGGAGCGGAGAGGAAATGGAGGGACGGAGAGGGCGGGCTGTAGAAAAGCAGAGGGGGGAGTGGAGGGACAGAGAGGACAAGCTGTACGGAAGCAGAGGGGGGTCAGTGGTGAGAGAGAGGATGAGTTATATAGAAGCGGAGGGAGGGTGAGTGGTGGGCCGGGGAGGGTGAGGTACAAATATTAGAAAGAGGGAAGTGGTGGAACGGGGAGGATGATGAGGGACATAGAAGCTGAGGGGGGTCAGTGTTGGGACAGTGAGGGTGAGGTACATAGAAGATGAGGGGGGTTAGTGGAGGTACGGGGAGGGTGAGATACATAGAAGATGAGGGGGGTTGGTGGTGGGACGGGGAGGGTGAGGTACATAGAAAATGAGGGGGTTAGTGGTGAGACAGGGAAGGTGAGGTACATAGAAGATGAGGGGGGTTAGTGGTGGGACAGGGAGGATGAGATACATAGAAGATGAGGGGGGTTAGTGATGGGACGGGGAGGGTGAGGTAGATAGGAGATGAGGCGAGTTAGTGATGGGACGGGGAGGGTGAGGTACATAGAAGCGGAGGGGGTTAGTGGTGGGACGGGCAGGAATGAGGTACATAGAAGATGAGGGGGGTTAGTGGAGGTACGGGGATGGTGAGATACATAGAAGATGAGGGGCGTTAGTGGTGAGACGGGGAGGGTGAGGTACATAGAAGATGAGGGGGTTAGTGGTGAGACGGGGAGGGTAAGGTACATAGAAGCAGTGGCGGTTAGTGATGGGATGTGGAGGGTGAGGTACATAGAAGCGGAGGGGGTTAGTGGTGGGACGGGGAGGGTAAGGTACATAGAAGCAGAGGGGGGTTTAGTGGTTGGACGGGGAGGGGGAGGTACGTAGAAGCGGAGGGGGTTTAGTGGTGAGACTGGGAGGGTGAATTACTTAGAAGCTTAGGGGGTTAGTGGTGGAACGGGGATAGTGAGGTACATAGACATGGAGGGGGATACTGGTGGGAGGGGGAGTGTGAGGTACATAGAGGTGGAGGAGGGAGGTGGTGAGTCGGGGAGGGTGAGGTACATGGAAGCGGAAGAGGGAAGTGGTGGGACGGGAAGGGTGAGGTACATAGAAGCGGAGGGGGGTTAGTGGTGGGACGGGGAGGGTGAGGTACATAGAAGCAGAAGGGGGTCAGTGGTGGGACGGGTAGCGTGAGTTACATAGAAGCGGAGAGGGTTTGTGGTGGGGAGGGTGAGGTACATAGAAGCGGAGGGGTGTCAGTGGTTGGACGGGTAGCGTGAGGTACATAGTAGCAGAGGTGGTTAGTGGTGGGACGGGTAGCGTGAGGTAGGACGGGAGGGTGAGATGTACATAGAAGAGGAGGGAAGTTAGTGGTTGGATGGGAAGGGTGAGCCACATAGAAGCGGAGGGGGCTGGTGGTCGGACGAGCAGCGTGAGGTACATAGTAGCAGAGGGGATTATTGGGGGGACAGGGAGGGTGAGGTACAAAAAAGTGGAAGTAGACCAGAGAGCGTAGTTGTGAAGGAGGGATCGCACTACAGGGGGAACTTTTCTTAGACGTGATTTTCAGGTAAACTGCCAACGCTGTACAAAGTTTGAAAGGGTTATTTCTGCCAGGGAATCTCACCAAAAAGCGAACTATTTTCTCAACACTGTTGCACCTTGTACTTGCGGCTTTGTCTTCAGCCGTTGCATGTCTACTCTGCAACAAACCTCGAAGAGCCTCAGGCACCGTGCACCCATGGCACTAGTCGGGGGTACACGCAGGTGGATGGCGACCACCCACTATTTTCACAGGATGAACGCCGTCCACCATGCCAAGAATTTGGGCCCCTCTGAATAATGTGCTGAACTGTTCTCGGTGTAATTTCCAAACACCGGGACACTTTCAGCAGCGCCTGCACGTTGTCTGCTTTCCATCTGCAACAAAGTGCAGGCGGAAACGGGGCTTTCTTATTTAAGACTCCTGCTGAGCCCATAACAAAGGCCGAATTTGAGGGGTCATCAGGCCTCCTTTTGTGAGTCGCTTGGCTGGGAGCAGTCAGGAGCCTCACACCTAGATGCAAATAAGGGAGGAAGAACAAAGGCTCGCACTTCACACATACTTAAGAAAGGCAGCTTTTCACTTTGTTTTCACTTTGTTCAGTCCCTATTTAGGAGATATGCAAGCACTGTAAGAATGTCAGATGTGTTGTTTTTTTCCCAGTATTTACACACAGCAAATTGCATTCATACAGAGTTTACTACACCTGAGAAGGCGTTGAAATAATTTAAGTACCAATAGTTTTTTCTTGTATTGCCCTACTCATCCCAATGCAGGGTGTCAGAGCGCTTTACATCAATATGCGCATTTTATAAAGTTATATCATGTACAGTACATGATATAACTTTATAAATGAATGTACGGAATGTGTTACATAAAACTGGGGGATTGCAAGATGTAGAAGTCACATATCATCTACCATAGCTCACTGTGCTATTATCCTCGTAATGCGCTCAAACGTACACATGTTAGACCTGCTGCACATATATGTGAGCGCTTTAGATCTGATGTCACTTCTTGTGATGCCACTTCCTGTAAAGTCGTGGCTTATGATACCACTTTCTATGATGTCAATTCCTGTGATGCCATGTGTGATGTCGTCATGGCCGTCCGCAGGGGAGGGCAAGGGGGTGCACTTGCCTCCCCCTGGATCGCCGGTCCCATTCCTTTTAGTCCGTAATGTTCAAGATTACAGCAGGCTGTTCCTCTGCGAGAAGCCCCCGGAGTTTAAATGTTCTCTCACTTGGGGCCTCTCGCACTTCTCTTTGAACTCTAGAGGCTTCAGCAGCCCCTCCCCGACCTCGAGCAGACTGTGGACAGGCCCATTGTCATTCTCTCTGCTGCTGATTATCACATAAAGAATGACAATGGGCCGTCTGCATTAAACGTGCCTTGCAGGCGAGTGAAGAAGTTAAAATGTTGCCCCCCCCTGGAACGCGAGTGATGAAGTTAAAATGTTGTCCCCCCCTTGGAAACATTTATGCAGACGCCCATGGATGTCGTACGCCGTGATGTTGCATGCCGTGATGTCGCATGCCGTGATCTAGCATTGCCGTGATGTCTCACTCCGTGATGTCTAACTTGGTTAGTCCCCTCCACTTCTTTTTTTTAGGACCTGTGCCCTGCTTTCACCCTTTTTATGGTACCCCCCCAGAGCCAGGTCTGCCTCTGCAGTTTCATGATGTGCTTCCTGTTTGGAGGTTTGTAAGTCTGAGGAGTTAAGAATCCGTGTTCCCAGCTCTGCACGTTTGGAAAGAAATAATTAAGAAGGGTTTCAAGAAAATAAGCTCTATTTAATGGGGAAAGGAAATGATTTTTTGCATTCATAAATGAAAATATCCCATTTTGTGGGCTTAAATGGCAATCACTTCAGTTGGATTAAATAGGTAAGGCCCCGATGTAGGTAAAATAGATTTACCGATTTGTAATTACCGATTTGCACCGATTCGGTAATTAAAAATCGGTAAATCTAAGGGGTGGATATGTAGGAACATCCAGATGTTCCTTTTACCGAATCGGTAAATATCTATATTTACCGATTCGGTAAATACCGACCGGTAATGCCCCATTCATTCCTATGGGCTTTGAAGCCCATAGGAATGAATGGGGCATTACCGGTCGGTATTTACCGAATCGGTAAATACCGATTTTGACAAGGGTGCAGGGGGTGTCACTTTGACACCCTCTAGCACCCCCAAAAAAGATTCGGGTGCCATGTGGCAGGCATACCTGCCCTAAGGGAAGGTCTGCCTGTCATATGGCACAGGTGTGCATGCACACATGTGCATGCACACCGGAATCGGTATTTTACCATCAAATATATTTGATGGTAAAATACAGATTCGGTAAGGGTTGTGGGACTCAGAAGAGTCCCACCTACATATCGAATTTAACAAATAGGTAAAAATACCGATTCGGTATTTTACAGATTCGGTAAATTTACCGATCGGTAAATTTACCGAATCTGTAAAATATGTGGCCCTACATACCATTTTGTAAATACCGGTCGGTAACGGCCGAAAATACCGATTTTCGGCCGTTACCGACCGACCTACATCCGGCCCTAAGTATCCTAAGGAGGGTGGGCTGGCATGTGACAAGGAAGGCACAAGCCGGTGCAGCTCCGGCAGAATGCCACTAGATATCTTGGATTATCCAATTGCAACTCTGAAAATCCCCTGTAGTCAGCAGGAGTGTATTTATAAGACAACATACGCCTACCACGGAAGCTGACGGAGGGCAAACTCCATGCGTAGTGGGGAGGCAGTGAAGAGTGGAGACCGGTTTCCAACTCTTGCTCGGTGGTGCGCAGACTCATAAAGATGGTGTGAGCCAGCCGCAGATGAGACTGTGACCCTGGACACCTGTGGCAAATACCCCATGCGTCATAATCTTGGCAGGCAGCAAGTGGGGGGGGGAGGGGGGGCAAGTGATCCAGGCAGGAATTTGATGGAAATCAGCCAAAGAAGGAGTCGCCACCCCCTGGTTCAAATCACTGACCCCTGGTTCAAAGATCTGATGATTCAAAGATCTTATGATTCAAAGTCCTGATGGGAATGTCCCTAATGTCCTGGAGATGACAGCAAACTTGTGTTTGAGTCCCACTATGGCTGGCAGGATGCCTAAGGAATTGACGGCACACACCTTTGAAAGGATGGACGTCATTGGGGTATCTAAATCGGGGGCCTTAGGAGAACAGGGTTACGAACATTAATATGTTACGGGTTACAGACATTCTAATAGAGTAAGAGCTGCAAAAAACAAAAATTCCACAGAAATCTCCAGTTAGACCAGTCCTGGACTGAGCAAAAGATCCACAACGCAGTCACTAGAGTAAAGAGTTATTCAGGAAAATCTTAAACTAATTCTGTGTCACTAATATATAGTGCTGTGTTAGTGCACACACCAGAATGTTTCAAGAGGCCTAGTCAAGAATGGGAGGTGGATAGACTAATGGATGGGTGGTCAATGCCACTCTCTCACCAGAAGCCCTACAAAGTGGCACACGCTTGGGAGACCTCAGTTGTTTTTTCTTATTTTTCTCCAAATTTGCTGGTCACCTGCACTTATGTTATAGATTGAATCTGATGTGATCATTGGAATATTATGTTTTTATTAGCAGGACCTGCTAAGTCAAAGTCTACATGCCACAGATGCTGTGTCTTCCTTTTCTTATTTATACTGAGAAGTTGTTTTGCCTCATTTCATTACCTGTGGGAGAAAGAAGAACTTTACTGAAGGGTACACTCCCCTGAGATCACAAAGGTTCATCTCCAGTGTAGTGTACGATTCCCACTGGCCCTTGGAAGGCAGCTGTCAGTTGTACTGCAGCATTATAGCCTTGCGTCATGCATCGTTGAGTGGTACAAATCAACAGGGAACAATTTCCTTGCGCGATCAGCGACTGCTGGCTTAGTGATAAGACCACAAAGTCAGATGTATTGATTTGTAACTTCTCATAAGCTGACACTTTCTGGTCTTGTGGCACTTAATAATCACTCCTACACCAAGGAAGTTGTATTTAGAAATGTCAATTACAGAAGGCGTCTCACCAGAGTGACACTTCCCTACACTCAGGCTGGTCGACATTGACTTCTTATCCAGAAATTCAAGAAGATGGCGTGGGGATGAGGAATTAAGGAAAATGATGGCAAACGTTGTTCTCCAGTTTGAGCTGCTTTCTCCTTGGAGGGCCAACACAGCAGACAAGCCACGTGCTTCAGGCCTATTCGCCAGAGGTTCCAAGGGCTGAATGGTCCATTAATTCACATGTGAAACTTATAGGTAAATGTAAATTGTAATTGTAAATTGATACTTGTATAGCCCACTACTCACCCGCGAGGGTCTCAAGGCGCTTGTACGAATACCGCTGTGGAACCCATCCTGGCTTTCCCTGTGAGGTGTCCACTCCTGGGCACCCCCAAGGTGGAGGCCATGCATCCTTAGCGTCGTGGGGGCCGTTGTGGAGATTAAGCAAGCTAATTGCCCAGAGTTGCAGAGTGGGACTCCATGATTGGAATAGGCACCGAGGCGAGAGAATTACCAGGTCCGTGGAATTTTTGAGCCCAAGACCCACCGAGGCGGGGAATTGAACCCTGGTCCCAGGCTACACCTCTGCATCAGGGTCTGCCGCTCTAACCATTGAGCCACACTTCTCCACCAGTAAAAACTATGGCTTACTTACTGCTGCCCCTTACTTTAAAGAGGCCAGCCAATGTATGATGTCATAATAGCAGTTGTGGCCGACACAGATAGAGTGGTGAGACAGGTGGAGGGGGTGTTGTGGGTAGCACGCGACGGGGGTTAATAACAAATAATAAAAAAAAGACTTACCTGGTGCTGCCGGCCGCCTCGTGCTTCTCAGCATCCAACTACTGGTCCCAGCAGTCCCTGGCACAGCATCACAGCCTCCCCATCCACTCCCCGCACTGCTCTAAAGCATGATAGCAGCAGGTGGATTGGCCTGAGTGGGCTGGATGAATGCTCGCTCAGCACAGGGAGATTGTGTTGATTCTCCAACCCAGTTGTGCTGTACAGCTGGGTTAGAGAAACCTAAGTATGCATGTCAGTTTGGTCGGATGAAGGCGTCCGACCAAACTGACATGCATACTTAAAAGTGATCCAGCCGCTCCTCCTCCCCCCTCCCATTGCCCTGCCCCACCCCTCCTTGCACATGCTGGCTCAGCCAGCAGCTGAAAAATAAAACAATAATAAAATATATTTTTGTTTTTTAGCTGCTGGCTCTGAGCCAGTGGGGCAAGGCTACGCCGCCCCTACACAATATGTTTTATAACCCAAACAGACGTTATCCACCAAAGGAGAATTCTAGAATGTCTATTGTTGGTGATTGTTAGTGACGCAGGGATGTGTGGAGAGTTCACTAAAAGGCGCCTTTAACGGCTTAACCACGGCACGAATTCCACCGCGGTGCGGCGGTTTAATTAAGTGGGCGGGCCGCGTCGGCCAACAGACGTGCGCAGCATTACGGAGGTAGTGCTCACGACGGCCGTTGGCCGACAGAAGCAGCGAAAGGGTTAAAGACTGCTCAGTTCACTGTAAGCTACTGATTACTTTCAGAGTAGAGAAGTGTGGCTCAATGGTTAGAGCGGCAGACCCTGATGCAGTAGTCTGGCCGGGACCAGGGTTCAATTCCCGCCTCGGCGGGTCTCGGGCTCAATTTCCTCGGACCTGATAATTCTCGCTTTGGTGCCTATTCTAATCATGAGTCCCACTCTGCACCTCTGGGCAATAGCTTGCTTAATCTCTACAAAGGCCCCAACAACGCTGAAGATGTCTGACTTCACCTTGGGGGTGCCCAGGAGTGGGCTCCTTACAGGGAAAGGCCAGGAAGGGTTCCTCGGCGGTATTCGTACAAGCGTTGAGATGCCTACGGGTAGTCGTGCGCTATACAAGTGCGTAATCATTTCACTTTCTGTATAGCAAATCTGCCCATGTTCACGCTGAGTTGAGTTCGAGTTCTGTGTGAGTCCTGCAAAACTCGATCTTAGGGCTTTAGCATTTCTTTTTGTACTGCTGTTGAGCCCTCTGTTCTGTGTGCTCTACTGCAAGCTCCCTAGTCTAGGCGCACAGCACAGCCCTGATGCACAGCACAGCCCTTACAGGCTTTGCTCAGCGCCTCACTGTAAGTCCAGGAGGGAAAGTCCGTGTTCAATTACCTGCTTCACTGCTCTCTCTTTCCTGAGTATAGTTCATTACACTCACCCCCGTGGGAATTTGTGCAGTCTGTAGGTTTCTGCTTTCACGCAAGACCTCAGCGGGATTGACGTTTACTGCTTGTATGGAAGCATGGCATAATCCAGGCTCCCATTTTTCTACCTGTACTTTATTCTGTTGTATGATTGACAGGTGACTCCTCCGAGGAGCTCAAGGGCAGCTATTTTATTAAAGAGATGATATCCTGGGTGAGTATTGCACCCTGCATTGTAGTGTGCTGAGAGCTTGTGATTGTCAGGACAGGTGCCCCATAATAGTGCCAGCTGCACCCTCCCACCCCCCCACCACGGTCTACTGTATGACACGCCAGAGACCTGACATTAAATGGCGACCTAGACGAGACCTCGCCTGCGCCATTTTAAAGTATTGTATTCCATGTTTTTTTAACGTGTATATGGAATCTCACCATCAAAATCTTAAACTTACTGGTATCTTGGCTCATCAGGAGTGTTGGTGTTGAAAATGGAGAACACAAGATTAATCTGTGTGACTACTTGTAGCCCCTTGTCATGCAGGTTTAAGAAAATCATTAAGAAGAATTGGGGTATCCTGCAGCCAGGCGGACTGCATCGAAGTAAACCCATGCACTCTTTTGAAAGGGCAAGGAATGTCAAAGATGTACTGGTACATACTGAGCCCAGAAAAGCTGATACTTAGGTGGATGGGGCCACTCTTTGGAAGTTACCGCCACCGGTAGGTCGCTCACTTTGCAGAAACTGCAATATGTGTACACTTACAAGAAGGACAAAGGAACTAGACCTGGGGATAAGGACTCTGTGGAGACTTTAGAGTCTGATTAACTGTAATTCCAATGATGTGATCTACATTATATAATGCCCTGAAACCTTATGTATATAGGCATAACCACCAGATGTGTGCTCACCCGCATCACCAAACAGCGGAGTATGATCAGGTGTAAACGTGATGCGACTTAGCTGACAAGACACTACATAGAGAGTGGATGAGGAAAAGGACAGAGCTGGTAGCTGTGTTCAATTGTGGATCTTTTTAACAAATGAGTAACTAAAAAGAGAGGTCACAGAGTCATATCCATTATGTAGGGATGATATGGTTCCTTATCCCAGGATATTCCAGAGTAATGGAGCATATAAAATCTTAGTGGTTTTCTTAAGATTTTTTATTGTGAGTGAACTGGGTTATTCTGGTGATTCAGAAAAACAACCCAAATGCAAATGCAGCCAACACGTGTTTCACCCTCTGATGGCGTGCGGGCCTGGGACTTTTTCAAGGCTGAGTTAAGAAGGACTGTATGAAATCAGAAAGAGAGAACCGAAGAATCAAAAGAAGAATATCAATGTCACTTCACTACATAGAGAGTGGGCATGGGGAGGATGAGATGGAATGGTGTGTGCTGGTGAAACTAAAGAAATCACGTGCCAACATGACCAAAATTGTTGCTCTGGAGCAAAGATGGGTTTATTGGCTCTGCACAGATCGCCATGGGTTAAATGATTATATCCCGTGGGGCAGCATCAGTGTATAATCCTTTGACAGTTTCTGTAATAATAATGGTATAATCCTTTGACACTTTCTGAAAATCTACTGTGCGGCCTGCCCTAATGGTCCTGACACCTTGGACAGGATATTATTTTTTTCCCTCTGCGATAGGTTGTCTCATCTGCCATCCATACAGATGAGACTCCATGATCAGTAGTGTGTTGATTTCCTTGTGGGTTGTTTAAAAAACGTTTTCTTTTATTTACAGTGTAAAACATGTCATTCAGATTGAGGCAATACTCCTCTCATTAGTGGTGAAATAACTGCCCAAGTGATATAAATATGCATAAAACCCTAATTATTATAGGAAAAACACGCGCTGGTTGTGTGTCCCCCCTCCATATACATGTGGAGCTCTCATAGTTGGGCCACCATGTTCCACTTGTTTACATCTATATAAATAAAAATGTAAATGTTTGTTTGTTCAAAATCGCAAATCTCCGAAAGTTCTTCACCGATTGCTTTGAAATTTTGACACAATGTTGGATTCGAATAGGCGCATGTTTTTATATACACAACGTTGGATTCCGATACGCGCGCGTTGAATACGCACGTTTTTATTCGAAAGACCGAACAGACACATAAAAATGTCAATGTTCATTTGCTCAGAATCTGAAATCTCCGAAAGTTCTTCACCGATTGCTTTTAAATTTTGACTCAATGTTGGATTCCATTAAGTGCGTGTTTATATATACACAACGTTGGATTAGAATACACGCGTGTACAATACACGCGGGTTTTAATCGAATGACCGAACAGACCCTATCGATATGGTTGCTGCGTAACAACTACAAGGGGCACATAGAGACAATAGTCTACATATATTAGGATGGACAGTTGGTGTCAGGATGGCAGATCGGGAAGTGGATGGAGAGAGGGGGCAGGAGGTGGTTCACTTTGCAACATTAAGAGAGGACACATAGAGACAATAGTCTACATATATTAGGATAGACAGTTGGTGTCAGGATGGCAGATCGGGAAGTGGGTCCACTTTGCAACATTAGCGCGTGTTTATATATACACAACGTTAGATTTGAATACACGCGTGTATAAAATGCACGTGTTTTTAAGCGAAAGACCGAACAGACCCTATCGATTTGTTTGCTGCGCAACAACTACAAGGGACGCAAAGAGACATTAGTCACAAAAACATATTGTGTACCCACAAGCATTGTGAAATTAAACATATTTGAAGCGTGCGCTTACTCTTTTCTTTCTCTTCCATTTAACCAGACTGAGCCACAGCAACGCGTGGCCGGGTACAGCTAGTATTAAATATATAGGAATCCCTGTAATCAGTAGCACACACTTATCCCCCCAACCATCATAAACCGAGGGAAGAGACTACAACTTCAGACCACCCTCGTGCTGGGAGACTCTGTGGTATCACGTATTTTTACATGTACCACAGAGGCCGGTAAGCCAGCAGGAAGCGGAGCCATTTTCTCTGCTCCTTGTACCAGCTGCAAAGAGCAGGCTCGGTCAGGTTGAAAGGCACAATGTACCTTTTGGAGTAGTATTGTATTGTAATTGCATTTATATAGCGCTTACTACCCCTGACGAGGTGTTGAAGCGCTTTTTTGGTGAGTAGCACGCTACTCCGGAACTAATAAAGGATTAGTGTTGAGTTAGTATAGTGAAATATGAATGCAATTTGAGTGGTGGGTAGGTTAGTCAGTTATTTGAATTCAGAAGGATAGTGGAGGGATAGAAGAGAGAAAAGGTTTGCATTTATATACCGCTTGTTACCCCTGATGGGGGTGTTAAAGCGCATTTTTCAGCGAGTAGCACTCACTAAGTGGGCAAGACAACCCCTGTTGGGGTGCACTTGAAATGAGGTCAGAGCATGATACCGTTAGCATATCATTTTGGAAGCATAATAGCCTGCAACAATGTGGTGTTGCAACAAGATGAGTAGGAGCTTTTCTCTTCTCCGAAGACATGTGATTGGTGAATGATTGAGTGCAGTGTTTGCACAATGGGACGGGGGAACACGAGTCCCACCTAAATTCACGAGGCGTACAAACGGAACCTGGCAAACCAAGATATTGTTTGCATGACTACGCTGTCTGTGGTGGGGATTGTCCCCTATGCCAATTGACGGGCCTCGTGATAAAGTATTGCTCATAACACGAGAGGCTATGTAGTAGCTAACGTATGGAGAGTATATATTTTCGGCTTCAAATGGGCGTGCTACACACAATCTGGGCAAGTAAACAGAGACCAACAGCGGCTGATGGGGAAGCATACGCTGTGTCCTAGTAGGTATCTTTGGAAAATAACTCCCCTCTAGGAAGCAATAAAATGTGGGTCTAGGAGTATAATTGAGTTGCGGCTCTCCTCCATTTAAGTTTATCAGCGACTGACACAAATTAGAAGTGCGAGTAAGTACTCGTAGTTGCCCTTCTTTGGCAATCTCTGGAGGTGGCTAAAGAGCCTTGTCTCAGGTTATGAGGGAGAGACCGCTATCTACGTTCCTCTCTTGGGTGTGCATATACCCCGTAATTTCTTTTTATAATTTACTGAGATATCAGCCTCCGACTCTTAGTCTGTACCTAAATAAAAAGGGAATCCGTGCATGTGCTGTATCTTGTGCACATAACAACCACACCTTTTATTTCACCTTATGTTTTGGTTTCCCAGTGTGTGACTATAAAGCACATCATTCCCCTCTTTGACCAGGAAGCCAGTATCTCCTCAAATTTAGGCTAAGGGATAAAACCAGGAAGTGTTTGTTGAATATCAGGCACCTTTTTAAATATTGACAATAGCATTATGCTGTGCACAGTGCATGCGCGTCTTCCTTGCATGTGTCTTTGTCACATAGCATGTGTGTTCATTTTGCAGTGCCGTGCAGTGTCACCTGAATGCTCACATCACAATTACAAAATGTAAGTGTACTTACCTAGGGAAGGGTCTAGCAACAAAGAATTCCTTTTCTCTTTGTTTCCCCTTTCCCAATAGGTTAATAGATTATCTTCTCTCTTCAGGTAGGACTCACCTGAGTGTATTATTATGAATCAGCCCACTCCCCACGTTATTAAATTCACGAAATTCGGCAAAGTGGTTGCTAGAAGATATTTAAGGATCCTTAGCCCTGAGGAATGCGCCAAACCGGTTAGGATTACTTAACCCCTGGCGCGCTGCGGGTTTTCCCGCTGTGCGCTGACTTTTGCGAAAAGCCGCGGTTCATGACGAGCTCAGCTCGTCATGAGCGTACGACAGGCGTAACTCATGACGAGCTCGTCATGAGCGTGGAAGGGGTTAATAGAGCAGAAACATGTTGGCCTAAATATTGAGACGGTTTGAGCCATTGTTGTCAATAACCATCTCACTTAGGTTTATAATCATACCTGCGGTACCCCCTTAATAAAGGTGTTCCACAAGGGAACAGCAAGGTATTCTTAACTTGCTGATTTGAAGCCCGTCTTTATTCTGTAGCCTTTTATCGACCTGAGTCCTACAGGAGGTCGAGTCCGCCCTGGTGGCACTCTTCTACCAGGGTGGGGCGAGGTTGCAGATGATGAAGCGTGACACTGTTTCATGAGTGAGGCGTCCCCTTCCATAAGAATGATCTTCCCTTCCCTAGACACTTGGACAGAAATTCTGCAATGCCCAATTTGGACCGCCATCTCTTTGTTCTGAGGTAAGAATACGGTTACTCGTATTCTGCCTATAGCTGCTGCACCTATTTGTGATAGTTATGTAAAGTGGCCACCGTTGTCGGAAGGTGGAAATAAACTCAATTTAGATGAGCCTTTAAGACCCTCATGATCTAAATTAACTTTTGTACCCAGTAAATGATTTCCTCATGTACCCTGGGTGTCATTTTCATGTGTTTTGATTTTTCTTTTGCTAATATTGTGAGTCCTATAGTGTCAGAAACACCTTCTTTTTAGTTTAGATTTTGTTAAAGTCAAACCTAGAACAGATGTGCTAAGCCTTCTCCAGAACCCAACACGTTATATTCCCCAGCAAGGCAAGTGTTCAGTACGAGCCCCCCAAAAATGCCCGCCTCACCGAACATAACTTCTTCGGTGTCTTTGATCCGGAGTAGAACAATCCAGTCATGATCCTGTTGAACCCAGTCTGGTGCAACCCTAGCCCCTGTCTGCCATGGGTTGCTACTGCAGCTTGGAGAAACAAGAGTGGCATGTCAGTAAAAGTGTTTTTATACCTTTTGTGTATCTCTTGACACATAGTACACCTGCTTGGAAAAGAGCCGACTGGAGTAAAGCGAAGTTCAGAGCTGAGAGTGTACCCCCAGTGACTAAGCAAACTGAAGGTAATCTCTGAAAGTTGCCTACCTGCACATCCGCAATCACTTTCATGTGTAGTGTTACCTTGGCTGCCTACTCGAGAACTAACCCTATTCAAGTTGTGCTGTCTTACTTTGTCCCCCACCTACCAAAGGAACTCATTCCCCATCCTCAATATAAGCCTACTCACTCAGTCAAACTGATAATGAAAGTATGATGCTCGTGCCTACTTTCAAGTTGCCCAGAAAAAAGTGGTAGATGCTGTCCTGTGACCCCGACTTGGGTATTGACCGACCTTCCATATAACTTCAGATCAGAACATACTGACGTTTCATCGCTGCAACAAACTGTTGAAAGCATCCCTTTTCTAATTAATCTCAGGTTGTCTTTGTGGCACTGGCAGCAATGAGCAGCACCCAAAGACACTCACAGAGACGAAGCAGGACCTACATTGAGCTTGTAGTAAAAGATGTGCAGTCTTTAGCCAGATTTCTAAGTCATCCAGCCATGGAGATGAAATGCTGCATTCAATCCTGCCCTTGTAATCATTCTTGAGCCGATGTCATGACCCATCTATCCTAGAGGAGAGATGTGGCTTCCCTTCCCTTCCATTCCCCTCCCATTCCCTTTTCCTTTCCCCTTCCCTCGCCTTTTGGCAATGGAGTCTGCATTATTAGCGCTAGGTCACTATATAATAACTATTGTCCTAGATAAAAATTCCTAACAAAGCATCATATTTCTACCATTTTTTGGTACACTACGAATCACAAGTTCATCCTGTCCCTGGAAGGATGAACGAGCTGAGAACGCCCGGCTGGCACTCAAACCCAATACCTGCAGAATACATTCAGATCTGTGTTGCGAGTGCTTAAATCAATGAGCAATTTTACTTTAAGCCAATGCCGTAAGCCTTTTAATCCTAACGATGAGAGGCTTTGTGTCCGCGTGCTAATCCCTAGGATATCAGACCAATAACTGAGACTTTGTTTCCTATACCAGTCTCCTGAGCCATTGATCCTTAGAGATAAGAGACTGCGCTATAGAACCTATGCAGCCCATTTATATCATATGCAGCAGTGAGAGGCTACGTGAAGCATCCTCCCCAGCCTAGGAGCATACAGATCGATTATGCAACGCACACAAGCTGCTTTCAAGTACGTCTTTATTCTCCAACATTCGCTCACACACTATCCATTACATCATCCTTTCTAGAACCACACCCTAACACCTCCCTGCATAGCATGTAGTTCCTGTTTACATTCTGCCCAGACCCACGAGGGTCCTAGTGCGTATAGTATACGCACTAGGACCCTCGTGGGTCTGGGCAGAATGTAAACATAGCATCATTATGCTACACTATGCATCTCGTTTCTCATTCCATGAGATCCATTCCAAGGGGGCAAAACCTTTTTGTGCCGGTGATAGGCCACAGTGCTGTCATTTATAAAGAAGAAGGGTAAAGTCCTGCTTTCCGTAGCAGGAAGGAGAGGCGCAGCACTCTTTCGAAAGGCACCACAATTACAGACACTGCAGTACCCTCCGAAGAGGAAGCCAATCTTCATCTCTTCATAAAGTGAAGCTTCTCATGAGAATCATTTAATCTATCCAGTTTGATGTCTGCTCTTTTCAGAAAGCCATTGCTCTGCTAGGGCTCTCTACAAAAGGGGCTGAGCTGTCTTCAAAAAGCGGCCAGACTCTTTAGAAGGGGCCTGACTCTCTACAGAAGGGGTCTCACTCTCTACTGAATTAGTTGGACTTTAGAATGAGATGAATTCTCTTCATGGGCAGGACTCTACTCAGAAGAGACAGCGATTCAAGTGCCTTAAAGAAACGCATGGGAACTGTGATCCTGAGTGCAACAGGGCAGGGCCCATGAGGAAGGGGGGAGAGCCCAAAGGCATAGCTGAAAAGAACAACATGTTCTAGAACTATTTTGTTAGTCTTTTATTTTCAGGTAACTGTATATAAAAAAAATGCAAGTTAAAGTAATCAGTGGAAAGTGCATCACTTTATTTTAGGGAATGTCTATTGGCCAGTGTGATCACTGCAGAAATCATTATTTTGACATTGCATTACACAATCAATCAAACTGCATTTGTAATGCGCAACACTGTCACCCCTATGGGTACCTGGGCACTGTGTTGCTGTCGTAGAGCCAGGTCTTGAGCCACTTTCTGAAGTCTGCCAGCGAGGCGCCTGTACAGAGCTGGAGTCGTTCCAGGTTTTTGCAGCAATGTAGAAGGACCGGTCTTCGCTGCGATGGATGTGGGGTGTGTGTGCGAGGGCGAGTGAAGAGGAGCGTAGGTGTCTGGAGGGTTGGTGGAGGTTCAGTTGATGGTTGAGGTAGGCCAGTCCTAGGTCGTGGAGGGCTTTGTAGGCATGCAGGAGGATCTTGAATTGGAATCTCTTCTGGATGGGGAGCCAGTGAAGGGCTCTCAATTGGGAAGCGATGTGGGTTCCTTTGGGGAGGTCTAGGATGAGGTTGGCTGCCGCATTCTTTAGGGTCGGGAGTCTTTTGAGGAACTGGATAGGAATGCCGGCATAGAGGGTGTTGTCTTGGTCAAGGTGGCTTGTCACAAGGGCCTGAGTGAAGGGCTTTCTGGTGTTTGTCCGGAGCCATCTGAAGATCCTGCAGAGGATGCGAAATGTGTGGAAGCAGGAGGCGGCAACTGCATTGACTTGTTGTTTCATGGTCAGTTGGCTGTCGAGGGTGATGTTGAGGTTGCATGCATGGTCAGTTGATGTGGGTGTGGTCTGAGTTCTGCAGGCCACCAGCTGTGGTCCCATGTGCAGCTCTTCTTCTTGAAGATCGGTACATACGTTTTGTCAGAGTTGAGTAGGAGGCAGTTGTCTCATCTATTTGGCTACATTGGTCATGGCATTGCAGAAGATGGTTGTAGCATTGGAGGGGTCCTTGGTGAGCGAGAGGATCCGTTGAGTGTCATCTGTGTAGGAGATTATGTTGTGCCTGTGGGATCTGCTAGGGGGGCATGTAGATGTTGAACAGAGTGGAGCTGAGGGATGATCCTTGTGGTATGCAGCATATGATTTATTTGGGTGCGGAGGTGAAGGGAGGCAGTCAGATGCTCTTTATGCGTCCTGTAAGAAAGGAGGCGATCCACTTGAGGACGTCTTGCTGTATGCCTATGTTGTAGAGTTTGTTGATGAGGGTGTTGTGGGAGATTGTGTTGAATGCTGTGGAGAGGTCGATGAGGATCAGGGCCACAGTTTCTCCACAGTCGAGGAGGGTTCTGATGTCGTCTGTGGAGGCAATCAGCTTGGTCTCAGTGCTGTGGTTGGCTTGGAATCCTGATTGTGAGGCATCCAGTTGGTTTTGTTCCAGGAATTTGGTGAGCTGCTGGTTGATGCTCTTCTTGAGTATTTTGGCTGGGTAGGGGTGCAGGGAGATCATACGATAATTGTTTTAATTGTTTGAATTGGAGGATGCTTTCTTTAAGAGTGGTCTGACGTCTGAGTGTTTCTATCTGTCCGGGAAGGTTGCTGTGGAAATGGAGGCATTGAAGATGCTGGTGAGTTGCGTGCTGATTGGGTTTGTTGCGAGGTTGTAGAGGTGTTGGGCTAGTATAGATTGCACCCCTGGAGTGGATGGAAGACATGATGGCTGAGGTGGTCAGGGAGGTGAGTGGTGACCAGGTGGTATAGGCTTGGCTGGTGTTCGCTGGTTGGTTGAGATCATTGGGGCTGAGGGTGGTGGATTGGAGGTTGAAATGGTTGTAGATATTGGTGATCTTGCTTTGGAAGTAGTTCAAGAGGGTGTCGCAGAGTTCTTGGGAGGGGTGGATGGATTCTCTGTGGCTGTTAGTGGGAAGATTCTTTGACTATTTTGAAGAGTTCCTTTGTGTGGTTGGCCACGGAGTTGATGCAGGTTTGATGGCTGCTTTCTTGGCTTCTTTGATGTGACGATGATAGTTGCTGAAGGCTGTTTTGTGAGCTAATCTGTCTGCGAGATTCTTGGTGGCATGCCATAGTTCCTACAAATGATGGCAGTTGCGCTTGGTGGTCTGGGGTGTACTAGCTGGCATTTTTGGAGTTCATGTTGGATTTTGTAGGTTTCAGTAGGCAACTCTGTCGGTGCTGTTGGTGATCTAGGTGGCGAAGTTCTGGACAGCCTGATTGAGGTCTGTTGAGGCCTCGGGTTGGGGGGTGGTGAGGGCCTGTGATCACTGAGTTTTGGTGACCTTGCTCCAGCTACGGGGGGAGGAGATCTGACACCTGGTGTGCTGGATGTTGGTGAAGTGTACAATGGTGTGGTCAGTCCAGGTGAGTTCTGTAGTGTGGCTGACTTTGATTCTGTTGCTGGAGGTGAAAATGGGGTCGAGGGTGTCTGGCTTTGTGCGTGGATCTGGTGACCAGTTGGGTGAGGCCAAGGCTGTTAAGATTCTCCAGGAAGGTGATGGAGTTGGTGTTGTTGGAGTCATCGATGTGGAAGTTGAGATCATGGAGTACAACACAGTGGTAAGAGTCAATTGCTAGGGGGGTGATGAGGCTGAGGATGGCGTAGCAGAATGTTGCTCAAGGTCCCAGGGATATGTAGGTAAGGGTGCCTCTCATCATGGTGTTCGCGAAATTTTGCGGTAGGAAGTTGAGGTGTTCCATTAGATCTGTCGGGTCGTTGTTGGTTATGGTGCATCTGATGGTTTCCTTGAAAATGGTGGCGATGCCTCTACCTTGCTTGTTGGCTCGTTCTCGGTGAATCATCTTGTAGCCTTCAGGAGTGGCAGTGCTGATGTCCTAGTTTGAGGAGTGGTTGAGCCTCATTTCGGTGATGAAGGCAACATCCTTAGAGAGGGTGGTGATGGTCTCTCAGATTTCTGTGGCGTGTTTGCAGAGTGAGCGGTCGTTGAGCAAGATACAATGGGGTAGTTGCAGGTGTTCTTGGTGTTGTGGGCAGGAATGGTGCGGGATCTTTCGTAGGTTGTGTCGCAAGAGAAGTGGCAGTGTCGAAAGGTGTAGGTACATCAGAATGTACCTAGTGCAGACATTGAAAGCACAAACTGCAGAACTCAGTTGGTCTCAAAAAGAATAAATGTCACCATAAAGCTTCAAGTAACTCTATCAATTAAAGTCAATACTGGCTCCCAAGCAGCCTTTACATTGGCTGATTATCCATTTGAATACATTTACATTTCTTTCAGGAAGCAGACATCCAGGTGAGGCCTGATTAACTCTCTGCCCCTCCGTTGGCTCCAGGCCACAGTAAACGTCTCCATTTCCGTTTCAGCCAAGGCATGTCAACTATTGGCATAGACTGTTCTGTGCCGATTGTTTTTTAACAAAAAACTGCTTTTGTTAAATTAAACAGTATAGGCACGTTGTTGCCATAGATCCTGCACACTACAACGTTTGAGAAGAGGCAAGGCTTTGTTTAGAATGGGTTAGACTCTCTTAAAACAGGGTTGGACTCTTCAAAATGGTCTTTCATGAAAGGAGACAAGACTATCGGGAGGGTGAGGCTTTCTTGGGAATTCCGTGCCTCTCCTGGATGGCTAGGGATATCTCCAGATGCCCCTTTTTCTCCCAAAATCCCAGTTTTCTTCCACAATCCCAGTTTTCTTCCAGAATACCAGTTTTCTTCCAGAATACCAGTTTTCTTCCAGAATACCAGTTTTATCTCAGAATCACAGTTATCTTCCAGAAGGGCAGAGCTCTCGCTAGAGAGCCGGAGCTCTCTTTTTAAAGGGTCAGGGCTATCTTCAGAAGACCTCTGCTCACTTGGGAATGGCTGCGTCTGTTTGGGGGAGGGCGCACTTGACAATGACCGGGCTCTGTCCAGGCCTCTGGTTGAAACATCTTGGCTCTGTTGGAATGCCAAGGCTCCCTCACGGTTGTCTTCACAATTCCAGGCCTCTCTTTGGAAAATCTGAGTTCTCTTCAGAAGGTCCGAGATCCTATTTGTCCAGGGCCTGTGGGTGAGTGGGGACCATTAGAAGGGCAGCGCTCTCCCAGGGGAGAGGCTCTGTTAGCGGGGTGGGCTTTCGTTGGGTGAATGTGCGTCTTGGAATGGGAATAGCTCTGTATGGGATGAGCAGCGCTTTATTGAGGTGGGCGCTCTTCTCTCTCTGGATATGTCAGTCTCTCTACTGAAGGCCGCGCTCCTATGCTCTGTGCTTTTTTTAAAGTGATGGGCAGTTTGCTGAAGCGCACCCCCTGTGCCATGCCCTGCTCAGGAGCACCGAACAGATGCCCGACTCTAGGCCTGGCACTGTGCCCCACACCGCTGCAGCGCCCATTGTGTTTCTGGGAGCGTCTTTCACTAGCCTACCAGCCAGCTGTCAGTGACAGGCACGGCACTCCTCGGGAAGCATGCTGGCTGAGATGGGCAGGTGGCGGAGGGCAGTTCGAGAACCTTCCACCATTGCCTCTCCACCACACGGAACCCCCACGCCCCTCCCAGCACGAGGCCTGTGCTGGTTGACGTCTGCAGACAGCTCAGGCTGCTGAGGGGTTTGTAATGCAGCTCTGACACGAGCCGACAGTCGGCTTCCCGCGCGAACAGGTTTTTGCAGATGGCGCGAAGGAGATGGCGGCGGCCGCGTTCCTTCCTCTTCCAGGTTGTACCGGCTGGGACGTGATTCGCTGTCTGATGGCGTCAGACTCGGGGCTGTGCAGCTCACGTTGGGCTCCCTCCACTGATGACAGACTGTGCAGACCGACCCAGCGAGGCCATTCCAGGGCTCTTGGAAGTGGGGCTTCGAAGGGCTGTCAAGCACGCGCATGCTTTTGTCTTCCATCGATGGGGATTCACTTTGTGTTTGCTGTTTTCGGCAGATGCAACTGGCGCCTTGTCATGGTCACCTTTACATCCTAAACAGGCAGGATAGATGGCGTCAGTGAGTTGAATGCTCAGATCTTGGCCAACAGACTCGGCCGTACACCCTTTCCATGATGGATAAATCGAGCAGCATAAAAAGGTTGGGAATGAAATCTGCTGTTTACAGCATTTAGAGACGTCAGAGGAGTCAGAAGAATGCTATAAAAACAGATTATATTTATTAATCTCCATCAGCAGTCACCAGTCCTTGCATCCTCTGCCCTGTGTCTCTGTCCAGCATCATGAAGCAGGGTTTTCACTGCAGTGTGGCATGGGTGTCCTGGCCCATCATAGCAGATTTAAATCGGTGGAGGGAGAGCGGGGGGGGGGGGGTTATGCCCCTCTTCCCTCCAGAGATTAGTTAGAAATCCAGCCAGAGGTAGTTCTGCCACCAATCTGCTGGCGAGAAATTTCTCCAAATCCTTAAAAAGACAAGACTCAGCACTTTGTTCAGGTCGAAACCCCTGAACCTTAGGATATGGGAAGCAGCCGACCGCACGGAGGGGGTTCCCCGGGTTTATTGGGAGTGTATATAGTCAAAATTGACCGCCCTCCCCCTCTTTTTGAGCCAATGTAGTCCAATAGGGTTGTATATGGGGCTTCTTTTGAGCTCTCTGCCACGTGTTCGGTTTTTTGTGACTCAGTGGCTTTTGGCAGGCAACCATGTTAGTCCTTTTTCCCCACCAACCATCCCCTTTTTATAGTCATTTTGGGGTTGTTAGGTTATGAAATTTTTTTTTGTCCCCTTTTTGGGACAGGTGCACAGGGGGAAGTCATAATTGTAAAGTTGTTGCGTGAGACAGGTGTGCAGCTGTGGCCTGGAGTGCTTTCCAGGAGGATACAGAAGTCGCAGTGGTGTTGCCATTGGTGAAACATGAGGAAAGGGAGGGTAGGCTGGAAGTTCAAGGTTAAGAAGTTTAGTTGCTCATAGTTTAATACTTGCAGTCTTAGGCTGGAGGGGTAAGTTAAAGTTGAATATGTTGAAATGCACTTAATAGCATTGAGACACTTGCGGGTGTGGTATTGTGGGTTGGGCAGTAGGGGTGGGGTAGGACATTGGTTAGTTAATTGGATGTTTAGCGAGGTGGTATTTTTGTAAGGCAGTTTGCCCAGGAATAAGCTGTTAATGTGCACCTGTTTTAATAAAGTAGCTTTTCCCACACTTTACAAGATGGTCAGTGGTTTGTCTACACCCCTATCTCACAGACTGGTGGGGCGAGAGACTTGAATACCAACTGGGTTAGAAACAACGGGAGGCCTTCTTAACCCCATACTAATCATTTTGCCCTCTTTAAATTTGTATACAGGTGGTACGGGCATACTGCAAACAAAACACACACAGCGACCTCCTGGAGGCAGTTCAGAGACCCGGGCACCTTAGTACACATCCTTTACACGCGCCTCAAGCTTGGAGTCTTCTTCTCATCAATACTGTCCTTCATAACAGAGATGGAGGATTCAAACTTTGGTGGTCTCTGTTATTCTGTAGTTCCTGATAGAGGACATGTTCCCCTTCACTCAGTTAGTGGGGATAGCTTTTCCCAACTACTACTGGTGGCCACTCAGAATCCTGGGAGCTTTGGGGCAAGGGTATGGCCCGTACCGTAGAGCTCTGGCTCCAGAGACTGGGGCAGTTACTAGCTCATGAGAGAACTGCACGCAATTTGAAAAATGAATCACACAAATGCACTAAAATGCGAGACCTGGTTCTGACTTTCCTGAATAAAGACAACTGAGGACTAACATGCCCTAACAGAACACGGGCCCTTCGACTTTTGGATACAGTCAGTCCCTCTGCTTCGTTGCCTGAATTTGTAAGTCGTGCAGATATTTCAAATCTACGTTCATTTTATGAAGAAAACAAATTACGGATTATGGGCAAACAAAACCCTGTTTAAAGCCCTTGAGGCCGTATTATAGAAAGCCCCACGGATCACAACAGACTTTTGCACCCACTCTGTGCACCCCCAGTGGACTTTGATATTACAGAGGGAGATGCAGATGCTTGGGAGGCTGCTTCTGTAGTAATGATACTGCTCAAGAGGAGGTTGCATGCAAATGAGGAATCTCTCTACCTCTGCGCCTGCACTGTATTATGGACATGGTTGCAAAGGCAAAGAAGCTGTCAGGTGGCATGCCCTCAGTGCACTCCCTGATGGTAGCCATCTGGAGGGGGCAAGGCGGCCCCATGGACCCACAAACATCCCCTTCTAGACAGGTGCAGTCACTCACTGCACCGTCCTGCAAGGGGATCTCTAATACCTCTTAAAAGTTCAGGTGGGTTAAGGCCTGCACAGTGAAACATGGAGAAACAGCTTTAAACGTGCTCCATATTTCACTTGAATGCGCTGCCCTCAGGGCAATGCACATTCTTGGCTGCCCTGGGGGCATTTCATTCTTATTCGGCACACTCTCCTTGCTTGCGCAGGGTGCACCCGATGCAAACAAGGAAAATGCATAATATGGCCATATGGCAACCCACCTGCAGCTTTAAGAGGGGTGAGAGATTCCCTTGGAGGCAGATGCAGTGAGTGACTGCATCTGCCTGCGAGGAGATGTCTGGAGGGTCCATAGGACCCCCTTCACCACCACCTGATTGCTGCCATCAGCGGATGCACTGACAGTGCGCCACATTTTTGTGGCACACTGTCAGTGCAGCTCCTGAGAGCTTCTTTCCCTTTCTGCCCATGTCTACAATACAGTGCGGGGACAGACGTACAGCGATTCTCTCATTTGCATGGGGCCACGCCCCCATGCAAATGAGGGAAAGCCCTCTGATGACAGCGCCATATGTGTGCAAGTGCTATCTGTTTTACAGAAGGTGGTGCACAAAGTTCTGCTGCCCCTTTTGTAATACCAAAGTGCCCCCGGCGTGCAAAGCAGGCGTAAAAGCCAATTGGGCCCGCAAGGCACTTTGTGTAATATGGCCTGTGAGGGCCGGTTCTAGGGCGGTGTGACCAGTGTGACAGCAACGAGTGCTGACTTCGGTTGTGGGCTTTGTGTTTGCAAGTATTTTATGGTTTTCAAATCACCTGCTACCGCATTCCTTGCCTCCAGAAATATTCAGACAACAATATAAATGTCAAGATAACTCCGGTGATTAATGTTCTTCCTGGAGAGAGATCATAGGTTTGTCTAGTGAAAGTTTTGACTCATGGTAAGGTAGCGCTGAGGCTTAATATACCTGTTGCAAAGAATGTGTACCATTCAGATCACAAAGGGCATATAATGTAAGTAGGTCCGTGGGTTACTGCTTTTGTCTGAAAGATCATTTTGTTACTTAGAGTCTATAAGTTAAAATCCTAACATAGAACAGTGAGCTGTTTACTGTCATCAAAGAGCTGCATGCAAACTGCAAGGTATAGATTCAATACTTATGATTTCTTTCCCCAGTCTTTCATTATCCTAATGTTTGGATTTATTTGGGTAGAAATCAATTCTGATTATTAAAGAGAACCCCCAACCATGGTGTTAAGTTTTACATTCTGAGTTTGTGCTTCTCCAGACCAAGCACTATTAAACTATACTGTCTGCCAGTATGGATGACATGTGACTCCTACACCTTGGATTCCTCTGTCTTAAGTAACATTTCCTATACACTGATTTGCACATGTATGATTGATTATCTCTGTATAGTGTTTGTGATGTAAAGTACTCTGACACCCTACACAGGTATCAATGGCGGCAGAGCTATAAAACGAATTGAACGCATCTGAGAGAATGGTTATGGAGACTTGAGGGGCACTGTTAAAGGGTGGTAGTGAGGGAATCTGTGGCAGAGATGATCACTGGAGTCGCCAACAAACAATGTCGTACTGGACACCACCAGCGCAAAAGCGGTCTCACCATGCTTTCCTCTGTAACTTTTGCACAGTCAATGGGTCTGGCACAAGAGGCTCTTTCGTTCTGTTTGCGCTGGCACCTACTGGTTCAAGACTACTTCGCGCCCAGCATCTGGCATCAGAGCTCTAAGCTTCCATTTCTTCGAGTAGCCTGACGTGAGACCTGCGTCCAGTGCTTTAAATGGGCAAGGTTACCACTGGCACCCTTTTCCTCCCCATAACTCTCGGCAACCCTCTATCTGCCTATCTCACACTTCACCTCTTTCCTCTTCAGTGCTCTTTTCACTCTCACCTCCATGTAATTCCTTGCATCTCCTTGACTCCACCATCCCCTCCACACACAAAACACACTTACTCACCTGTAAACACTGCATTTCACATTTGCCCTGCCACTATCTCGAGTGCTGTGTACCTCTTTCACACACTTTGGTACAGAATTACAATTCCATTTGGCACACATAACCATTGCTCTGTGCGCTCTGCAGAGAGGAAAAAGATAAATCACAAAGACGATTGACAGAGTGCACACCAAATTCTACCATGTTTCATCAAACGTTCATGTTGTGCTCTGTTTCGCGTGCAAGCCCGGTTTGGTCGTGGTCTGCCCATCCACGTAAATTGTAACAACACTGGAAAATGTGGGGCTAACTGACACCCCACTCCGGACGCACAGCATTATGATGCATAAAAAATGCCAAAAAGTTGATCAAGTTCAGAATGTTTATTTAATTTAACCATTCGATATATTAGTTGTTCAAAGTTTGTTCAGTCACATGCCGGACATAAAAGTCATTAAAGTGAACATAGTATGTCCGGCATGTGACTGAACAAACTTTGAACAACTAATATATGGAATTGTTAAATTACATAAACATTCTGAACCTTGATCAACTTTTTGGCATTTTTTATGCATCATAATGCTGTGTGTCCGGAGTGGGGTGTCAGTTAGCCCCACATTTTTCAGTGTTGTCACTCTGCAGAGAGGCCACAGATGAAAGGGCATATGTTCTATGTACCTTTATGACCCACTAATGTGCACTGTAACAAACTTCAACTTCACCTCCAGAGCTCTCAGTTGTGGACCATTATAAACACCTGCCCACATTCTGAACTCACCCTGACCGGAGACTCGGTCACAGTGCACACTATTCAAGAGTAAGATCCAGCACGAAAAGCAAATTATACAAACATAACATGCTAGAAAAAGTAACACGCAGGGTATGCACGAGTAAGTACAGCGTGAAACGTAAAGAGGACCTACATCTTTGACATTACCTTAATGATTTTGAAAGTATTTGTTCTCACCATATATGAGTACAAAACGTAGAGTGTAACCGAAATAATGCCACGCCGCCACACCTGTAGGATGTCTACATCAATCGCAACATCCTATGGAGTAAAAATACACCATATTAACCACCCGCTGCATCAAAAGAGTTCACCAGTAACCATAGTTAAAACTAGTTGTATCCTGATAGTGAAACAGCAGCTCGGCGGTATCTGCGTGGATCTCCTGGCTCTCCGTGTTTGCAGTGAATGTGCACACAACACATCCCCACATCTGCGGTGTCCTACCAATGTCGGGAGGCCCCATAGTGACCGGGTGCCATTATTCCTCGGAGGGTCTTTATGGGCTCTTACTATGTGGTCCCTAAGGTTTCAATGGTGCTTGAATGGTGAGTGCCCTGTGCACCCTAGGTGCAGCGGCCAGGGCGGCTGCCTTCGGAGCACAGGGTTCACGATTCGATCCCCGGCTCCGGCGGCAGCTCAGCTCAGCACCATGTGACTCTGGGCAATAGCTCACTTAATTTTCATAAAATGGCCCCAGCGCCTTGAGACCCATTCAGATGAGTAGTTTGTGCTTTACAAATACGGATTTAGGCTTTGGTATGTGAGCACACTGTGTGGCGCGGTGTTGCATGGCATGGACATTAGCCATGTTTGGACGATGGACAGTGGTCTAGTAGGGTTTCATCAAGTTGCCTGTGGCCTACAATCACTTGGGACCACAGAGATACTGCTCAACGATTTCTTAACTATCAAGGTGTAACTCATTCTAAGTATGGTTACTGGTGAACTCCTTTGATGAAATGGGTAGTTAATATGGTGTATTTTTACTCCAGAGGATGTTGAGATTGATGTAGACATCCTACAGGTGTGGCGGCGTGGCATTGTTTCTGTTGACACACTATGTTTTGTGGTGAGTTATGCACGCCTGTAGCCTTGACAACTAAAAGTGCGATTGACTTGTTGGCATGGTCGTCTCAGACTGATGAACTATCCGTGTTTCTATCTCCCCCATACTTGCAGATATTCAGCCAGGTGACTTGGTCCTGAGGACAACTTTACACTCAGAAGGGGCTGAAAAGTCAACATATACCTCTCTGTGTTCTCTGGTTATTTGTAATTCACATTGTGCTGCATTGCATGCACGTGTGTACCAAGAAACGTGTTGACAAAGCGGGGGGTTCCACTGTTCCTCTTGTATACATTTTATGTAGTTTTTGCACTCACGTAAGCACTGCGTCGTCTGCACTTTGTTGACATTAGTTGTACTGGCATTTGCATATATATTGGAGGAGAGAATATACATAACGTCAGTAAGAAACATTGTACGGTCTGAGTATTTATTTTTATATCAGCAGTCCAAGTGAGAACTACCACTGGTTTGTTGAAATAACACATTCATTGGTGGTCTCCCCAAACGAATGTTAGAGGTGGGCCTGCTTGTTTAAAAAGAGACCCACGGTGCACTCTTTTCATATCACGAATACTGACCTCACAAAGGAGATGGTGTCAGGGGTGCCCAAATCCTTAGTGATGTCTCATCAGAATAGCCAGTTATGGAGGCTGTGAATCCAGAGCAGAAACAGCTCAGGTAAGGGGCACCAGATTAGCACTTGTTTGGGGCAGGTGGTTTTAGGTGCCGATTTTGCTCAATAATATAAAGATGTATCCTGGGGGGTGTCCAGCCCAGGTCCAGGAGGCTGGATCCCTGCCATTCTGTTCCTGTTAAGGGGTGTCCCTCTGGCTTAGGATGGAGATCACCGCACTAAGGCGGTCTGAGGAAGGTAAAGAGGAAATCTCATCAGTACCACGTACATCTCTTCACCACTGCCAGAGGCACCGTTTGCCTACTTGGCCCTATATCTGGTAATTGTCTCTGATATATTATAATCATAAAAAGAGAGTGCCTATACGGCACATGGTCATTATCTCCGTGAAATGAGACGTCCCTGAATTAGAAGCATTTCCCAGACGTCGTCCCTGTTTTAATATGCAATAATATAGTGGTATCCTAATTTATCAGGCAGCCTGTTCTCTTTTTTATAGGGCATTAGAACAATTCAGGAGGTGTATGAGTCAGAGGCAAAATATCACTGCAGCTGCCATCAGCCGGTGGCTTTTTATTAACGTCCAATGCTATTTCGCTTTGGGTAATTCTTTCCACTTTCATTGCTTTTTATGTTATTTTAGGAAACTTCTGAAGTGAAGACGTACTACCAGGAGACACAAAAGATGTCCAGTAATCAGGGGTGCATTAGCTACGCTAGTTACCCTAGCAATGGTTTACATACATTACATGAATATTTAAAGTAGCTGTGGGCTTAACTAGCGTAATTCTCTCTAGCGTACGTGTAATTGTGCGTAAAAACGTGAGCAGCTTAATCCAATATTTAGTGCTACAAAACGGGCCCCAGGATGCATTTTGCACTAAGAAAATAGCACAAAATGCTGCAGGGCATGAACAGCAGAAGCCAGCAGCAGCTCGCTCTCTTTGTTTGTTGTTGTTGTGCTCCTGCTGCAGCAGAATTGTGCCCCCATTTGCTCTTAATTATTCAAGCTGGCGTAATTGGATAATTTCAGTAATTTCGCAACACAAGAGTAAAGCATAATTAGTAAAATTACTCTGATTACTACGGTGTCATTAATAGTTCACCAAGGCTTAATTTAACATTTTTGAGTTCAGTTTATCCGACAGAGCCCATATGTGAAGTTTGACCTGTGTAACACAGATTTGCAATTCGAGTATATGCAATTGTCGTTCCGGGGACGACATAGAAGGTACGAATGTACCAGAGTTCCTGCTCGCTTTTAAGAAGTGATCGTACTCTACAATTGAAAGTATTGCATCTCTGCTAAGAAGAGGCAGCAGGTCCGGGCTCGAGTCGGGGTACCACGCGGGTGGACAGCGTCCCCCCACTTATTTTACCGGGTGTTCACCGTCCCCCCTGCCAAACAGCTGGACTTCACTCTTTGCCCTCTCTGGGACGAGATTGGAGCTCACAGGACGCTGCACACGCGCTGGCTTCGCAGATGCAATCGCATCTAAGGGGTGAGCGAGGGGAGACAATGAGCCCGATGGTACAAGCCACCGTTCGTGACGTCACTTCCTGTCGTGACGTCACTTCCGGTGACAGCGTCCTCCCACTTTTTTTTTTAGGACTTGTGTCCTGCAGCAGGTACTCGCCTTCTCAAAATGAAGAAGTGCAGATACTCGGTACCTGAAAGCACCGGCCCATTTAAAGCACTGATATAGACCAATCACTGAGCATGACACATGTACTGGACCGTAGAGTATGCATAAATAACTATTGTGTTTGGTTAACTATAAGCCATCATAAATCAGAAGATTAATTTATCCATTCTCATTGATTATTTCCAGCCTATCAGAATTGGGGTCTGTGTTTGCACCATTCTGACTGGCTGATGAGCAGCTATTGAGAATAGCACTGTCCCTGTCATTGTCCAACCCCACTCTTCATTTCATGCACCGTGCTCAGAAGGCAGGCCAGTAGTCTTGCAGTGGTTGAAGCCAGGCCTGCTGTTTTATACATCTCTTCTTCGCTGCATTTTTTTGTCCTCTGCCGTTAAGGCACATCCTGGAAGGGGATGCTTCTCTCTGTCATTTGCTTTCTCATACTGTGGACCCAAAATAGACACACAGGAGACCTCTACCTGGGATTTTTCCCGTCACTGAATGAAACAGGGATGACTGTTTTTAGGTCTCGCCTGTCGATGCGCATGCGCATCGAGCAAGCGAGACTATAGGGGCTGATCGACTCTTTATCTAACTTGCAAGGAATCGTGGCGATTCCTTGCAGTGCCCGTGACTTTTAAGCTCAATGCGCATGTGCATTGAGCTTAAAAGCGCGTGCACAGCCGCCCGCATTCCTCCGACACCTTTGAAGTGAAGCTTAGCTTCACTTCAAAGGCCCGGCTTCTTCACACCCACATGCCGCTCTGCCCCGCTCCGCCCCCTCCCCTGAGTCATCCTGCCTGCCCAGACTTCTCCTCCCCCCTACTTACATCCCGCTTTCACTTGTTTGTAAAGATCAGCCCTGCTCATATCATAGATTACACACACGCAATTCCACAAGCATCATCCAGAGGTGTATGTAAACCGTATTTATTGGAGCAAGACATCCGTTGTAATAGTATTGTTGTGCATGTATTCATGACGATTTTTGTTATCAATGAGCTTGTTCAACATAGTACACTGAAAACATCTACTCTGAATGCAAGGATGAGTGTTCGTTTATGTCACTTTTACTCCAGCTTTGTTCTTCATTTTCCGTTTCATTATTTTTTATTATTTCTTCCCCTTTAGGAGAGCTCTTTTTTCTTTGTTTTCCTTCTTAGTGTGGTATCTACGTGTCAATCACAATCTACACTCCAACATGCCCCCATGTTGCTAGTTCTTTCGTCCGGGCGGCGTTTGATTAGTCCTATGTTTATGGTCAGTCACGTGCACGCCACGTTTGAATCACTTAAAAGTTTGCGTTTGGTCTTTTTCACTAAGCAACCTCTACGCGTTTGTATACATCCGGCAGAAAGATTTACGGCAGTATTCTTTGTTGAAAAGGTGAGCCAGCACTCTGGTTTTACACAGTGTCTTAGCGTTACCGTTACCGTTTCATTCCAGATTCCATGCGGTTAAGTTGTAACGGAGCCCTTCTTTGTTGTAGGCTCCTGTTACGGTGTACAGACAGGTTCATTCAGGTATTGTTGCACTTTTTCTTTTGCGTATGTCTCGGCTTCATGGCTGCTATTTAACCCTTTGTTTTATTTATTTTTTTAGAACTTTGCAGCTCAATGCCAAGTACAGCATCTTTTCACCTTGTTGTTTTGGCACAGGTCAGCTATCTCAGTGTTCCCGCACATATTCGATGTCTTATACTCACGTTGCATTATGGCTTTCTTCAGATATGTCCGGCACTACCCTGTCTTTTTCGACTAACGAGCACGTTTTGCACCAACCACTTGCCTCAGTGTTCTAGGTAGCTCGTCTTTCACTTTTTTCGACACAAACAAGCTTACTTCACATTGCAACCTGCTCACCCTGATGCTTCTAAATGCGTGATTGAATGCATGCGGATCACTTCTACATGATCACAGAATTTCCCCTGAGATTCGACAGTGTTCGTGGCTATGTTTACTCTATATGACATCATCATGTATTGAAGCAAATGTATTGACATGGTTCTATGAATGTTTTCTCATCTACAGTGGCCCCTGAGGAAGGGACTACATGTCCCGAAATGCATCGGGCCAGTCTGCAACCATCGTATTCTTTGATGGATTTCTACTAATGTGCTGCACAATTATATGATGTTAATGATATGCAAAGCTTGAGGTACCATGTCATGAAGAAATGACTGTCTGTATGATGTAGAAACAGAATTCATTTGTATTTTGCTTTGCAGATCACTGTATGATTATCAATTGAAAACTTATGAAATATAAGTACTAAGTGACAAAAGTACGAAGACCCATTGGTTTATTTTGTGATCCAATGTTTAACTGTGAAAAGACAGTGTAAATTTAATTTTGCTGTGGTCTAGGTCAGATCGTGACAGCACGTCTCGCACCTTCTATTCTGAGATTGAGAAAACCTAGGGATAGGCAGCCCTATGACACCTAAGAGCACGCTATAGTAGGACATAATTAGTGAAAAAAGCGTTACAAACCAGTATAATCATTAAAATAGGTGTGCTAGTGATTTACTTCAATACAGGTGATATACTTGTGCCTTCTTTTCTTTGGTGTTCGGATTTGAGGCAAGGCCAGATCATGCTACCTTAGTGAATCTGGCGTTGCACCAAAACCTAAGGTTTCCATGCAGACATGCCCTCTGTGCACATTAGCTCAGGAATAGGGTAAAGGGGTTTCGGTGCAGCAGGAGGGTCAACTTACAACACTCTCACTCACCCTCAACCCCTCACTCACCCTCAACCCCTCACTCACCCTCACCCTCACCCTCACTCACCCTCAACACCTCACCCTCACACAGTGCAATAGGTCTCAGAGGATTTTTAGTTAAAGCTTTTACAATTGTTTATGGCTTTTTTGATTTGTAATTCTTTAGCATTGGCTACAAGAAATAAAAATGCTAAAGATTTACAACAAAAAACCCATAAACAATTCTAAAAGCACTAACTCTAATGCTGCGAGACCTATTGCATTTCCAATGCTTGTTTAAATACAGTTGATATTTCGTCCTTGCGCTGCCTTACTCTCAGCTGTGGACAGTGCACCTTGTACACGGCCAGTCCTTGTCAAGTATTCACCGTCTACGCTGCCCCACGGTGATAATACTTTACTGTTGCTGCCGGAGTCTCACTTTATAGAAGTGCCAGTTTCATAAAATTGACTGACACATTTCATCCATCACAATAAACACACGGTAATTTACAATATTCCAAGCCGGTGCGCTTGTAAGATTCCCCCACTGCTCCCTTGTTATGAAACCACATATAGTTCCCTCCGTACTGCCTCCAATATAATTTTCTGTAATAGAATACATCAAATCTGTTTGACACATTTTATTTTCGTACTAGTGAGGCACCCCACGGTTGAGACATTTGCTTTGCCCTGAAGCTAGTAAGCAATCCTTACCGCCAGGGCTGGGCTTTCCTCACCTCTTCCACATGAACTATTTCTGCTTCTTCTCTTACATTTTCTTGTCTCAATACTCACAAAGAAGCAGAGGATTGAACCGTGAGGGCTATTCCAACACTTGCTTTGGGTCTCCCAGTAGAGGTTTTAAAATGGTGCTACTGTGCGTAGATGTTCCTTGAGAGGTCACCTCTCTCCTAATTTAAACTCAATTCCGTTTTGCAGAAGAGGATACATTTTGTTGTCATCAGAGTTGGCAGCACTTTTGGAGAAAGCTCGTAGAATCTCTAGACCAGTTACTTAAGCCCAGTAGACTGTTGTGGCAGGAACCTGGCTGATGATGGTAGTTTCTGATTGGCTAAAGGGAAAACGTATGCAAATTGAAACCCAAAAGCTCGCTTGAGAACCTCATTCATAAGAACCATGAGACAAGCTCAATTGGTTTTCTAAATATATCAAGCAGGCGCTCCAAGAGAAGACACATTTGCCTGTTGGGAATCATTGTTACGGAGGACATTGTGGTGAATCGTGTGAATCGCTGCTTTGCCAACACGTGTACCGGTAAATGTAGTATGTAAGTGGGAAGCCGAGAGGAGCGAGCCCTCCATCCAGAGACCTTTGATGCTATCGCTAGTGACATTGCAATGGGGGTATTCAGCTAGTGTCCGGCATTGCCTTGATATCCCGGGGGGAGGTAAAAAGAGAAGTTAAAGAGCAGGCCTCAGAGTAATGAATGCAGACTGCAATTATGTGTAGGTGTGCTTCATTCAAATAGAACAATAAATAGAAAAATCCAGTATCCCCCTTAGGAATTGGGGTACAGACCAGCAAACGCTAGGGAAGTCCTGTCAATCATTATTCTAGAATGTTGACATTGTTGTTGATTAGCTGCCTTTAGGAGTAGACTAACGCCGCATCTTCATCTTCGGACCATCATCCTATCGTTAGTGGATACGGCATTGACGGTTGAAGTCTACTTCGATGTAAGTTGCCACTCCGCTGCTGACGAGATATTGTGTGAGAGAAAGGTGAAACTGTAGGATGGCTCTTTTCTATGGACGGGCAAATCTTTAGTTACGCCTGTGTAGTCGGGCAAACTCCGCTAATGTCATACTTCACATAGAAATACAAATTTATGAGAATTTGCCTGAGGGAATGTAATTGAAAATGTGACCAATCCCTGCAACTGGATGCCCTGATGAAGGGGGATGTGGCATCAGACTTCACGGGTATGTTTAGACCGTGCTTATCTTCTTCTGTCTTCCCATTCCCAAGATCTCACGGTGGGGGTTCTGGGATAGGCTAAAGGAAATGATGCAGACGAGCAGCTGGCATTGAGTTTCCCAGCTGTCACTCACACCAGGGTCACATCATCTCCTGTCCCTGTTCCTCGAAGTACCACCCTGGGACTAACCTGATCCGGGAATATATCAGGCAGGTGGTTCTATCCAAGCAAGGTAAGTGGCTGCCACTCTATGCCCGGCATGTCACATTCCTCTTGCCTTTTTGTGATAAAAAACTTTGGTCGCTTTAATATTAGAAATACTTCAAACTTTAAAACATTTTTGCATACAATTGTGAGCCGCTGGGCTTCCCAAATCCACAAAGCCTTGCTCTTTATGAGGGTAGATTTCAAAGTTTCCCTGGGCTAGTGTCGAATACACTTCCATTTCCTTGTTCAGGCGGCCACTAGCAATGATAACTGGTAACAATTATTCCACATAGCTTGAAGCTTGAGGTTTTCATAGTTCTAGATACACAAAGGAATTGTAGTTCTTTGGAGCAAAGTTGTATATAAAGTAGGCATGGCTCTTGTGGGCTGCCAGTTTTCTTTTGCTCCTCACAGGAGTTCCTGGTTCAGATAGTGGGGGCTTGGCCGCCCTGCGCATGATTTGTTTGCATGCCAATTTAGTCCTAGGTTATAAAAGGACTTAGATCTTTCCTAAGGCGCAAGGTCCACCAGCCCAAGAAGCGGGGGGCCTTAAACACAAGATTTGCAAGCAGTGGCTTTTGGACACAAGAACTTTTCAAGATTTTCAATGCTGGCCCTGTGAACATGCAGGTCGGATTTTGTTATCACCAACACAAGTGGAAACGGCTCCTAATTTGGTCTTCAGAATATGAAGTATACCCCTTACTGATCTTTTGATGGCATTGTCCTTTAGTAGTTTCATTGCAAAAAACCGGAATCCACATTGTCCCTGAGTGAGTTGTGTGCCACCATCTCTATAGCATTCAATGTGATGATGTTTTCTTTGTTGTTGTGTCTATATATAATATATATATTTAAAAAAAAAATAATAATAAGTTGCTCTATTTCTTATCAAAGACGTCCAAGCTATAGCATCCTGTGAAAGTAGTGAGCTAGCAATGCAACCATGGACCCTAAAGCATCCAAAGAAAATAGACCCCCCATTAATGGTTAGGTAGTGAAAGACAGCCATACCGGGGGTGCTGTGCCCCCCTTAACTTTGTGTGCCCCGGTGCTAGTACACCTGCTGCACTATTGATAACTACACACCTGTGTGAAAGGAAGCATATTACCTGCAAGATGGCAGACTCAGGGCCACTAGAGTGTGTGTATGCCGAGTCTCTGTTTCTGAACCTTGCACTACAGTCAGTCTGTGCTAACGAGCCTGTGTGCACCTTTTTGTGGCGGGATTTGCAAATTAGAAACAAGGTTCACAGTATAAGTGGCATTCACTTGTAGAGTATTGTCTTACAAGACTCTGTAAATACAAAACTTCTCCTAAACTTTAATCTCATCCATATAAACCTTCATTTACCTAGGCCTCAATCAAGTAGACCTGACGTAACGCCGAACAATCTTTTTAATATGCTTTTTATTTACATTTTATTAACAAAGAAATGGGTCACAGTATTTTAACTTTAATGATAACGAAAAGTGAAAGCACAAACAAATAACGTACAGGAATCCTTCAGATTCTTAAATATGACAAAGAAGCAAAAAGCGTAAATAATTCAAGTTTATATCTTTTATGATAATAAAAAAATGAATACATCAAAATTACAAAGTAGAAACCAACAAATGTAAGGAGGGATAGAAGGCAAAGTCTCCCGAGCAAAGCGTGAAAGGAGCAGCGGGAGCTGAAAAGCATGTGGCAAAGAAAGACAAAATGAAGCAAGTGCCCCTGCACATTCAAAGGAGTGCTTAATTTGAGCCGGTGGTTTCTAGTGGGTGACACTGGCACCCACTGCCACCCACTGCAATGCAGATTTGTGACTGATCTGCAGGGCCTGACTGGGAACCAAAGAACCAAAACTGGCCCTGGCAAAGTGCTCGGCTGCCCCCGCCTCCCCTGGGGGATTGTGGGTGCCGCCAAGCTCTTTGCCAGGGCCGGTTTTCGGCCGATTTTGTTACAGGGCCGATTTTGCAGCTATGCCGCTGTAACAAAAAATGGCCCCCTGGGGCACAAAACCGTCGCTACCCGTGCGGCGCACCGGTGGATTGCCCGGTGACCGCTATGGCCCGTCCTGCCCCGCTGGTCTGAGCGCCTTGGTTAGGTGCTCAGACGGGGACTGGGAGCCTGGGTGAACATGCAAAGTGTCAATGACTGGCCGGCCCAAGATGGCCTGCCAAACAATCATGCGCACTTAGAGTGCCCACTGCTCCTCTGTCAGCAGAGCAGCCCCGCCCTGCATAGCTGCTGCAGCAGCGAAAAAAAAAACGATAATAACATTGAGTTAACCTTTTTTTTTTTACACTGGTGAAAAGCAGTGGGGCGACGCTCTTCCAACGTAGCGGAGGAGCTGCCACTGGGTCTGCTCTTTATCTTGTGATGTGTGTCTTGCAGAGCATCTCTATGTATGCAACAACTCACCGTTCTAGTTCACCAGCTATTTACTGTGAGCCAGAGCTCACGTTAGTACTTATTATTACAGTCCTGGGCTGTCAGGCAAAGTCTCCATACACAGTTACTCTGAGACCATATTAGCCATAGGCTCTCCAGTCCATGTGTAGTAAGAGTGACATTGCAAACACAGTGCGTGAGTGTGCAGCAAAAGGGCTTCATCGAGACCTCCTAAATTATTAGCAGAAAAATGATCTAGCAGTCACCACGTGGAAAGACATGCAGCAGTGATCTTTGGCGACTGCTGCCGGCAACAGAAGAGATGCCCACTAGCCCCTGAAACGGACTTGCTTTCTGTGGGGTACATGTAAAGAAGACGTTTTCCTAATAGGCGGACTTAGCCACGGGGCAACAATTTATAGTCCTCTAGGGGAGGAGACCTTTTCCCAACTTCCCCTGCTGTTGATGGGGTCATATATGAAGCACCTAAGAGCAGCCTGGGAGCCCTTGGCTGCTGGTGTCCTAAGCCTTGATATACAATAATCTGATTATAACACTGTCCAGTACAGAGAAGCCCACTCCTTGGTAGACTTCATTCTGAGCTTCAAAGTGAGGTCAGCCATGTGAGATAGCTGTTCTACATGAAAACAAATTCCCAAATGAAAAACTGTCTTCTAATTTAATAGTCGAACGTGCTCAGTCAGAATTCCCTGTTGTCCAGCCTGCTTCCGTTTTTAGTCTGTATAAGGCTGTCTCCATCTTTAGTGTTTCTGAATCATTTCAACACTGTCTACTCCGTCTTTCACTGGCCGGCTCAGTCCAATAAGTGTAATGAGGAGAAATCTGAGATCCTTCTATATGGCAAATTTCCTACCAATTTTAGGGAGATGCTTTTGCCTCCAGGGTTTCCCCTGCCAAGTTGGTTGGAAAACGCCGCAAATAATCTGGGTGTGTGGTTTGAGGAGAATTTAACCTTTTCAACCCAGGTTAAGAAGCTGGCGGTGGCCTGTTTTGGCATTTTAAAAACTTTGAGGAAGTTTCTCCCTCTTCTCCCAAAAGCTGCGATGGAAACTGTTGTTCGGGCTTTGATTCTTTCCCGCTTAGACTACGCAAATGCGTTGTACGTTGGGACCCCAGGCTATCTTCTGAACAAGCTACAGGTAGTGCAAAATTCCGTGGCCCGGCTCTTGCTGGATCTCCCCAGCAGGAGCAGTGTGCGTCTCCATCTGCGTTTTTTGCACTGGCTTCCTATAGAGGTGTGGATGAAATTCAAAATCTTGACGATGGCCCACAGTGCCATGCACGGCCTGGGGCCCAGTTACTTGCAAAAGAGGCTTTCCTTTTATGTCCCTGCGAGACATCTGCGCACCTCTTCTCAACTACTGGCTCAGACTCCTCGGTTCACCTGCCAAAGGCTTGGCGGGTGTTCCCTTGCCCGGAAAGCTGCTCTGGCATGGAACGCCTTGCCGTAGCATCCAAGATTCCCGGATCTTTAAGAAAAAGTTAAAAAACTCTTTGTTTTAAACTCTGTTCCTCGATCTTTCTAGGCCTTGGTCCGGGACGCTCTTGGGAGTAGCTGTACGCGCTACAAGTTTATATAACATGACATTTCGCTAGCTGGTGTGGTCGAGAGTGAAGAACATGACGGGACCCTGAGGTACCGCCTCTGGCTTCATCCAGCGTGTCAGCTCCTCACTGCGCGTCCACAGTGACAACCCTGCTCTTGGCCTCACTGCTCTTCCTCAGTGACACACCTGCTCTTGGCTTCACTGCTCATCCTCAGTGACACCCCTGCTCTTGGCTCGTCCTCAGTGACACACCTGCTCTTGGGTTCACTGCTCTTCCTCAGTGACACACCTGCTCTTGGCTTCACTGCTCTTCCTCAGTGACACACCTGCTCTTGGCTTCACTGCTCTTCATCAGTGACACACCTGCTCTTGGCTTCACTGCTCTTCCTCAGTGACACACCTGCTCCTGGCCGGCCTTTGGCTGGACCCTGAAGGGCTGGGCGTGTCAAGCATGGTTTCCTGGGCCCTCATGGGAGCGGTGTTTACCGTCTCATTGTGTGTGGGGTGCCTCACGCCGCCTGCAGGCCTCTCTCCCTGCTCACGATATCCACGCAGTCTATCTTTGTCATGAGTGCCTGCACACCAGGGCCATCCAGCTGTGATGCTGCAGAGGTGCTCTGCAGTCCGCTTCTTGCTTCCTTCTCGTGCAGCCTGCTGGCCACGCGCTCTTCTCTCTGGCACAAAAGAGCCTTATTGGGGGCACTGAGAGCTCAAGGGAAGAACGCGCCTTCTGTAGGAACGACCATGTATATGTGCAGCTCGCCGATGACCCTCGTCTTCAGTCACACTCCTGCGTGACACTCTCGCCTCATCAGCCAACAGGAATGACAACCCAACCCCAGCGTGCAGTGAGACAAAAATACTCCTCATCAGGGCTTTAAGTGGGATGAAAAAACTGGGGGTCTCTCAGAGGGGCGTGGCCAATGTAATTTGGGGCATGGCTTAAAATGTAAGGTAAAAATCTGTACTAAGCATAGTGTGCTGCCCGACTTGTATTTTGCTGTTTATGTCATTGCATCCAGATATACTATACAACAAGTAACATCATACCAACAACAAGTCATGACTATTGGCTTTGTCAATGGTTGTTAGTTGCATAAGAAAAATAAGCAGCAACTATGGCTTGTATATAATATTGAAAAAGATTCCACTTAAAGCCCTAGTGACACCACGACAATGTTGCTGCTCCTGAGTTCCAAAACGAGAAGGTAAATCCAGAGAGAAAATGATTCTCTTTAAAGGATTCCCTTCCAACGCTCACCTGGCATGACGTCATGCCGTAACTTCTCCACTAGTGAGAAGTGAGTAGTGTGAGCAGTGCACATCGATGTACCTGCTGTCAGCCGCAGTCGGTAGTGGGAATACCTGCAGGGCGGTGACGTGGGGAGGGGCAGGGTGGAGGGTAGTAATCCATGGATTACGGAGGTTTACAAGTAAGTTAACATATAAATAAATAAAACAAATTTTGTTGCACACACTGCATCGCATTTGGGGATGCAGCGCATGCAACTAAATTCGTTTTATTTATTTATATGTCTACTTACCTGTAAACCTCCGTAATCCATAGATTACTATCCCCCACCCTGCCCCTCCCCCTCCCCACATCACCACCCGGCAGGTACTCCCACTGCAGACCGCGTCTGCCTGCTGTCACTACAGTCCAGAAAAAAACAGACCGTCTTGGCACAAAACAGAGCCCGATAGAGACCCGTTTCGAAGCCCCCTTTAAAAAACTGCCGGTGCTCAGCACCGGCGAGACCCGGCCCACCTAAAGCCCTGGCTAAAACTACATTTCTCTATGCTTCCTGGGTTCCATGACGTATCCAGACCTCTTGCTGTTGCATTAGTGATGTCTGTTTCATTATTGGCCCAGAGGCCTTATATCAGATCATATGTAAGAATGAATTGTGTCCTGTCTGCGTGATCCCGCCATTTGTATGATCTCATGGACCTGCATTTAGCTGAGTGCCTTCAAACACCGCACCCCCCCGCCCCTCCATCTCCAGAATCGGGAAAACATGGCCTTGCAGCAGGCCCTGTTATTAAATTAACTGCTTCTCCTCTCTCCGGTCCAGCATACCTCCGATAATGTCATGCTGCGGAATTGAAATGCGTGACAGATGACAGTTTATAAAACACACTGCCCAGCACTGCTTGCTGGAGCTCAGGAGCTACCGATGCAGTCATGTGGGTGGGGCATGGTTGGGGAAGCCCTCGCGCCATATAACTTGTCAACTGCTCCTACTGATTCTTCAAGAAGCATTTTTTTCCCTCAACATTCTATGGTTTTTTGTCCCTCACATCCGCCGCCAGCACAACAGTCCCTTAATTTATCCTTCCTAAATAGAGTTCTTTCCGAGTGAAGTGATCTGAGTTGCTTGTGGCGGTGGTGCACCAATCCTGGGCAAAAATCATATCATTTCATTTATGGAGATTACAATGCCTCAAAATTATGCGAAATTACTCGGCCTGGGCGGTAAATTCCGTTCCGCTCCCGGAATTTGGGTAATAATTCCGCGATCTGCTGCTTTGCGGAATTTTTTACTTGTTCGCGCTTTCAAAATGCATGTTCGCAAGATATTTCTCCCCGAGCACGCAAACAGCATTCACAAACAGGAAAAAAGCATCCCGAACGGGCAGAGCAATTCCGCGTGTCCGCGGAACTTACGTGTGCTGGCGGAGATTTTTTTCCATTTCGCGGAGCTTTGCGTAGCTCGACTACGCAAATTCCGCCCACCCCTAGAAATTACACTTTATTATGTGAAATACTGGTCCAGCGTTTTGCACTTTTTAGCACAAAAATGTCTGTGTCAATTCTGGACATCAAGGTGCGTTTTGTGCTAAAAAATAGCACTAAATCACACAGTGCGCGAACGACAGCCACTCGCATTTGGTTACTGCACATTGTACAATGGACAATGCAAACTCTTTTAAACAGTATGTGCTTCCTGACAGGGAACCAAGGAATTTATCACAAAAAACCTCCTCTATATCTGTTAGATAGAGTGTTCTGAACATCACCTACCTCCCTTCTTGGTGAGGATACTTATAGTACACACAACACTTCTGCTGTACTTCCAGTGTGTTCCTATCTCTTTCCTAAAAAATGCAAGAACCTTTCCTTCATCACAAGAATCCAATTTACCTCCAGTACATAATGTTTAATCCATGTTTTTATTCCTACCCTCTTCCATGTTTAATCCATTCACTACAATGGCAGCGTAATTCCACAATTTCAAATGCCACAGGTGCGCCCATCTGGGCCTTCACTGTAGCATGTAGGAATTCACAGTTCATACCGGGTAGACTCAAACTTTCTCCACCCAATGCATTTCGGGCTGTATAGCCCTTCGTCAGGGGTAACTGAAAACATTAGAAAAGAAACATGAATATTTTACTTGGTTTCCCTCAAACTAAATTCATAAAACATAATCTCAATGTAATGTTCCATTCACCGTACCCGTCTTCCTAAACAATCATACAAAAGCAAACAAAATTCTACGAGCAAAAAACACCTACCGGAATTTAAGTGTAAGGTAGTACTGGAAGTAAATTGGATTCTTGGGATGAAGAAAAAGTTCTTGTTCTAAGGTTGTGCGATTTGGAGTTGGGACCTAAGGATGTGCCACACATGCTTGGATTTCATAAATTCGTGCTATTTGGGACAGAGCACAAAATAAGTCTTCATGCAACAATTGCTATAAGTAACCAGAATAATTTGAGTACTATAAGGTGTGCATTCGACCACTTCGTTTTGAGATGCACCACATTGGTGCCATTTTAATACCCACATTTTGCTATAAGCAAGAAAAAAGTGACCTGTCAAGCTTTGCAAAGGACCTTTCACTGTGTGACAGCACATATCGCTGCATTTTTAGTAACCCTTGAAGGGTTTGAGCTAGAAACTTGTTAAAATCTGCAGATTATGTGGCAGAATAGGGATTATGTGTCAAGTGCAGTAATCTATATTTATGCGAAAAATGAAGCGGCCGCACAATCACATAACTCCAATGGTCCTGACTGTACCCTATACATGGTTTTAGGTGCATCTTTTGCTCTTTTGATGAAATGCCTTCAGTGCTATCTCTGATTTGATAAAGCGGCCATGGTGAACTCTCGCTCTCTCTCCTCCAGGAACAGCGAGCCCTCATACGAGATCATGCAGCTGGACTTCGAGATGGAGAACTTCACCAGCCAATCGGTGACTCGCCGCATCATGTGGCACATCGACTACCGTGGCCGGAACCCGCCCCCTGACCTTGAGAAGGTGGTCACAGAGCTGACGGTCATCCAGAAGGACATCCGGGCCATCGTGCCGCTGGCAATGGTGAGTAGCTTCTCCTTGATCTACTGGGCCTAGCTGCACCCCTCCCCCCACCTCTTCATCCCCCTTAGTGTGCTATGACTCGAAAATGCTCATCAGTCAGTAATTGCGAAATTATTTACAGATAAAATATTTACAAATGCACTGCATGTGAAGTGATCTTGGAATTAAATGGCGTGCACCTGAGAATGGTTTGGAGATGATGAAGCAGGATTTTGTTGTCTGAGCCTTATCCACTAGTCACTGTTGCTTCTCTGAACTAGTAGGTGTTCACAGCAGCATCAGTGAACTAGTGGATATGGTTGAAGGCCATAAACTCTGCCCGACGACCGATTATGATGCCTCGCAACATCAATCAGTCGGACTTGCATTGACTTTAATGGGAGCCTATGTTCCTAATACGAACACAGGCTCCCATTGAAAAAAATGGTGGTTGGGAAAAACCTTGTAGCCTGTGGCATGCACCGCATGGTGCCTGCCACATTGTGCATGGCTGAGAAGAGGGGCCCATTGGGTTCCCCCTCGGTCCACATTCGGATGCGTCTGGGTGAAGGGGGCCCGCAACCGGCCTCCAAAGCCCGATTCCGAAAGACATTTCATCTCGGGCAAACTTAATCGAAACGGTTGTCCGAATCGGTCATGGTCATGGCTCGTCTGGAAACCGTGTCCATAGAGCTGTATGAATTGGCTCTGAAAGACATGGGCTGCCTGGATGCCTTTCAGAACTGATTCGGTCTGCTCAACGGTTTCCAGGCATCGTAATCGGTCATTGGGAAAACTATACGATTTGGTAGGAAACAAGAGTTCCGAATCTGATTCAACATTACCGAATCCCATCCGGAGCCCTTCCTAACAACATCGTAATCGGCTCTCATATCTTGCATAATAATACAATTAGGCACTTTGTCATAGTTATCCACACTCCTCTACTTAGATACACCCATTTAATGGCACTCAACCAGTTACTAACTTAGTCACTCATGTTCACAACCCCAGGCACTCAACCATTCTCAGCCACACAGCTACACTCACCTAGTCACACTAAGTTAAACACACACCATATTCACTCTATGTGAGCTTCCTGTAAGAGAAGCTCTCAGAGCTGGGATGCAACATTCCTAGATCCCATCTGTTCGCGGGGGCGGTCACAGAGACAGAGGGATCTGAGACAAGATGTGCTGCAGTCGCCTCATCTGTTCTCACCTCCTCAGACATGCAGGACAAGGCACTGTCAGCTGAAGTGATGAACTGCCAAGAGAAAATGTGCTGTTTTCCCTCCACACGTCATCTTTGTTGTCACTAGAACCTTGTTAGTGTAGCAGTTCTCAACTTCCAACTACTGTCCCAGTTTCAACTTTCCAACGAGAAAAGTTGAATAACAAGCAGGAAAATAAGTATTTTTGAATTTTTGGGAGTTTTCGTCTGACAAAAAATGCTTTGTTTTATTTCCTGCATGTTGCTTTCACTTTAAATCCCCATCCATGCATTATGGAGAACGCCATAGATTTGCGCCTGACGATCTTTCATGCAGGTGTTCAATGTATGCAGACTTCTGGCTAACACTTGTGAATCCAGTATAGACCTCTCGAAGTAACACCGAGAAAACACCAATATTTTTTTACTTCCGGATACGTCATTGTAGCGGGTCTTCTTCCAATGTTTGAGGCTCCAAAGTTAAACATTAGTGGTACAGGTGTTTGCATCCCAATACACTCCATAAATTAGGATCAGCAGGGCAACATAAAGGTGGTCGCGAGAAGTCCTTCTTGGTGCAGCCTATGCAATACTGTCCACGCTCTCAGGTGTGCACGACTTGCTTCTGTGCCTGAGACCTAGTTGGAGGTTATGAGGTGTTTCATGGGGTTGCCAGTACAAGAGTAAGGTTGTCCTGCACTATTGTCTCTGTATAAGGGCAGGGGCAGACTGAGGGGTTACACATAAACTAGTGGTTGCCAGATGGCCCGATGCTGAAAGGCTTGGATATATAGGTTGGTTCATTGAAACTCGGATGTTGAAAGACTTGGACAGAATACATGGGTTACAGACTGGGGCCTATTCACAAACTGCATTCGTCAAAATGTTTAATAGTACTATAATAATTCTACTAAAACACTAAAAATGCTATTCACACACCTGCTTCCCCAGGGGTGAGCTCTGCTTCATATAGAAGAGAATACCTATGGTTAGGGTGGTATTCCCACATGTCTTGCTTGTAGCCACCATTCACTGCTAATGCGGCTGCTGGGAGTATCCTGCAGAGCTAGACGTGACATCCTGCCCAAAGGGCTCTAAATGTAGGCTTGCGTCACCGCATCTTCTTCAACACCGCCCAAGGGGTCACTGCTCTCCATCGAAAGGGCCTAGAATCCCAGAGTGCCCTACTCACCTCTGAAGATTAAGTTCAACCCTGGCTCACCCTCCCCTTCTTAGCAATCTGACCTCGATGTCTAGTGGCGGTAATGCAAAGCTCCCTCCTTTTCAAAGGACTTGCAACGCAGCAGTGCAGATTTAATAAGAAAAAAACTTGGATGACAGAAATTGAAAAATCCAAATGTAGGGGAAAATCGGAATTAAATGGCAGGCAATAGGTCATCTGTGCTTGAAAACCAGCACCCGATGAATGCCATGGCCGCATTTGCCTTCAATATTGAACTGAAATACATCGGCAAACCAACATTAATTTACAAAGCAGTAACGTTATTTTATCCCTTGCAGTTCTTTTCCACTGAAGTTGTGAAATAACTCACAGTCTCAAGAATCTGTGTACAAGAGGCAAGCTTCCACATTGCTGAGGGCTCACATGTTCTCTTTTCTCGCATATGTTCTCCTTGCTTGTCCACGGTGCCTCTTTTCTTGGCAATGAGGTCCGACTTTCTTCGCGGAATCAGAATCAACTCCTGTAACAGGTTTGCCTGAGTCTTTATTCCACTCTGGGGTGGCACCGCCATAAGTATCAGGTATTCCTCATTCTCAATAGCCCATGAATGAGACACATTTACCCTTCACCTTCCTATTGTAATGAAGGTTTTGGCTGGTTTCCGTCCTCCTCATGCAAGGCCGGTCTGAGAGAGGCATTTCTCTGTATTGGAGAAGAATCCATGAACTTTAATACCAGCATTTGTAATGCGCGCAGCTACCTAGAGGTGTCCCAGCGCTGGGGCCGTCGGGAAGATTAAGCGAGCTATTGCCCAGAGTCACATGATGCTGGCTAACCTGCCCGCGGCACTGGAGATCGAACCATGAACCCCGTGGTCCGGAGTCATGCACCCTGGCCGCTGCTCCACACCACTTCAGGACCGCAGGCCAAAATCCACTGAGATTGGCAGACACCCTTGTGACCTAAGGTTGGGAAATGACTCTAGTAAGGCTGGCAGAGGACCCAGAAACCGATACGACTGTCCTGGAGCAGAGGTAAGTATTGTTTTGAGGGCTTCACTGGAATGGGGTTTCTTTCTTCCTCTGCTTGTGCACCTTGAGTCATGGCCGGAATTGAGCTGGTGTTGCTATGTTTGCAAGGCCTGGCACAGTTCACCACTTAAAGCCGTACAGATCACCGGGGGGAGGGGGGGAGTACCTCTAGGAGGATGCATTCGTCTTTATGACTTGGACAGGGTCCTCACAGCACTGTGAGTGTGGACAGGGGAGTCGGAGGCAGCCAGCACCACTCCATTTTCAAACATTTGCATGTTTAAAAAAAATATATAAATCTTTTTCCTTCCTATTGTAAGGAGAGTGTTTTTTGTACAAAACATGACAGGTTGTAGATTGTGCATTAAAATCTATGACTCTGCTTGGAAAGGTGCGAGAGTAACAAAGGGCCGCTGCTGTGATAGCCATTGTGAGTAGATCTGAAGGTAGAATCTCTTGACGCCCCTATGAGTGGTTCATCTCGAAATTTCTTCTGTCTCACACTGCATGTAGCATCAGAAATCCACTCTTGCATACATCATGCATCACTGCCCTCTTCGGGACCGACTGTCCCAACCATCCCACACTTTACTTGGCTTGCCCCACTCTGTAGCCTATCTCAGAAACCAATGTACGGGAGGGGCATCCCCATAGCATCATCAGCACATAATTCATTCATGCAATCTGGGTGTCTTCCACCGACTAGGCCACCCCATATTTTGTGGAGATCTTTGAACAGCCCACTGTCCTACCCTGTTCATGGTGGAGGGCCCTCCCTGTGTCAAGATCTAACATTCTCAAGGGATGTACGACTTGCGTTGGGGGGCGCTGGATAGTGAATAGTTTAATTTACTATTTCAACTCCAGTCCCCGTGGATAGTAGGGAAGGTGTTGGATAGTAAATTAAAACTATTCCCTATCCTAGAGCGCCCCCCAGCGCAAGTCGTTGTAAAAGTTGCGTTGTAATGGTTGCGTCGTAAAGGTACTTCGTTGTAAAAGTTGCGTTGTAATCGCTGTTCCCCTTCTCAAGGGATCTTCCTGTCCGAGGTCCCATCCACCTACAGCGGGAATGGGTTTTTGTGAACTCCACCATCCCATTCAGTTAAAAGATATTCTTATGACTCCCAGCATCCCACAATATGAAGGGATCTTTTTGTGGATCCGTCATTACACGCTGTACAAGGGTCTTCCTGCAAGCCCCTACTCAACATAGTCAAAGAATCTTCCTGTGAATCCATCACCTATCAGTGGTGCAAACAAATCTTCCTCCAGCCCTCTATCCTACACTGCAAAGGATCTTCCTGCAACTCGACATCCCATCATTTGAACGGACCTTACTGCCACAATAAGATCCCACACTTTGAAAGTATATTCCTGTGTCCTTCCACCACCCCCACCAATACAGATATCTTCCTGTGGCTCCAGCATTCCACTCTATGAAATGACATTCCTGTAACCTCACCATGCTACACGACCAAGGGATGTTTTTGCAATCCCAACACCATCCTGGACAGTGAAGTTGTATAACAATGATCTTATTTCACAATGTGATGAAGGGGTCTTTCTACAATCCTAATTCTTCAATGGGAATAGATCTTTTTGTGACCCTCCCAATCCACATTCCACAGGGATCTGAATGTAACCTCACCATCTAGACTCTTTCTGTGTGAAGGCATCCTTTTGTGACCTGCCAATTATAGAGTGAAATGAAAGAAAATTGAAAACAAGACAGAACACCAGTAATCCTAATGATACTGAAGTTCCTCCGTGCAACACACAGACAGAGCTTTACATCACCCTAAGCAAAGTACTATACCAATACCATCAATAAAGCCACCAAAAGAAGCAGAACACTTTTCTAGACAGTCAAACATAGCATCAACTCCATGCCAGACTCACCTATTCTTCAATCCACAGAAAAGTGTAATGCCATCAACCTCTTATTAAGTGATAAAATACTGAATATCTGACAGCACAGCAACAACACCAACCAGCTTCATCTTTTACACCTATTCCTTCCTGTAGGTCAGCCTCCAAAGCCCTGTCTGTCGCAGATCTCACTGACATGCTCAACTTCCTCAAATACACTTCTTATGAAGATTTCTTACTATTGTCCTTCATCAAAGCTCTCCCTGGGAAGCTCTCGCACACCTACCTACCATGTTCAATGCCTCCCTCACTCAAGTCCTCTTCCCAGTAGCTCTCAAGACATGCCAGATTCTCCCACGCCTAAAGAAACCTACACTAGACACTGATGACCTCACCAACTACGCACCTACCATTCATCTGCAAGATCATTGAAAAAGCAGCCTATGTTCAGCTCCAAGTAACATCAATGATAATCATCCTCTACACAACTACCAGCCTGGCTTTAGATCATTCTGCAGCATGGATACCACTACCGATGCCTCGTGACCACGAATGAAGATGGCCTCCTGATATTGCTGGAACTTACAGCTACCTTTGACACAGTCGACCATCCCACCCTCATGTGCACCCTGGAATCTCGAATGAGATTAGCCTGTAATGCCTTTCACTGGTTGTTTTCTTAGGGTGTCAAATTGTCTCCTGTCACCTTCAACCTCTACACAGAGCCACTTGATGCTCAACTCATAGATAACCATATTAAGGTTCACCAATATGCCAACAATAACCAACTCTCCTTGAAACTATTTTCTGTTTCAGTTATCCAATGCCTCAAAACTTGCTAGCACATCATCTAGACATGGATGTCTAGTGCTTATCTGGCATGCAACCCAACCAAAGCAAAGTTCTCTTTATTTGCCAAGACCAAACAAACAAGAAATAGCACAGTCAAACCCCCTTTCAGAGGGCCACGTGGCCAGCAGGGGTTACGGGGCCAACTGCGAGGTTTGAGATCTTTTACTTTTGCCTTCCCGGGACCTGACCTACTATGTGTCCTACGTAACTAGGCCACCTTGCCTCTCAGTGGTAGCACGGGCCACGCAATCCAAGGCTTTTTGAGAGGGAGGTAGATGTGATGCATACAGAGGTGCAGGACTAAAGTGCAAAAAGTAACCACGATCAGTTTGATAGTCCAGTCAAATGCTTGCTTTTATGAAAAGTGTAGTATTTTAATGTAAGTATCCAAAATATGGAGGCAACACACAAAATAATAATACCCACAGCCTCTGAAGGTCAGCATGCTAGCGTCAACTTGGGCAGTATCCCTGAGTTCTTCAGTCCCTTTTACTGAGCCTGGTTATTTCCATTCAATACTGAAGGCGACATTCAGATATGGCCACAATAGTCTTTGGTTTGGCTTTAGGAATCAGCGTCAATAGTGCTATGCGCTACATCTGGGCAAGTTTCCAACAGGCCTGATATCCTCGAACAGGCTTACGTGACCTGATAGCAGCCAGCAAGTGCGGGTGGACTGAGATGCATCTCTGCAGGCCCTGGACTCCTAATGGTGTGGGTCTGTGCAGACTTTCCCTGATATTCGTCCCTCTTCAGTTTCCAGGGGGGCCGCATTGGTGTCATGCATCCTTCTTGGCAGCTTCTCGGCAATTGTTTAGGTGTTCTGTTCACAACAATGAAGGACAATGGCCCTGCCTCCACGATGGCCCACTCCTGGAAGACTGGGTTGCTAGTTTCACCTTCCTTAAGATAATGGCCCTAATTTCACAGTGGCTCCCTCCTGACTCACAGGGTTGCTGACTTTTTCTGCACAAACTTCACAGTGGCGCCTTCCTGACATACTACCGTTGGAGCAGGGTCAAGACTGATTTGCATATGGCTGGTTCCAAACTGATATGTCACGGTGGGTTTAAAACGATGAATTGGGATGCGGGCCAGAATAATTGCCAGTGGCTGAGATTAATTCAATCATTCGGTACACACTTGATCTATGACCAAAAATCAGTACCAGATATCTAAATATCTATGAAGCTTGGGTACTCAAGGCAGGGTTGCACGTCCATCACCATGCAGAGACTTTTGCATCCCAACAAGTACAAACCTGACTCAATGACATGAACCTTGATGGCTTCAACCCCTAACTTTCACCGAATACCAAGTCAAGGAACACCTTGGCAAAAAACAAAGACGTCGCTCTCTTCTGAAGAAAGTGAAACAGTTCCTTCCAGAAAGTGACTTCAGAACTGCTCATACTCTCGCATCTGTGAAATCCTGCTCCATGGCCTTCCGTTAAGGTCATCCAAATGCCTCAGCACGTCTCATTCATGGTCGAATTAAATATGACTTCATTGGCTCTTTTTGCCGGCCCACACTGTCTTCAAAACAAGCTGCATCAAATACAGTGCCGTCACATCAACATCCCACTTACCTTACAGGCAAGCTCATTATCTCTGATGGTTCTCGGCACAAACACAGCCAGGAAACTATCAGACTGCAGATTAAGACTAAAACAGAAACAAAACAAGACAGCCGGCCTTTTACAGCTATGCCCCCAGGATGTGAAACAGCATCCCCTTGTCCTTCAGGATGAACAATGTTACTCCAGTTTAAGAAAGAGCTTAAACTCACCTCTTTGAATACCATTATATTACAATGCATAAACTGTCCACAACCCAGTTACCTTTCTTAACACTTGTGGATGTTATGCTGGTCTTTGGCCCTGTACAGCATTCCTCTGCCTTTTGGATAGGTATGCCCTGTAGAATTACCATTATACATAAATATATCTTCATGATATCCATGCACAACTGAGTGAACGAATCTTCATTCTTCCTCACCGTCCTGCTTCCCTTCACAGTGTGAAGTGACTTTCCTCAACCTGGCATTTCTTCGTCATACGTGGAAATTGTCTTCCCTGTGGCATCACACATGTTCACTGCTAGAGCCTACAAACACTGAGATGACTGACCCTAAACTCCAACTTCTCACTTTGCAATTTGTGGGAGATCCTCCTTTAACTCCTACTGACTGCCTGTGGAGGAGCTCTTCTAGATGCTTTTAGACCGACCATCTAAAATGTTGCCAAACTGATGATCTAATGTACCTCTGAGAGTGCCATTGTGCATCATGATCTTTGAATATGAAAAGGGAAAGCCATATTCTAAGCTAGCATCTATTTGAGATTCTCCTTTAGTGCCACTTCTACCTCTGCCATCAGCACTGATGGAAACTTGGTATGCTGAATCTGTACTGAATGAAAAACACATGAGGGATTTGAGATTGGCTTTGATGTGAGGCGTGGACAGTGGTTGATTGAGACCAGCATATTGTTGTCTTGCAACCATAAGTGGGTCATTAGTAATCATTTATGCACAGTAAGTCTGAGATCACTCTGCATCACCTACCGTAGCTCATAGATAGAGCTAATCCTCCCGTAGTCCAGTGCATTCCTTCGCTACCCACAGTTTACCAGCCCTACAGGTAATCACGGCGGATGCAGCCCTGGGCTGCCAGCCAACTTCTTCCAAGTACCTTCATTATGGCTCAAGAGGCAATTTCTTTCTCTTCTTTCCCTGATGTTCTACTGGTCACAAGCAGCAGCAGGTTACTATGCAAATGGTTACGTCACTGCCGGCATGTGAGAGTGGGCGAAAGCAGCACTGTAATCAGCTACCGAGGACTGAGCCAATCGCTTCCATTGTGCTTGTAGCTCTCCTCTTGATTAGCCCACTCATCTTGGCTCATCTTCTACTCCTTTGTGCTCAGACAGTGCAAGGTGTAAAGACCCTTGAATCTGATTTTCTACACTTACTTCACCCGTTAATGAGCCAAGGCAGTGAAATTGTCATCGCCTAAGCCCTTCGCCATTGGTTTAATGATCCTTTGCACATCTGGTCTGGTGGACTCTCAAAAGCCTTTGACTTTGGACATCAGTCATTCAACACAGACCACCACAAAAATATACATTCTTTGATCAAACCATAATTCAGATTTTATAATTCCAGATTTGTAAAGCATGACTTATCACCCCTAAGGGTATCCGGGCACTGGGGGCTGTTGGGCAGATTAAGTCAGCTATTGCCCAGAGTCACATGATGCTGAGCTGAGCTGCCGCGGGCTATCGAACTGTGAGCCCTGCAATCCGGAGTCAGTGGCTCTGGCCGCTGCTCCACACCTCTCCCATGGGAGCAAAATGTGTACGTAACCACGCATTAGTGTGGAATCGCCACTCCACCCTTAAGTTTGAATTTGCTTTGATCATGCCATTCTCTAAGAATCTCCCTGTGAGTGAGCAACAGCTTTTATAAACCACTTACCATCACTAAATGGTTTTCCGGATGCTGTGTTGCTGAGAGAATCTAGAAATGAAAGGCTAAAGGCACTTTGTTGGATGCGACCATTGTTGAGCCCAAAGTTTGCCGAATTGTCTCGTATTTAAGACTCCAAACTGATGGCTGAGCACTAAATTATCAGCAATTACTGACCAAGCGGTGCTCTATACCTTGCCGAACTTCAAAAGCGCTAATCCTCCAATGAAGCCCACTTTAAAAGTCTCGATGGCAGTGGAATTAATTTCCTTCTGAAAAAAAACAAAAGCATAAGGAAACCTGGCAATCTTGCAGTCAAACATGTTTTTGTAGGTAGCACATTAAGTCTGCTGCTAGCTCCTCGGAATCATTTTTTAAAAATGTACTTGCACTTGGAAGTTTTGCTCCAAGCTGTGGAATTGTTACTCCTAATTGAGAAGTTCTGGCAAATCATTAGCAAAGCCTGGGCAACCAGACCTGTTCCTCTTCAGGTTTGCCAACCTTCTTGCTTAGTCACATCTGGCCAGAAGAGAAGAATCCATCTGAAAACTCAGTCAGATGACAGCATCTAGAATGTGTGCTGGACTCACATCAATGAACACTGTGCAGGTGATGCCTGAAAGATCACTGGCACATTGCTACTGTTCCTACAAGTACCTTCTAGACCAGGCGTCTTCAAGGAAGAGCTCGGGCCCACTCATTTGGAAGCATTTCTTGGCTGAATTTATTTACAAGCACCAACACTTGAGCACAAATGTTTAAATTCACCAAATATTTTTAAAGTTAACATTTGAGTGATAAATAATGTAGCACTGGGGCAATTATTACTATTATTTTTACCTGTGTGCCAGAAGCATTTAAGCAATGTATTGCTCACGTAGGGGCATCCTAAATAAACAAATCCTTCTTTTACAGTACTGCTGGTAACCCTGCCTGGTGCACAGAGGTGTTCACTGCTGGAAATCTTGTATATGGTGGACACTAATATAATCCTGTTGGTTGTGGTCACTCTTACTGCATTTATAATATTAGTAGCTCAGATGATTTTCATTAACCACAAATAGCTCTCATTAAACAAAACCTTGTTCTAGAAGCTTGTAAATCAAGCTTGTAAATCAAGCCTGGTATCCCATTGCAACTAAACAAGCACTGGCAATAGCAATTGGTTTGGAATTTGTTATAGTGAAACTGGTTCGAGGCTCTACTAGTGCAGATGCAACATAGTAATCGGAAGTAGCCTGTTCCCTAACACACATAACATGCTCATTAGACATAGTAGAAACATGCAGAATATGCATAGCAACAACCACAGCGGGCCTCACACATACTGAACATATACATCACAAGGGGCAGCAGTGCAAGCTTCCATTGTCCTTGAGCATCTTTAAATTCCTCCATTGCATAGTCTCAGAGAAGCGTAATAAGGTCCATGGGGAGTAAATTGAATGTTGGGATGTATACGGAGAGATAATAGAGCTAGCAGACAAGGGGGAGATTCATTCTGTGGACACAAGCAAAATGTTTGTCAAATTTTCAACATATATGAATATATTCATGGTTACAGTTTCAGCCTAGTAAAGCTTTGTGAGACACCCATCCCACCCATAATCATGTTATCCTAGGATAAGAACTAGGAGACCCAGTGATGGAAGAAGATGCTGCTGCTTTAGAAATGAGAAGTTATGTTACAACTGTACATTGTGCAGAGCATAGTATGTTCTCCTAATGAGTTCAGATTTTGAAATATAAACTGTAGGTCACCAATGCAAAATCCTCTGCTAGCAGTGAGAAAATATCCATTGGCACGAGGCATGTGTGCTGTAGATACACATGCTATGCATACTCCTGCCATCTAGTGTTGGGTCCGGATGTTTGCAAGTTGTTTTTCTGTAAAGAAGTCTTTCCTAGTCACGAGGTAAGGTGACTCCTCCTTTCAGTGATAGTGCACATGGGCATTGACTCCATTGTTAGATAGTTTTTTCCACCATCTGGTTTGGATGTGTATTGCTACACTCCGGTTCGAAACTGTTCTTTGGGTTCCCCTCAACGCACAGTCCTCTCTACCCTCAACGGTATGGTTACGAAACTCATTTCAAATGGATATCGTTTTGGTCAATGGAATCTACTTTTCAATGGGAAAGCTTCATGGATGGCCTTACCTCATCAGTTCAGCTCTCTGTCGATGGAATGGACACCGTTCAAATTCTGCCCTCAGTGCCACGTGAAGTATCCACGTGAAGTATCTACGCACTGATGCACACAAGGTGAGTAAACTTGTACTTGTCTACGGAGCACAAGGAAGAAGATAGCGACGCTTGCAAATCATTTCGATCAAAGAAAACTCTTCGCAATTGTCAGGCTCAACATCGAGACATGCAGCATCAGAGCATCGAAGATATGCTGTACATCTTCAGTGAAGAAAATGTTGAGGTGTCAGCAGCAGAGGAAGCTTTCTCCATGTAGGACTTGGACTCTGAGCTCGAGATAGACCTCGACACTGAAGAACTGCCAAAGGGACAAATTGACGTAACTACGGAAGACCCCTTGCCCCTCCGAATCACTCACAAAAATCACAAGGCTTTGGCACCACCTCTGCCTTCTGGCCAAGGTCTGCACAGAGACAACGTGTCCGACGCCCCGCCTCCAGGCTCAGCTCTAAAACAGTCAGTCAAGCATTCCAGCTCGGTACCGAGTTGGTAAAAATCATCAGAACCGAAGTCCTCCAGTTCCAAACACAAATACATCTCAGAGCCGAAATCCTCCATGCCGTAAGTCAAGCAGCCTTCGAACCTGAAATCGTCCTTACCCAAAGGCCAACCGACGCCGGTGCCGAAAACGTCAGCACCGAAAATGAAAGATGTTACTTCAGATCTGAATTGAGACATTGTTCCACCGAAAACGGACCCCATTAGCCCTGAAGCTGGTCATATTCATACCAAACTACCTCAGAAACACAAGCTTCCTTATGATTCCACTACTTACAAGATCTCTTTAAAGAAAAAGTCTGCTGCTACCAATCCTTTTCATCCAACTGCACCATCCCCTCCACCACCTCATTCTCCACCTTTAAATCCTTTGCAAATCACACCTCAGAATTCTCCACAATCTCTCCATGATGACGATGATGTTAATGATGGGAAGACACATTCACCTTTAGATCCCTGACGGATTATACAATTGATCCTCCAGCAGATAATGACTCAGAACTTTACCCAGCCAAGCCATCGCCTCCAGATGACAATGTATCCCACCAGGAACTCATTGCCATGCTGCTCAATATCATGGGGTGGCATGGCACAAAGAATCATTAGAGGAATACCTTAGCATTAACACATAGGTCATCACAAACACTTCCTATGCTTAAGGGCATGATGAGAAATGCTGATTGCATTTTTAAAGACCCAGTATGAGCATGTATCTTGACTCCTAGGGTTGACAAAAAGTTTAAGGCCTCCATACAGACCCAGTATTTATCAAGGGCCAGCTGCCACTAGATTCACTGATAGTATCTAATACTCGTAAGCAGGCTAATTCCCAAACATCTGGGGATGCTCTGCCACCAGATAAGGGAGTCTAAGTTAATAGACACTTCTGGCAGGCGCATAGCTGCTCAAGCTGCAAATCAATGGTGCATTGCAAATACACAAGGTTTTCCAGCCAGGCATGACAGGGCACACTGGGATGAAATGGAGCAATTGCTTCAATATCTCCCAGACGAGCATAAAGCTAAAATGCAGAATTTAGTAAATGAGGGTAAGCTAATTTCAAATTCCTCCATAAGGTGTGCTCTAGATGCTGCTGATACTGTGGCTAGAGAGAACACTAGCATTCTGCTTAGGAGACATGCTTGGTTAAGGATCTCTGTTTAACCACGAGGTCAATACTCCATTCTTAACACACCATTTGACAAGAAACATCTTTTTGGTCTTGAAGTAGATCAGGCACTGGAAAAAATGAAAAAGGACAGTGATGTGAGTAAGTCCAATGACGCGCTCTGGTCTCCTTCAGACAGAGGTTCCCTTTGTCGTTCCTATTACCGAGGGGGGTCCAAAACCACATGCTCAGACCAGAATACCTCCACCTACAAAGGTAACAACCAGTCCTCTCACTCAAGGCTTTTTTCGTGGAGCTTATAGAGGGAACAACGTTAAAGGTAGGGATAAGGGCAACACACCCCGTAACTCTCATCCCCTAATAAGCATTGACTTGCCCACGCTTCCCCCGACTATTCTTCACCTGTTGGGGGAAGACTTCAACAATTTCTCCCTATTTGGCAATCTAAAACAACAGACAAATGGGTGATTGGAATTATCCAACATGGTTATTGCCTGGAGCTTACCAGCAATCCTCCAAACATTCCACCTCAACCTCACAAATTGTCTTCAGAACACCTACAATTGCTCGAACAGGAAGTGCAATCTCTCTTACTGAAAGGAGCTATAGAGATGGTTCCAACACAGTTCCAAGGCTCACGGGTCTACTCTCTGTATTTTCTCATTCCCGAAAGGGACGGTTCCCTAAGACCTATTCTGGATCTCAGAGAGTTATATGCTGTCAGAACACTTTCAGATAGGGACCCTCCAACAGGTACTTCCACTTTTACAAAAGGCAGATTTTATGTCTACTATAGACTTAAAAAACACATACTTTCATGTTTCAATTCATCCGGCTCACCGCAAATATCTCAGATTTGTATTAGCAGGCAAGCATTACCAATTACTTCCCAAATACTTCCCTTCGGAGTTACTACAGTGCCCAGAGTATTTAACAAATATCTGGCAGTAGTCGCAGCTCATCTCAGATGACAACATGTTCACGTCTTCCCCTATCAAGACTGGCTCATCAAAGCGGGAACTTACCAAAATTGTCTACAACACACACAAATCACAATAGACCTACTTCATCAACTAGGCTTCACGGTCAATGCAAAAAACATCTCACCTGCGTCTGTCACAGATGCAGTCTTATCTAGGAGCCACTCTAGACACTTTCAAAGCTCTAGCCTCTCCCAATGCAGCCAGAATTCACAATATTCAGGCTATCATACTACAATTTCAGTCCAACCAAACCTTACCAGCCATAGTGTTCATGCAACTGCTAGGAGTGATTGCATCTTGCATCGCAATTGTACCCCATGCAAGACTTCACATGCATCCACTGCAACAGTGCTTAGCACATCAGGGGAATCAGTCGCAGGGTCAAGTAACTTATCTAATGTTGGTAGACGGCCATACCCATCGCTGTCTGCCGTGATGGATTCTACAAAAGGACGGCCTTTCCTTGACCCTATTCCACAGATCGTGCCCACAGCAGACAAATCTCTTTCAGGTTGGGGGTGCTCATCTACAAAATTACACAATACAAGGCCTGTAGAGCAACAAACACAAAAGCCTTCACATTAACTATCTAGACTACTAGCAGTCTTTCTAGCGCTCAAAACTTTTCAAACCCACCTGATAGGCAAAGCTGGCCTAGTCCACAGACAACATGACAGCAATGTACTATGTACAAAAACAGGAGGGGAGTTGCACTCTCTCCAACTGTCACGCCTCTCTCAAGCCGTTTGGAATTGGGCAATACATCACAGGATTTATCTTCTGGCAGAATGCCTTCGAGGGGTGAACAATCAGATTGCCGACCACCTCAGCAGAAAGAGGCCGCAAACTCACGAGCGGGAACTTCATCCCCAAATTCTCCTTCCCTACTTTCAACAATGGGGATTCCCACAAATAGACTTGTTCACCGCAGCAGAAAATGCAAAATGCCCAAGCTTTGGCTCCAGGTTCCCACACCCACTTTCAAAGGGCAATGTCCTATGGATGAACTGGCCAGGGATATTTTCCTATGCTTTTCCACGTCTCCCGCTCATTCAGTGTCTGGTTCGGAGGCTCAGGCAAACATCCCTCACACTAATTCTGGTAGCTCCCACATGGGGAACAGCCTTTACGACGCGGCTGTTACACCGCATGCCGTTACAACGTGTTTTTTTCAACGCAAGTCGTTACCACGACTTGCGCTGGAGGGCACTGCAGGACAAGGAATTTTTTTATTTACTATCCAACACCTTCCCTACTGTACGTAGGCTGGTGTTAGAATAGTAAATTAAAAAATTCCTAAGTCCGCACCCCTCCCAACGCAAGTCGTGGTAACGACTTGCGTTGAAAAAAACGCGTTGTAACGGCACGCGGTGTAAAAGCACGCGTTGTAAAGCCATACAACCCTCCCACATAGGCCCGTCAGCCATGGTACACAACCCCGTTGGAGCTGTCACTAGTTCCACATCAAAAGCTACACATCCCCTCCAGCCTCCTCCCACAGAACCATGGAGAGATCAGACATCCAAATCCCAAAGAACTGAACCTAGCGATCTGGCTCTGGAAGTCATAGAGTTTGGCTATTTAAATTTACCACCAGTCTGTATGAATATTCTAAAAGAAGCAAGACGGCCTATCACCCATGCCTGCTATGAAGGAAAGTGGAAAATAACAACAAAATCAAACCTGTAGATGCCTCTATACAAAACATCTGTTACCTGTTACACTTACAGCAATCTGTACTAGCTTATATATCTATTTGTTTGCACCTTGTAGCAGTAGCTGCGTATTTGCGGAGCATACAACATCTGTCACTATTTAGAGTTCCAGTAATCTAAGCTTTCATGGAGGGGTTGAAGAGAGTAATACCACCGGGGATTCATCCTACCCCAGTTTGGAATCTCATCATTGTTCTCACAAGGCTCATTGGTCCACCTTTTGAACCATTGCATAAGTGCCCATTGCAATTTCTCTCATGGAAAGTTGCTTTCCTCATTGCGATCATATCACCTAGGAGAGTTGGTGAGCTTCAGGCATTAACCTTAGAAGAACCCTTCTTTCAGCTACACAAAGACGTGGTAATTCTACGCACCAACCCTAAATTCCTTCCCAAAGTGATTTCTGCTTTTCATATAAACCAATTAGTTGAGTTACCAGTTTTTTTTTCCTCAACCTGATTCTGTAGCAGAGCGCGCTCTTCACACGCTTGACTTTAAAAGAGCTTTATTGTACTACAAAGATAGAACAAAAGATTTTTGCAAAACAAAACAACTGTTTGTTGCATTTGTTCTACCTCACAAAGGCAATCCCATCTGTAAATCTGGTATTGCAAGATGGATTGTTAAATGCATTCAAACATGCTGTGCTAAAGGTAAAAGAACTTTATCCATACCCCCTAGAAATCATTCCCTAGAGTGCATTCCACTCGCAAAATAGGGGTTTCTGTGGCCTTTTTAGGTAACATTCCACTAGCTGACATATGTAAGGCAGCTACATGTTCTACACCGCACAAATTTACCAAACACTACATGCCAATAATAGATCTATACAGGGTAAGTAACATTGGGCCATATGTATCAAGCAAATTCGGATTCGCAAAGGCCGAATTTCGGCCTTTGCGAATGCGAATTTGCTACATGGTATGTATTAAGCAAAATCTGGTGCAAAATAAGGAATCGCAAAATTTGCGATTCCTTATTTTCCAATTGCATTTAAGGAATCGCAAATTTTGCGATTCCTTAAATGCAATGTATGAAGCAAAAAAAAATTGCAAAATGTCCTTAAGGAATCACAAATTACCACCAACTTCTAGTTGGTGGTAAGTTGTGAATTCCTTGAAAAATGCACATTTTTGCATTTTTCAAAGTTCCATGTGACGCACATACAAACATACATGCCCTTGGGGCATGTATGTGCGCCACATGTGCACCCATGCATATTTCAGGGGTGCAACAGGGTGTCCTGTGGACACCCCTGCAACCTTGAAATTATTCTCAAATTGCAAATTGCGAATCGCAAATTGAGAATAATTTCCCATTCATTCCTATGGGCCTCCTGGCCCATAGAAATGAATGGGAAAGTATTCCTTAATTGCAATTCGCAATTTGCTAATCGTAATTAAGGAATTTTCAGAAATCGCAAAAAAAATGCGATTTTGTACATACATACCCATTTGCAATTCTCAAATAGCGATTTCTTAAAAATCGCTATTTGAGAATCACAAATGGGTATCTTGATACATATGGCCCATAATCCTTTCACTTTCTCCTGGCTCCAGACAGTCTAACGCTATGGTAAAGTTATTTAAAAAGTAATATGGTTTATTTTTATGTTTTTAGCACTAACTGCATGTAGTGGTAATACTTCATTTTATTTAGAACGAGAATATTTACATGGAACAACAAGCTAAGTTCAGGAATGATGGAGTGTGGGAAATACAATTATTTAAGTGGTTGTTATGTATTTCTTATGAGTCCATTTATTCTTCTGGCCCACACAGCACTCTCTGGAGTTTAAAACAAGTGTAGGCAAGCAAGGGAGCTTTTAGCTTTTAGAGTATTTCTGATGCAGTTTTCAAATTTTTGGGAAGAGCTTTCCACAACATGGAGCCATGCCAGAGAACATGTTTTTTGTGGATTGTTTGTGCTTTGGTAGAGTACTAAAGACATTACTGCTGACTGTTTAATGAATGTTGACTGATTTCCATACGTAGAGACTGTTTGGGTCCATACAATCTCTTAGATCACTACAAGTGAGTTAGCTTGGGCTTTTGCATCCAATACCTAGCATCAGCCAGCGCAATATTCTCATTTATTTCATTAATGCATATGCATTCAGATTATGGGACAGATGTACGACCATTTGATTTTGCACCTCACAATTTGCGACAAATGACAAGTCGCAAACAGCGAGGTGCAAAATCAAATGTACAACAGTGTGTTTAACACTGTTTGCGATTCCCAATGGGGTCGCAAATTGCGAGGCTCATTAATATTAATGAGTGTCTCGCAATTTGCGAGCCCATTGGTAATGAAAGGCCCCAACAGGGATGGTGGCCTGCTGGGCTCAGCAGACCACCATGTCCGGGACTGCTTTTAAATAAAGCAGGTTTTTTAATGCAGCCCGTTTTCCTTAAAGGAAAACTGGATGCATTTTTTTTTTTTTAAGTGAATTGTTTTCGTTTCATTTTTTAAAGGCTGGCAGTGGTCCCTGGGACAACTGCCTGCCCTTAAAAAATTATTTTGCATGCATTTGCAAAGGGGAAGGGGTCGGGACCCCTTTCTATTTGCGAATGCATTACCACCTACTTGAAGTAGGTGGTAATTGCGAGTGTTTTGCTACCACAAATGCGGTCGCTAAACATTAGTACGTGGGTTTGAGACTCGCTATTTGTAAGGAATGCCTCTTCCAAATAACTAGTTTCTAAATACTTTTTTGTGAGTCGCAATTCATTTGTGTTGGTACATGGCCATGACAATGTTAGCAAGTGCAAACCGGTCGCTAAAGCGTTTGCGCATGTTAAACTTGTTTGTACATCTGGCCCTTAATTTTCTAATTGTGAGAATTTTTGGAAAGAACCACTTGACAAGTTGGTTAGTGAGCCACCTTTCTTACAAAATTTGTTCTCACTCTCCTAGTTATTACAGCACAGATAGTAACCTTTAACTCCTCCAAACCCTCCTGGTGAGCTACAGCTTCCATTTCCGTCAGTCACTTGCTGCGAATGCACATAATGCATAGGTTAACCTGAGGTGTTACTATTTGCCTGATTTCAGTACTGTCAGCTGAGTTGTGCCCATTCATGGAATGTACGAGTGCCACTGTCTGATGCCAAAGACTCAAACTATCACGAAAACGATTATAGAGAAGGGAGCTTAGGGGACTGGACATACACAACTTTTAGACATGGTCTTCATGCTGCCTCATCCTCATTGCATTTCTATTTTTCACCATCAAGTGGAGACTGATAGGGAATCTGTGGCCATTATCAATTCTGTTTCACCATGGAAATCCATTCTCGTTTGCATTTCTACTGGTTGCGTTAATTCTTCAGTCTATGGCTAGAGTATTCCTAGCTTTCTGCTTTACTCTGCTTCGCACCATCTTCATGTCCTTATTTATAAGCTGAAAACGTTGTAGTAAATCTTCCTCTGGCCTGCATCTTCTGCATAAAACCTGGTGATCTCCTAGCTTTTCTGACCCATCACTGGGTGTTTCAGTGGGTTCTCAAGTAGGTACAGAAACAGGGGTACAGTTTGATGAACACTGAACTTTGCTTTGAACAGCAGAGAGCAATCATGGAACCAGGTACTGTACCTACATTTTTATGGTGTTGTTTGGAAGGTACAGAGATGTGTGCCTTTTGCAGTTCTGAGCCTTCTTGTCGCTTAGTGGATCCCCGCTCTACTACACTAGACTTACTGGGGCCACTAGGCAGCAAGACACATCATCCATGCTGAGAATAGTATCCTCTTGTTACAAAATCCTACTCTAGCGGAGGTAGCTCCCAGTACAGCGCCATCATTTGACTCTATCGAGCCAAATGCTCGATAAAGTTTGATCAGATTTATACCATAGTCTGTTTCAACAATCCTGGTGCTCTCATGCCAGTCCACTGGGAGGTTGATTAGGTATACGCCAAATTCCCCTCACTAGGGTCGTACTTCATTTTTGTACTGGTCACTTCCAAGGATAAGCAGGAAAAAGTCAACTCTCTGAGTTGACGGTACCAAGAAGGGTTTGTTTGAGCCTGAGAAAACCTTAAACATTTCTGTTGTATGAAATGGGAGTGACAGGTTATAGGGGAGAAAGAAAACACACAAAAGGTGATGGGAGGAGTACTTGCAATAAGCCTAAGCAATGGCAATCAGTTAGTTTAGCATTCCAAAACATTGTTCTGTTACCCACTGAATCAGTCTTGAATCTGCTCATATGAGCACTCAAGGCTGAACTGCCAGGCCAGGTCCTCCGTGAGCTGGAGTGCAAGCAATCCAAGACTGGTTTTCACCCTATTAGGGGCTCGTCAGTTAGGCATAGTTTGGCTCCAGTGGCACATTGGGCACAGGAGCCGGGCTGGACATACCACTCTAACTTAGAGTGGTATATCAAACACACAACAGGTGATGGGAGAAATACGGGCAATACGTCTGACCACTGGCAATTACTCTGGTAGCATTCCAAAACATTGTTCTTTTGTCCGCCACACCATCGTTGTTGGGACCCAGCCATATGCAAATCAGTCCTGACCCTACTCCAATAGGAACAGCTTAGCACAAGTGTGCTAACTGCTTAGCACACTGCTTTTCTCTCACACTGTCAGGTACCAAGTCTGTTCCATAAGTTTTTGAGGTTAATGATTTTGCTCTCAACACTCGTGCTGCATGGTGCTTGGAATAACTTACCACCTTCCAGTCAAGAAGCTGCCTAATTTACCTCACGAGACTTTGCAAGAAGCCTTAATTTGGAACATCTTGTTGCACAATGACACTTCTGCTCACCTCCTGCTCAACTCATGTCCTGTAGTGACAGCTGTTTTTTTTATTTAAATGCCTGTGTTTTGTTGTTGTGCTATTATTAGTGCCATGTTTGTAGAGCACAGTCGACTATTCGAGCCTTCCCGCTTCATCTTCTCCCTCCTGTAGTTATTTTAGCCCTTGCTCCCATCTTCAAGAGAGGCGTGTCTCATGCATGTGATAATGTCTAGAACCTCAATGAAGTGTGTGGTTCCCCAGGGTCCTAGCACTGAGACCCATTTGTTTTCTTACCTTTCAGGACACCGAGATCATCAACACAGCTATCCTGACTGGCAGGACAGTGGCCATCCCGGTCAAGGTGATTGCCATCGAGACCACCGGGGCCATCACAGACGTGTCTCCTGTCGTGGAGTGCAAGTCAGCCAACGAAGACATCATCAAGGTAAGTCTGTGGAGCCATAACTGTATGCTGTGTTTTTCTCACGGTATATGTAGCCCGCTACTGATCATGATGTGGAACTCTACTGGAGCGCTTGCAGCACCTTTGTGTTTCTCTTTACCTGGATCATTCTGGAGAGACTTGTTTGGTTTCTTTGATGTAATTTTTCTTTCTCCAGCTTCTGTGCCTCGCTTGTCTCTGCCAATCCTCCGTCTGTCTCGTCTTGCATTTGCCTTTCACCGCTTTCTTAGGCACACTACCTGGACTCCTCTTCCTCACCTCATCTCCTTCCTACACCCTTCTGTTACAAAAACAAGGAGGTACCCTTTAATCACTGGTGCTCCAGGGCTAACATAGGCCCCTGTAGGGAAAAGGGGAGCCCAGAAACAAAAGCTTTCCTTAAGTTAATATATCAAACATAACTCTTGGCACAGCGCTGAGACTTATTTTGGACATCAAGTCAGAGTTTAGGTCAGACCTACAAGCACGGTTGCTACACCAGTGAGGAAGTCTACCATGTTTCCATCAAACATTAGCGGACACAGAGCTTTCATCTGAGCCAAAGTCAAACCAGTTGCTCCATTAAACTCCGACTTGATGTCTAAACATGAAACAGCACTGGTTACTGAGCGAGCAGTATATAAAAGAGGATTGTGAGTACATATCCGTTGCCATGGACTTAGTATTTAAATATCATATGAAGACTTACAATATTGTAAATAAGTCTCAGCGCTGTGCCAAGAGTTATTGGTCACCTATCAACCACCGGTCCTGATGAGGCCTTCAGTTCTACAAAGGCCAAAACGTGTCGGCCAACTATTCTTTGGAGGAGCCAACTTAGGGTGGTTTTCCATAATTTTTCATGTTGATGAAGTGTGTAATTTAGTACAAAAGAGAAGCTAATTGTTTATTCACCTGGCTACCTCCTAGGTGGATTATAAACTCTTTGAAGGACAATCTTAAAAACCTTTAACAATTTTTCAAAGATATGTGTGTATGTTCTTTACGATTATATGTGAAATTGTTTGTAATAATATTTACAATGTTTTTTCTGAATGTGTACATGTATTTGTATAATTTCTTTCACGATTTATACACAATCTAACGCATTATAAGAAAAATAAAATGCACCAACGGTTGAGTACAAAGATATATTTTTTTGTGAGACAATTTAACTAAGTTTGGAACAATTTATTGTTGTGCTTTACAAACAAAGATATTTTTTGTTCCATATATTACATTACCGTAAAGAGGCGACCACCACTCACATGGTGAAGAGAACACACAAAAGAGTTTCTTTAAAAGTCTGCAACTTCTGTAATGATGCTTGTAGATTTTGCAGTGCCTCTGGATATAGCAGCAATTTTTATTATTTTTTATCAGTTTAGTGATTTCAAAGGTGGCTACTGAGGATGAGGATGTGGTCAGCCAGTTACGGACCACCTCCACTCGAGTGCGTGACCTCGTACTAGGTTGCCAAGTGGAACAGAAAGAGCCCGACTATGAGTAGCACGGTGTAGGCAACCAAAATTAGTAGGATCGGAATTTCCCGTTGCTTCCCTGCATCACGTTGTGCTAAATTTTCCCAACTAGAAAGGGGAATAACCTGAGGACCCAAATTTAACTGCTCCGATCTTGCTGTTTTTTCTATTTCTGGACCTTTTTCTGTGCATTAATGCTTTTTTTCAATGCACAGGGGAGAGACACTGGGTGTGTATTTGCAACTGGTGCATATTGCTCTCATCCTTCCCTTCCCTGGGAATTCTGTCCCTTTCAACTCTGAATCAGCAAAAACGTGCTTTTCGAGCAAATCTCTGCAAGATATTTTTTGCAGATGGGGAAATTTCACTATTACAATCTACACATTCAGGCCTTTGAAAAAGATGGTGGCTCCATCTAGTAATGTATAGAAACCATGCTGTAAGATAGTGTTTCCTTTTCACAGTGATGAAAAAGAAACTGTGCAAGATGACAGATTGCTTATTTTATCTTTTAGCACCAGACGTCTAGTATGCCTCGGAATTCAAAAAGAAGCCCAAAATTAGGTTGGTTATTCTGCATTATCCTCTATTAGTGTATCTGGCTCTCTGACAAATCCCACCTCAGCCCTCAGTGTCATTTGCAGATCAGGACCATGGTTGCCCTCTGAACCTGCAGTTGTCTGCCTGCCATATTCTGCTGAATGCTTCTGGAAGACACAGCTCAGTCCTCAGAATCTGCCCCCTCTGGCACAATCCTGCTCACTTCCTGGGAGCCTTGAATGCCACTCCGCATATCAGCTTTTGCTGCGAGTTGAAGTTCTCATTTCTGTAGAACCAACCATCACTTAAAAGATTTGGGGATGGGCCCCCTCGGTCCCTTTAAGAAGCACTCATGCACATCAGGCTGGGTGCCCATTGACTAACAGTGTCTGGCAAGACCTCCTGGAAGGAATCAATCTCTTAGGTTCTCCAGGTGCTATAGAACTGGGAAAAGAGATGACCTTGGTGCCTTTTGACATAGTATGTCTATGGCCGTTTCACAGAAGAAGCTTACTAAGGCAAAACCTATTGCTTAAGAAACTGGATCACTTTTTGTGATAATGTAGTCCCTTGCTGATAAGGTATTACTGACTCAAATGTGCTATTGATGCAGGATGAGCAGATTTTGAAAAGCAAAACCCAGAAAATTTCTCAAAAATAGAAGAAGGACTGCAATTTTAGCACAACCTACCAGCATAGAAAGGCAGCACTCATCGACATAGGAACACTAAGGAAATAAATAAAATGCAATTTTTAAACCCAGCATCAAACTTGTTAATTAAACTGATTTTCTGATGACAGCTGCTAACTAGTCCTGTTTTGGAACCGATAAAAATATTACTCCCACATTTTTCAGTCGACCATCTCTGAAAACCAGGTCATCAGCCATATTTGCCAAAATCTGCCAGGACAGCAAAAAGCTGCGACTGTCCTAGCCAATCAGGAAGCCGGGTCACCTTATATTGTTGCCGACCTGCCAACTCACAGAACGCCACCGTGTGTCTCTCGATTTCGGCTCCTTTCACACGGTCACCCAGTGAGGAGCTGAAATCACACAGTGACAGACAATGTGAGTGGAAGACTCCTGCAGCAAGCGTTTTCAACTCAGATTGTGTTCAAGGCTAGCCCAACTGATGACCCTTGAGGTTTTACATTCTCCCCAGGACATCAGCGGCAGCCTTTGAAACTTCAGATTGTGTTTTAATGGTGGGGGGGTTAAGGGTTACTGTGGCTCGTGGGCAGTTATCTGCCCAAAGCCACTCCCCCCTACTTTGATAGCCACACCCCTTCAGAAGGACTTTGAACTTCAGAGGTAATTGGACTTAAGATCCTGATCCATCCTTTGGCCACGCCCCCACCTGGGTCCCTCTTCTCACACCGTAAGTTTTATTAGGAAGTTGGTAGGTCTGCCATTTCCTCATGGGGCTCGGGTGCTTCTGACTTGATCCACACTTTGCTAGAGCCATTCCTGTACACAGCAATCTGGTTCTTTGCTAAACAGGCTTAATGAGAAATCCACGTTTTACAGGAAACCCCTGTGTCTTGAGCATTTTACTCAAGAGGCGTTGCCTGCAAGAAGAATGCACATTCTCCCAGTGGCAGCTGGCTTGTACCGAGGGTGGTGGTGCAGGGAGGTGTAGAGTGTCACAAAAACATAAATAAATAAAATAAAATGAAACAGTGCCAGGATTGGATAGAGCAGGCTTTCCCACTGCTCCTAAGAGCAATGGAGGCCTGCACTTTCTCTAACCCAACTGTCTAAGACAGCTAGGTTAGCAAACTTTAAAATACGCATGTCTGGCTGGCTGTCCTAAGACGGCTGGCCAAACAGACATGCTCATTTTAAAGCGCTCAGCTCCTTGCTGCTACCACTTGGCAGCGCTGGCCCTGCCCCGTCCTGACACTTAATTCAGGACCGGGTGCGTAAAAATAAACTTTATTACTGTTTTATTTTTCAGCTCTGGGGTTTGTGGGCGATGCTCCTCTGGTCAAATGGAGGAGCCGCACCTGCAGTCTCCCAGGGAATAGCGTGTGAGAATTGACACCGAAAGTCTGTTTCCAACAAGATAGTCCCCAAAGCGTGTAATACCCATTAATTTTCCTGCCCCTGCAATATCCAGAAAACTCCCACTTCCCCAAAATGTGTAATTCCTCAGCTTCAATTCAAGACTATTTATTATGAGTGCCATAATATTTAACATACTGTGCTATCTTATGTTATCCTGCCAACAGACACTGTACCACCGTGTGCCACATGATTTCGGCTCCCTTTATGCGTTCACCCGGTGAGGAGCCAAAACCCCATGGTGGCAGGGAAAACGAGCTGAAAACCACTATTAACAGTGGATTTTAAGCTCAATTTCAGAGGCAGCAATCGGCTGATGTTCATTAAGAGGTGTGAAAAGACGCCAGGACATCGGCAACAGCCTCAATGACACTTTATTTTTATTTTTGGGGGAGGGGTGTGGGAGCTTGGTCAGGGTCAGAGCATCTGTTAGGTAGCTCTTGGCAGGAGGCCCCGCCCTGTCCAACTCCCCACCCCTCCTCACACTGTGGCATTAATTTGTACATTGGCAGGTATAGTTATGTTATGTTATATGTATTTGCATAGCGCACTATCAACTGTGATGGAATTCTCGGTTTTGTTCCCATACCTCTAGATCTTTTCCCATATCCCAGAAGACCATGTAACTGCTGCCGCCACTACAGTCCCTTGAAAATGCAAAAGCTGTGTTTTCAAAGCTCCACCGGGCCAGCAGTGACAGCTTGCTGGGATGTGTCTTTTTAATCTTGGGCCTGGCTCTGCGACACTCATTAGTGGTTTCAGACCTGAGCATAATGGTCACCCGAAACACTGCTATTAAAGCACTTGCTTTTGTGTTAGATGTTATGCAAACCCTTGATGTTCATCCATCACAGCAAAGAGGCTCAGACCTGTTGTCTGCTTTGAAGTCCAGGTGTAGCCAGAGCGAGCCTTTGGTACAAACACCAACCAGGCCCTTTCCGCCACGATGAGAAGGTACTAAAGACTTCTCATTAGACCGATCTCAGACGTACAAAGAGGGGTTAATGAAGAAACAGAAGATGCTTTGCTTCTTTTTCACAGCAAAAAAATGTTTTGGGCCAATGAAGACACCGCTTACATTTATATGTAGGAAGTAAAGCTTTTGTTGAAGAAGTTTCTACTGCGTCACTTCATGGCAGGTATCTAATTTCTAGAGACTTCTGCTAACTCACTTCAAGACGGGTGTCTCTTTTCATCGGTGTCTCTTCCACAAGTATCGTTCTTCCGCAGATTTCACTCTTCCACAGGTGTCTAGTGGAGCCTGCCTTCTCACTTCAGCCGAAGAAAAACTAATGATGGACAGAAAGCGGAACAAATCAAACAATCACTCCAGGTCAAGGGATCTGGGTTAAATCCATTGTTCTTTTGCTCACCATAACACCCCAGTTTACACTCAGCCATATGCAAATCAGTCTTGACCCTGCTCCTCATGGGAACAGTCCAACCTGAACTACCAAGCCTGGTCCTCTCTGGACCAAAATTAAACATCCTGGGACTGGTTTCAGGGTATTACCCCTCATCAGCCAGGCTAGCTTGAAACCAGTGGCATAGTGACCCTTGGATCCATATCTGGGAATACCCTCCACACTTAGGGCGAGAAAGCAAAAGACACACAAATGATGGGCGGAATGTGGAACAAATCAAACATTCACCCCCAGTCAAAGAGATCTGGGTTAAATTAATTGTTTTTTTACTCACCATGCCACTCCCGGTTTAGACCAAGCCATATACAAATCAGTTTTTACCCTGCGCCTCATGGGAACACTTCAGCCAAGCCAGGTACTCCCTGGACCAGAAACAAGGATCCTGAGACCGGTGTCAGGGTATCATTCCTCATCAGCCAGGCTAGCTTGAATTAGCTTTAGCTCAAGATGTCTCATCTCTAGAGATTTCTGCCTTCTCACTACTATACAGGTGCCTCATCTGTTGAGATATCTAGAGGTGCCTGCCGTCTCACTTCAGGGCAGATATGCCATCTTTAGAGGCAGCTGTCGTCTCTCTTCAGAACCGGTGTCTAATCTCTAGAGGTGTCAGGACAGGTATCCCTTGTCCATGCTGGATGCAGTCTCTTTGTGTGCCTCTGTGGCAGAGCCTGGTCACTTTCTTGGGCAAGTACATGCTTTTCTTTCGTTCTACTGATTGAGGGTAATCTGTAGTGTTCCTATGCAGGAGAGGTGCGGTATCTTTTGTTCTTCAGTGCTGCTTCTGCATGTTTTTCATGCCGTGAAAATAGGAACACTACTGCAGCAGAAACGGAGCTCAGAATATATGATTGAGGTTATTAAATACCTCATTGGAAAGAAATCCATCTACAAATATATTTACTCTTGGACAGTCCCGAGATTATTCAGGGTTACATGTTGAACCCGTGTACTACTTGGACTGATAAAAGAAATACACTGTTCACTGGAATTATAGAAACAGGAAGTTCCCATATAAACGTGTCCAATTAACCCCTCTCACGCTGGTGACAGAACCGCTCCGTCACACCCCTCGGGTGGGCTGTGCTGGTGACGGAACGGTTCTGTCACGGCCCGCTCGCCTCGCCTCCACGGCGCTGATTTTGCCCCTGCGGGCGCGTTCTATTGAGCGGGCAGGGCCGTGACGGAGCGGTTCCGTCACCAGCGTTGGAGCGTCGGAGCGCTGCGCGGCCCCCCCCCGCCCCTTAGCAATGCGGCGGAATAGCCGCCGCAGCGAAAGGGTTAATAAGTCCCTCAGCCCTGGACCAGACCTTCATTGAAATAGATTATAGTTCGAAACGCATCGGCGCACCAATGGGTGTGGTCAGGAGCTATCACCAAGTGTAAAGTTCAAGGATTTACTCATTTAATGAGTGATGAAAATCAAGACATCATTCCTTCAAAGACGCAGTGCTCTGACCACCAACAAAAAGGGCCTCACAGTATTCATTGGACTGTATAGGAGAGGGTTAAAATTGGTTACAACCCTAGAGCTGGTAAAATGTTGGACACTATATATGTTATTTTGATTGTCTTTTTCATGTGCCTTAATTTTATTGTGAAGTAATTTTTGAGGTTCATGTATGTTTGTCCTCAATTGCTTTATCTGTCCACATATACATGTGTGGGCAATAACGTTATATGAACAATCTCTTCAAATATAAAACATTTAAAAAAAAGTGATAAACATTGTTCCTTGTTTTTTCCGTTAAGATTATGATTCATGTTGAGGAAGTGATAATTTCAGTGTACGCTGGGTGAGATTTTTTTAATAATCATATGTCATTCATTTGATGACTAGAGAAACAATGATAAGGTTTTTCCAGGTGAGATATCATTAGATTGATGGTGTAGGGGGTACACCTTTTTGAGGTAACTATGTAGCTATGCTCTAATAACTGTATAACCTTTGTAACAATGTAACCTGAAACTATGGTCTGATATTCATGTAAAGCACTCTTATTCCTCCGGGTCTAGCCAGCGCTATATAAAACCTTTCAAATAAATAAGTGTCCTTTCCAGCTTTAAGCTAAAAAAAATCTGTTTAGCTTCACTTTCAATAATGCAATTTGAAATACCTTCAAAATATGGCTAATGAATTGCAAAGCTCACCATTGGTGGCCCGTGACCCCTAGCTGGAAGCCACCAGAACCTTTGGCTCTGCACCAACAAGACGTCAATTTGAATTACATTCTAAGGGTTTCCTTTTCGGAGTGTCCTGGTAAGTTCAGATGATGTGAGAAGATGACATATAACCAGTTTTCAAAACAACAGAAATGTGCCAAGGGTTCACTTTGGTCAGCAATATCAAGGTGCCCTTCATCAGGACAGTGGCGTTGACCCCTGAGAGGTATAGACCAGGCATGGACATATGGGCTTCAGATAGGTGAACCTTTGCTGACCACTTCAAAGACAACCCCTTCTATCCTCAGACATTCAAGATTTTACCTACATGGCAAGAATATCCCTGGGGGCTGCGATTTTTATAAAATATATCAGTACCACGTCTAGTTTGCAATCGCTAGCCAAAGCAGTAGCGAGTCAAGATGACTTTAAGAAAACCACCTGATTTGTGGCTTTGAGTACTGCATCAAGCATGGAAGCCTGCGACTGACATATTTAAGTTGCAAATCTCCGAACTGTCCTGCTCCAGTGCTTCAGCTAGTCTTCCCTGAAGTCAAATAAAGGGGAAGGCGGCAATCGTTGGGAAAGGAACCAGAAAAGCACATTTGAGCTAGGGGTGTGCTTCCGACAACAATCAGGCTTAAACGCCATGGCAAACACTGGGAAATTGTTTCCCAGCAGGCATCCCTTACTAATTACATTACTATTAAAATAACTTCTTGAGGGAGCGATGTTTAGAGGTGATTACATCCCCCAGAGGAGAATCAGTCTGTACTAAATTAGGGGTTGTGTAGATAAGAACTGCAAGAAAGAGCAGTGTGTATCCAGAAACAACATGTTCTCTGAGTATTGTATTGTTTTGGTGTTTACTTATTTAGTGCTTTCTTTCCTAACCCCCACGAAGCAGCCCACTGCACTTGTCTGGGTGGTCCGATTGAATGATGTAGGCATCCCAGCTAGATCATGGAGTGCTCCTATTTGCTCTCAGTTCCTCTTTGCCCTTCACGGTGCATGGTTGATTGTGTGTTGTTTGTGGTTTGGTCTTATTTTGGCATCCATTGGGTGAGGTGCATGAGGGCTTCAATGTTGAGGCTGCATTTTGCATCTGAAGTCCGGCACGCAGCATGGGTTGGTGGAGAGTGTGAGAACAGACAGAATCACGCATGAAGGTACTTACCGTTTTAAGGTGGACAGGACATTGGTAGGAGCTGCTGATGATGTGCATCAGTGGGTATATGGAGTCCGAGGAGTAGTGTAAAAAGAGTGAACCTACTCTAGCCACTGTTCCACGCAGCAGCAACAAAGGACCATCCCGTTAAGAGGCGCTGTTAAAATTACTAAGGGAGAACTATATCAAATCCACCATGGTGCAACAGAGAACCATCGCGTTGGGGCAGCGTCAAACCACCCAGGGAGTCCACCATGCGTAGCAGAAGACTAACCCTAAAAGCACTGTTGAAACTACAAAGGGAGTGTTATGGGAAATTTACCCAGCAGCAAGTGGGAAAGGGAAGGAGATGGGAAATTGCAGGGGTTTTGGTCAAAGGCACTATGATGGTGAGTCCGAGAGGTCCACCCAGAAGCAAAAATGTTTCAACCTAAGGATTTTCAGTGACACAGTAGAAGTGGGTCTGTTAGGTCTAGCAGAGGTGGAATGCTGCTGCTTGCTGGTGATTAAGGACACAACGATAGTGTTTCTAGATAATAATAAGTCTATTTAGAGGTTGTGAGGCCTGACCCGCAGGATGGGTTGGAGAACCTAAGATATTAGATAGTAGGCTATGAGTCCTGCAGGGTCCTGCAGAGGAAACTATGATCACTTTTAAAGAGATAGGGGTAGGAAGAAGAAAGGAGGCTGGGATTAGGCGGTAAAATGGCAGGGTTTGTGGCCCTAGGCCCCTTGAGGCTGTAGCAGATCCAATCTGAGATGTGTCATTGGTAGATGTCGTTAATCTTTTTTAGCCCTTTGCCTGAAAGAACAGGCTATACACCTAGGGAGGTGAGGGATTAGGTAATAACTCCATTAGGTACATTTGAACGTCCCCAGGTGGGGAATGACAGTGACGCTGGGCAATCCATCAATCCAGACAAAGCCCTTGCCCTGCAAATATTTGCATTATAGTGACCCGAACACGCTGCTGGAAAGTGATCGGAACAGCCTCCTTGGTTTTCTTTGTATTAAAATACAAGTCTGTGATACCTCTTTGTGTGTGACTCAGAAGGTGAGTGGAGGATTTCATTGGGCAGAAAAGCTTTCCACTGCCGCACCACTTCACCAGGAGATAACCTACTCATCAATGGTTATAAAGGGTACATTATACTTATCATCAGAAGAAATCAACTGAGGGCTGTACTCTCAAAGCGTGGTTACTGTGATTCTATCTCATTGCAAAAATGTAACCCCTTGTCCCTTTAGATATATATGTATATATATCCAGAGGACCATAATTTAACTCCTTGTTCTCTGGACAAGGCTTTTAATGTGTGCAGCAAGATAAAAGCAAAGTAAGCATGCTTTGTGAGTATTCATAAACCAAATAGGAGAGGCATATTACAATTTCTCTTATTTTAATTTTCATTTCGGTTGCAGATTAGTTTTGCAATCCAAGATTCAACAAGCAGCTCCAGATGCATAAAATGATGCACTCGTAAGGCACTAAGGCAGTTCATTAGTAAATAATAATGTTTATTTCATACTTGAAACATCCATATATAATACAGCCATCACGTTTCGTTCCAGATACAACAGGACTTCTTCAGGGAACTAAATCCTGATCAGATCCTAATCTTTTCATTGATATAACACCTCCATCCAAAATGTTGAGACTAAGGTGCTGTGTATGTATCATAAAGTATTAATTACTTTAATTATTGGTTTTAAATACGAGTACAGCCCTTAATCAACATAGTAGTATTTCTGCACTAGGTGTTGTGGCAGGTCATCATAGCAGCATGCTGTTGTGAGTATAGCCTAAAATTGTTTTACTCTGTCATTTTTTTCCATAATGGAAATTATAAGCATTGCCATCTCAAGTCTTATAATCTGTAATATGGTAAGAACATAGAATTTTACCTTTGCAATCTAGCCATCCGCTGTGCTGTGCATTACGAACAGTAACTGGTGAATTTTAAGGTTTTTTCATGCTTTCAGTGAATTACTTGTTTTTTTGTTTTGCACTGAATTCATCTGCTATGTATCCTTTCTGCACCAGTTCATTGGCTGTGTGTAGTTAAGGGGGATGAGGGCCAAAAGCTTTCTTTTTTTCCCATTAAAAAATCACAATTTCTATTAAAAATCTAAAATTGCATAATTTTCATTTTTTTATGAAAATCACATATTTCTGTCTGTGCATCTGCATAGATGGTTTATGCCATGTGCAATCTCACTGCACATGAAAAAAAGATATGCATACACCCATATTGAAAATTGCCCAGCTGTGGCTAGATTGCTGAAGAGGGGAAAATGTAGGAGTCAGGGGCTCTCAAAAGTTGCATTCGCCACACTACGACATTTTACTCTACAGCAAACTTAAAATGCCTTACAGTTTCACATCGGACTTGGCAAAAAATAAAGTGTCTGGTTCAATTTAGTTTCTGGGACTGGTTTAGTTTGAAACCATTCAGCGTTTTTTGAGAAAGTCTATGAATAAATTGCTGGGCTATCTTGTGATTGGGTTCATGTACCGCTTAAGAAACCAGAATTTGAATGGACGCCTTTCCTCCGTTGTACAAGTGCGGAGTTGGCGGGCGTGTATTTGTGATATTGTTCTGCACCGTCTGAAGGGCCTTTCCAAGTGAAGGCAAGCATTCTTGTTTTGGTCTCATCCACCTTGTTTCCCTTCTGGGTGTTTCTGGGCAGCATTGCAAAGAGCACAGCTCCACTTGACCTGCCCCTGTGATCTTGGCCAGAGTGAACGGAACCAGGGCCGGCCTTAGGCATGTGCAAGCTGTGCACCTGCACAGGGCCACCAAACCCCAGGGGCCGCCACACCAATATGTTTCCTTAATATAATAATCCTCTGAGGATGGATACATATTTGCGTGGCGGCCCCTGGCATGGATTTGGTGGCCTCCAGCTCTGTTCCACTTCCAAACACCCCCCCCCCCCCACCCCCCTCTTCACTGGCCTCTGTGCTCCGCCCCAACCTACACTCCCTGTCCAGGGCCGCCATGAGCCTAGAGCCGCCCCTGACGGAACCGTCGCCCAGTATTTGTGACAATATTCTAGAAAATGTGTAAATGTGTGTGTGAGGCCCCAGAACGCAGCTGGCATCAGGCACACGTTGACTGCTTTAGAGAGAGGACATTTTCTCTTTGGATTGGTTTCTGGATGAGGAATATGTTATCCTGTTCTGTGTTTTAATATAGTTAACCATTTTAAAATGTGACGAACATGTTTTGAAAATAATGGTTCAATGAAGTTCTAGAGGGCATGGCTTCAGGTGCTTCAGTATCCCTTTCCTCAGCGGGTGTAATCGGTTTTTTGAGTGAATCTGTCTGGGCGCTCTTGAGATTTCTCATACACGACACGACAGTTGTTTAAATGATGGGTTTGATTGGATGGATGGCCTCATTCGAGGGGGTGGAGCCCATTTCCTGTAGAAGTAACGGGTCCTTGGCCCAGATGTCATTCTTTACCCTTTCCCAGAGGTGGTGGTTCCTCGAAGGCTGCTCTTCTTGGCGCTGCCTGTGTGTCGCTGAGAGCAGAGGCGGTGACTCTGGCGCCCCTGCGCCCTGACGCGGGGTCACCTTCCTCGCTGCCGCTGCGCGCGGGCTCTCCGAGAGGTCTGCGCCCCCGGCGCACTAAGCGATATGGGTTACAGCGGTCTGGGTGGCACTCACTCCGGTCCATCCATCTTGCCGACAGACCCTCCTCTCCCGGCTTGTAATTAGTCACCAGGCGAGATAAATGGAGCTTTGAGACCGCTCCAGAGTTCGGTCTCAGAGCCACTCCATCAGCAGATCTGCATCAGCAGGGATGATTCATTTCCGGCGCGTGCCCCTCTCGGGTGCAAGGTGACGGCAAGCTTCAGACCCCACAAGGACCCTCCGGAAAGCACTCGAAAGCAGAGAAAGATAGCAGAAATCCCATTTCTGGACTGCTCGCGGCCTCGGTGGCTCACACTTATCTTCACGTTTGAAGGGAATAGATGGACCTCCCCACCCAGTCCCTTCTGCCCCCCTCGAGGCACCGCTCGGTCTGGAAGCCTAGAAGCACGGGGAAAGGAAGGCTGCACGCGGCGCGTGGCCTTTGCTGGACGCGGGGCTCTCCTGGGCCCAACAAGCATGGTGTCACCATTGCCAGCCACGTGCCCTGGGAAGGTACTTGCCTAGTACACTCAACCAGTGTCATGGTGGCATGTCTGCAGTCCGTACCACACATGTGTAAGTAGGTAACGAAGCCTCCTGATGCCACAGATGTGTACAGTCGGTGCCCCCTACTCCGAGACTGTCCTCGTCTATACTAGATAGCACTGTAAAATAAATACGTTTCAAGTATTGTAACGACCCTGCAGGACGCACAGCTTGTCTTTTAGACCATTGCACTTTAAAGTTTGTGCCAGGCTCCTAAGCCGTGACTTGACCTTGCGCATTCATGTCTCTGGCACTTTAAAGTTTTCTGCCCAAAATCACAAGCTGTGCCAGGCGCCTAAGTCGTGACTTGACCATGCGCTTTAATGTCTCTGGTCCTCAAGGAGGCGCTTGTTAGGTTCACCAGCTCATACTGTGCCAGTTGACTTGGAAGAGGATGCCTGTTGCTCAGCCCGGTACTAGGTTGTGAGTGGGCGCTACACAGAGAGAGAGCACATTTATTTATTTATTTATTTGTGCGTTTTTATATAGCGCGGACTTTACCCGGAGTCAGAGCGCTTCACAATAGGAACAGAACTGATACATGAGAACATTACAAGTGAACAAAATACAAAAGCAAACGTTACATTAAATGAAGCAAAAATGACAATCGTGAGCCACCAAAATACAAGAGGTAGCAAACGGTGCATTATAAGAGTGACAATCGTGAACCAACAAAATACAAGAGGTAGCAAACGGTGCATTATAAAAGTGACAATCGTGAACCAACAAAATAAAAGAGGTAGCAAACGGTGCATTACAGGAGGAAAAAGTGACGTGTGCAGGTTACAAAAGCATACAAAGTAAACATAGAGGTATAATACTGCAATAAATGGAGGACACTCAAGCACAAGAACAAACGTTACGTAGGCAATGGTGGCACTTGTGCAGGTATCGAATATAAACAAATGTAAGAGGTAGAGAACAGTGCACATTGTATACTTGTAATGTCTTAAGGACCTTCCAGTTTAGAATTGAATCTTAAAGCTCAAACGCCTGAGCTTCTTTTGTAAATCAGGGTTTGACGACTATTGAGCCGTCCACCCAGACTTGCTGAGTGACCGCCCAGGCGGGCGGTACATACACTTCACATTCACACCAGTGCTTACATTCACCTGGCACGGGTGCAGAACACTGAACTTGCACTGCCCTTTTATTTTTATTGCAGTGCTGTCGCCACATGGACGGAACCATTATGCGATAGATCTGCGGGTAAAGAGCCCCTTTGTGACTGACAAGCCCCAAGCAACAAATCCATGGATATATTACACCACCTAAAATACTGTCCTAAACAAAGTTTTCCTTGTTCAGCAATTGGCTTCTCCAAATCCAGCTTTGCTCAGAAAGTTTAGATGTTGACGCCATAGCAAGGAATCTGCAGAGCTGGCTTCATTGACCAGAGTCCACGGTGATACTTGCTCCTGGCATGTGACTTCCTATGAGTCGGATGGCTCCAAGGCTTGCAGATGGGGATTTTGCAGTTAAATAATATAATAGTATCGAATTATTCTCAACTATACACGTACCTCATTAATTCTACAGCCCCCCCCCCCCCTGTGTAGCGTTTCACAAACTGCAAAGGTTTTTTGTGTGCATACCTTGAGAACCTCAGACTTTGACACTAGCAAAGTGGATGTGCTTAAGATATACTCCCCAGGAAGCAGAATTCGTTCTTCTCCTGTAGGTGCTATTGTGAATAAGAAACCTATACATTCATTGTCCAGCTTTTGGGGTTCTGTTGGAAATGACCATCTTCTGGACTGTATTCCCCCTGATTTTTGCCTTCACTACACAATTTATTTCTGAACCAATTTTTGGGGGTTTAGGACTCTGCACACTTTACTCCTGCTAACCATAGTTAAGTGTTTTGCTCTCCCACCCAAGTCTTGTCCTGACACTGTAAAACCCCCAAAGTCGATTTTCACTGTAGCAAGGCTAACTCTCCCATAGACTAACACTGGTTTTCCTTATTACGTTTAGTAAGAGATAGAATCAGTAGGGAAGCAGCCAGGCCGTACTGGCCATAGCGGGCACCGGGCAATCCCCCGGTGCGCTGCACGGGTGGGGGCCGGTTTTCTGTCCTTGGGGGCCGTTTTTGTTACAGGGCCGGTTGTGGTTTCCAGTCCGGGCCTGGAAGCAGCTAGAAACGCACTTCTTCCACTCATTTTCATCACAATTTTAAATTCTTTCTGATAGTAAGGTTGTTTTTTAAATTACTATTTTGAAAATGCCGATTTTCTGATGCTGGCATTTTCTTGCCTAAATGAAATGTGCATTTCTGTCATTGTCTAGTTTCACATTATTGTTGAAGGCTCTCCTGTGGTGTGGTGTGTGTTCCTTCCAGACAATGGACTAAGGACCTCGGTGTAGGGAAGGGCGTTCCTCTCCTGAGCAGGATGGCCGGGAGTTGTAGCCAGTCCATTCCTGAGCCTCTAAGGGTAGCCTGAGAGCCGTATCCACCCTGTTACCGGCAGATGCAGCTCACACATTGGGCTGCTTGCCCATTGTTTCACTAGCCAGGTAGGAGCCAAAGCTCGGGAAAGGGAGCAACTGAGCAAAACCAGTTTTAGCGTTAGACGCTGCGGTGTTCCCTACCAACAGGCTAGCACTGGGTATAAAGTGGCACCCTCAGTACCTGAAATTCAAATACTCCTGGACTTGAGAAGATTTAGAACAAGGACTGCCCTACTGTCTGAAGAAGGACCTGCTTGCCATACACTAAGGACCCTAGATGTGACTGCAAGCGTCAGTTGGCTGACCTGTTTGAGCGACAGGGACACAACAAGCTTCCACAGGCCTCTCCTGCTTATCAGCTGACCAGACACAACTGTACCTCACCTGACCCCATCTTTTGGCCTCTGTGGGTGCGAATCCTGATCCCCAAGTGCTGTCATCAAGGTCCTGGACCCGTGACTGTAGTCAGAGTATACTCCTCTCCACTCAACTGAAGCTTTGAGTGGATCTGATGCAACACAGTGCAGAATGACGCAGGGGCTCGCATCACAGCCCCTCACAGCTGCAGAGCAGCGGCTACTCCCGATCCGACTCAGCACATCTTCGAACAACTCAGAGCCTTGCAGCGCAGCTATCTACAGCTCCTGGTTGGCAGCTTCACCGAATGTGATGCCGAGTGACAGAGAGACTTATAGCGCTGCATCTTGCAACTCCCGATCAGTGACTAGCCAGAACCGAGGCAGCACGACCCAGAGCCTCACATTGCAGCACTGTACACACCCACACCAAGGACAAGGAGTAAAACTCCCAGCGAGCCACACCTGGCCCGTTACCCCATTGGCGCTTCATCATGGTTGGCCGAAACTTTTAACTATGTAAAAGGTCCGGCGCAACCACTTACCCTCAGTTGGTGCGTCACACCATATTGTACTATTTACACTGGATTTTTGACATTTTGGTGTCATTTTATTTATTAAAATAGTCTATTTTTTCAAAATTGGTTTGAGATTTTCCTTGTCTTGCGTATTACTTTATTACTGTTTGTGTTCTGCATTAATACTTCAGAAATTGCCTCCAAGTTAAGCCTGACTGCGTGCAGAGGGTTATGCACAGGTTTATGTAGTGACTTTTGTGATTTCATCCAGGCAAGGATTGTGTTTTTTATTTAAGGTGGGTTCTCACTCCCCTCAACCATGAGCGGCTTGTGTCAGGGAAAAGAGGTGGGGGTTAGGAGGGCATGGATGGGGGACAATGGGTACAAATAAACACGATAAAAAAAGAACTTACCTGCATTGCGCTCCTCTGCCTCTCTCCTTTCCACTGCAGGCAGGCAAGGGCTCCCAGACTGCCCTGCAGCCAATCCTGTAGCTGCTCTCATGCATGAGAGCAGTTTCATGATTGGCCTGACTGTTGTGAATTTGCACTGAGAGCCTGTACTTGCTCTCTCCAACCCTGCAACGCGGCTGGGGTTGGAGAGAGCTTCAGCGTGCATGACTATTTGGCCGGCCTGAGAAGGCTGGCCAAACCGTCATGCGCACTGACAACAGTACCCACCACGTCCCCTCTTGTACTCTCAAACCCCCTAGCCCCGACACTAAGACTCAACTCGTTTTATTATCGTTTTATTTTTCACGTTTTTGAGGGTGCTGGCAGGGGGGCTGCTGTGGCCTCAACTAATTCTCCAACTACTTACAGGTTTATCTCGCCATATAGAGAACATCTTTGGGTAAAGGGAAGTGTAAACCAGCAGATTTTATAGAAGGTGAAAATTCGAAGCTTTCTAAAATGTGACGAGTGGGGAAAACTTTGTACACTGCTAATCCTAGTATCACCAGACACACCTAAAGGTCCCTCCAAGATTCTGATAGCGCTTGGGAACGAACCTGCGGGTGAGCTCCCGGCGGCACCCTGCCGCCCCCTGTGATCCTGGTGTAATGAAGACAGGCTGGGTGAAGGAAGGACGGAAGGCGCTCTCTCCAGGCGGCTCCAGCCGCAGATTGCTTCTTCCCCATCGCCCTTTGATTTGTTGATGCGACTTGATCTATAGAGGCCTGTTCCCACAGCGTGACAGAGACAGGGGGGGCTGTGGGGGCAGGCAGGGGCCCAATAATACAGTCTAGGATGGACTGCAAGACAGTTAAATTGGTTAATGCGCAGCCTCTCGTGTCCATAAATCCATTTCCAGCGCGTCCCCGAATCCTGGGGGAGCTGGGTTGACACAAACACACACTCCAATGAAAATGAATTATTTATTGGGCAGAGCCGGAGTCCTGCTCTCCCGCCTCGGCTGCAGACTCCCCTCTCCCGGGGCTCGCTTCCTCTGGTTGAAGTGACACGTTGCTGCAGACCACCAGAGCCCCTTCTGTAAGTGCATCATGCTAAGACAGGCACGTGCACCCGTTCACGTCCGATTGTCCATCCATTTCCGTACAACGAACCTCACTTGGTGGTAGTCCGATATTCAGTGGATTCAATACTGGACGGATGCGGCCCTCGTGGGCCAGCGTTGGACACTTCTGCTCCAACGCCATACAGAGGCAGTGCGTGCCTGCCCTTCCCGGGCAGCAGCCGCCTGTGACGTTACACAGGGGTGGCCCCTCAACTAGGGTGGAGGAGTGTTGCCCCACTGCTTTCTCACAGTGCGAAAAGCAGAAAAATGAAATGGTAATAGCTTCTAGTTATTCCCATTTTATGTTTGGTTGCGGGCGGGCGGGCGTGGCTGCTCTGCAGGCAGGGCAGGGAAGGAGTCGTGTGCCTGCCCACTCCAGAGTGCCCCAAGACTGTTTGGCTGCCCCCCTGGGGCCACCCAAACCAGTCATGCACACTCTGGCCTTCATTATTGGAGGCTGCAATGCAGCCTGCTTGGAGAATATGGCCTCCCATAAGCCCCTGGCTGGGCGGCGGCCGGACCGTTGTGATTGGTTTAGGGGAGGGAGCTTAGGGGAGGGAGCTTGGCTGCCTCCTTCAGGTTCCTGTTCCTGGAGAGTAGTAGCAGAGAAGACGCCGGACCCGGCCGGCATCAAGGTAAGTTTAATTATTATTTTGTAATATTTACTATCTCCCCACCTACATGACCACCCTCCCCATGTGACCCCCCCTCCACCCGCGAGCCATGCCGTCCGCGACTGATGACATAATATGATATGGACTCCGAAGTACTGTATTATCTGATTCACTGGAGGGACCGTCAGCCAGTGAAACTAAAACTAGGAGTAAAGCTTGCTTTACTCCTGGTTTTAGCACCCAGACGGTGGCGCATGACTCCAGATCATATTGGACTAAACCTAATCCTCCTGGCGCCCACAAAGGACTTTGAAACCCACTTCTGCAGTGCTTAATTTGTAAAAAAAATAACTGCTGGGCCCTCATCGTGAAGCCACCGCAGTTTACACCATACATTGCTACTGTATTACTACAATTAGTACCCATCACACCGCTATAAGTGTGACAATGCAGGCTGTTCAAGGCCGCCAAAGCTTTGGGTGGCAGGTATCAGTTTGGGTGGCAGGTATCAGTTTGGGTGGCAGGTATCAGTTGTTTTTAATGTAAATTGAATTAGCAAATAACAGGTTTTCTGCTCATCTTTGAATTACACAAACAGCGCCACCATATGGTAGCTGTTATAAGTGCAGGTTCTCGCAATAAAGTGCTGTCGCCGAGCACCGGAAACCACCAGCTCAAATTAAGCACTACTGTGTACTCTCGGTATGCCTCTGAGACTGGGCAAAACAAACTGGGTTCACAGCGCTATGTTGTAATACCCCTGGCTCCTAATAAATAGTAAAAGTTGACTATATTGGAATGTGAACAAGTGCTTTTCCTACATAGTCAGTTGTTTGTGAAGCTCACTTGACATGTTGATGTTCCTCTCGTTTGAGCTCGCAGACTGCACAACTGTCCTTGCCTTTAGCATGCAGCATTCTCCTAGAAGCGTGACTGATATCTTTAGAGCTCTCACAGAGTACCTCTACTTCTATTTGCACCTGCAGTGTGCACTGGAAACCCAGTACTGCAACAGTACGTCCATCCTGATCTTCATTATGCCCACAGCACCCCATGCCTCAAGGAGCCACACTGGTTCCCGATCGAGAAGAGATGCCAGTTCAAGTTGTTGACTCACGCATACAAAGCCCTGCACAGCGAAGGACCAGCATACATCAACAAACGCATGACCTTCCACCAACTGAGCAGACACCAACGATCCACCTCTCTCTTCCGCGCAGACAACCCCCAGATCCACCGAAGCAACAGCGGAAGACGGTCCTACTCACACCTGGCGGCCAAAGCATGGAATGAGCGTTCCCTGCACCTCTGGACCGCCCATTGCGCCAAGAGTTCAGGGAAGGACTCGGCCTGGCTGTTCGAATGAACATATCACCACAAAGCAGTTAGCTACTGCAGTGCCCTGAGACCCTAACTGGTAATTTGCTGCACTTAATAAATCCCGGATTGATTGTTTATTGTATGGGGAAATCACAGCGTTCTCGCAGCAAACCTCCACCATGACCTGAGGTGCACCTTGTAAAGAGACATCGACAGAGCTCTCGCAGTGCACCTCTACCCTGACCTGAAGTGCACCTTGTAATGAGACATCAAAAGAGCTCTCGCAGTGCACCTCTACCCTGACCTGAAGTGCACCTTGTAATGAGACATCGACAGAGCTCTGACAGTGCACCTCTACCCTGACCTGAAGCGCACCTTGTACAGAGACATTGACAGAGCTCTCGCAGTGCACCTCTACCCTGACCTGAAGCGCACCTTGTAATGAGACATCGACAGAGCTCTCGCAATGCACCTCTACCTTGCACTGAAGCGCACCTTGTAAAGAGACATCGACAGAGCTCTCGCAGTGCGCCTCTACCTTGCACTGAGGCGCCCCTTGTAAAGAGACATTGACAGAGCTCTCGCAGTGCGCCTCTACCCTGACCTGAAGCGCACCTTGTAAAGAGACACCGACAGAGCTCTCGCAGTGCACCTCTACCTTGACCTGAAGTGCACCTTGTAATGAGACATCGACAGAGCTCTCGCAGTGCACCTCTACCCCGGCCTGAAGTGCACCTTGTAAAGAGACACCAGCAGAGCTCTCACAGTGCACCTCTACCTTGACCTGAAGTGCACCTTGTAAAGAGACATCGACAGAGCTCTCGCAGTGCACCTCTACCTTGACCTGAGGTGCACCTTGTAAAGAGACCTCGACAGAGCTCTCGCAGTGCGCCTCTACCCTGACCTAAAGCGCACCTTGTAATGAGACATCGACAGAGCTCTCGCAGTGCACCTCTACCCTGACCTGAAGTGCACCTTGTAAAGAGACATCGACAGAGCTCTCGCAGTGCACCTCCACCTTGACCTGAAGTGCACCTTGTAATGAGACATCGACAGAGCTCTGACAGTGCACCTCTACCCTGACCTGAAGCGCACCTTGTAATGAGACATCGACAGAGCTCTGACAGTGCACCTCTACCCTGACCTGAAGCGCACCTTGTACAGAGACATCGACAGAGCTCTGACAGTGCACCTCTACCCTGACCTGAAGCGCACCTTGTACAGAGACATCGACAGAGCTCTGACAGTGGACCTCTACCCCGGCCTGAAGCGCACCTTGTAAAGAGACACCAGCAGAGCTCTGACAGTGCACCTCTACCCTGACCTGAAGCGCACCCTGAGACATCGACAGAGCTCTCACGGTGCACCTCTACCCCGACCTGAAGCGCACCTTGTAAAGAGACACCAGCAGAGCTCTCGCAGTGCACCTCTACCCCAGCCTCAAGTGCACCTTATAATGAGACATGGACAGAGCTTTCGCAATGCACCTCTCGCCCAGGCCTGAAGTGCACCTTGTAAAGAGACACCAGCAGAGCCCTTGCAGTGCACCTCAATTCTCACTTAAGTGTACACTCCGATCCTGATACTGAGACATCCACAGAGGTCTCACAGGGCATATATATACTGACTTGCACTATAAATTGATATCCCAGCACTGAGAGCTCTCACAGAACACCTCTTTCCTGAATTGCATTATGTACTAGTAACCTCATACTACGTCATCCACAGATCACACAAACTATACCTTCATCCTAACCTGCAGTGCGCTTTGGTAGCGTAGACCTGAGACACCCACACAGACTCTCCCAGTACATCTTTTCTAGCCATGCACCAAGCACTCATCTCTGAGTTATGAGGCATTCGCTGTGCGTTTACAACTTACCACAGGGTTGATATCTGGCATGTGCTGATCGCCAAGCATTGAGGTATATAGTACCCCCAGAGTACACCCCAATCACTCCCTGCTTTGGAGTCTGTTATCCAAGTAAAGAGATATTCAAGGGTGCTCCTGGTGCAGAGTATGCATCGCTGCCCCAGTGCTGAGGCATTCACAGGTCTGTCTGAATGCACCCGCAGCCTGCTGCAGAGTATGCATCGCTGCCCCAGTGCTGAGGCATTCACAGGTCTGTCTGAATGCACCCGCAGCCTGCTGCAGAGTATGCATCGCTGCCCCAGTGCTGAGGCATTCACAGGTCTGTCTGAATGCACCCGCAGCCTGCTGCAGAGTATGCGTCGCTGCCCCAGTGCTGAGGCATTCACAGGTCTGTCTGAATGCACCCGCAGCCTGATGCAGATTATGCATTGCTGCCCCAGTGCTGAGACATTCACAGAGTTGTCTGAATGCACCCGCAGCCTGTGGCAGAGAATGCATCAGTGCTCCAGTGCTGAGACATTTACAGGGCGATCTGAATGCACCTGCAGCCTGCTGCAGAGTATGCATCGCTGCCCCAGTGCTGAGACATTCACAGGGCTTTCTGAATGCAACCGTATCCTGTTGTAGAGTATGCATCTGTGCCCCAGTGCTGAGGCATTCACAGGGATGTCTGAATGCATCCATATCCTGTTGTAGAGTATGCATCTGTGCCCCAGTGCTAAGGCATTCACACGGCTATCTGAATGCAACCATATCCTGTTGTAGAGTATGCATCTGTGCCCCAGTGCTAAGGCATTCACAAGGCTATCTGAATGCAACCGTATCCTGTTGTAGAGTATGCATCTGTGCCCCAGTGCTGAGGCATTCACAGGGATGTCTGAACACATCCATATCCTGTTGTAAAGTATGCATCGGTGCCCCAGTGCTGTGGCATTCACAGAGCTGTCTGAATGCACCCGCAGCCTGCTGCAGAGTATGCACCGGTGCCCTTGTGCTGAGACATTCACAGAGCTGTCTGAATACACCCGCAGCCTGATGCAGATTATGCGTCGCTGCCCCAGTGCTGAGACATTCACAGGTCTGTCTGAATGCACCCGCAGCCTGCTGCAGAGTATGCATCGCTGCCCCAGTGCTGAGGCATTCACAGGTCTGTCTGAATGCACCCGCAGCCTGATGCAGATTATGCATCGCTGCCCCAGTGCTGAGACATTCACAGAGTTGTCTGAATGCACCCGCAGCCTGTGGCAGAGAATGCATCAGTGCTCCAGTGCTGAGACATTTACAGGGCGATCTGAATGCACCTGCAGCCTGCTGCAGAGTATGCATCGCTGCCCCAGTGCTAAGGCATTCACAAGGCTATCTGAATGCAACCGTATCCTGTTGTAGAGTATGCATCTGTGCCCCAGTGCTAAGGCATTCACAAGGCTATCTGAATGCAACCGTATCCTGTTGTAGAGTATGCATCTGTGCGCCAGTGCTGAGGCATTCACAGGGATGTCTGAATGCATCCATATCCTGTTGTAGAGTATGCATCTGTGCCCCAGTGCTAAGGCATTCACACGGCTATCTGAATGCAACTGTATCCTGTTGTAGAGTATGCATCTGTGCCCCAGTGCTGAGGCATTCACAGGGATGTCTGAACACATCCATATCCTGTTGTAAAGTATGCATCGGTGCCCCAGTGCTGTGGCATTCACAGAATGCACCCGCAGCCTGCTGCAGAGTATGCATTGGTGCCCCAGTGCTGCGGCATACACAGAGCTGTCTGAATGCACCCGCAGCCTGCTGCAGAGTATGCATCAGTCCCCAGTGCTGCGGCATTCACAGGTCTGTCTGAATGCACCCGCAGCCTGCTGCAGAGTATGCATCGCTGCCCCAGTGCTGCGGCATTCACATAGCTGTCTGAATGCACCCACAGCCTGCTGCAGAGTATGCATCGCTGCCCCAGTGCTGAGACATTCACAGGGCTATCTGAATGCACCTGCAGACTGCTGTAGAGTATGCATCAGTGCTGAGGCATTCACAGGGCTTTCTGAATGCACCCCAGCCTGATGCAGTGTATGCATCTGTGCCCCAGTGCTGAGACATTCACACGGCTATCTGAATGCAACCGTATCCTGTTGTAGAGTATGCATCTGTGCCCCAGTGCTGAAGATGCATTCACAGGGATGTCTGAACGCATCCATATCCTGTTGTAGAGTATGCATCTGTGCCCCAGTGCTGAAGATGCATTCACAGGGATGTCTGAACGCATCCATATCCTGTTGTAGAGTATGCATCTGTGCCCCAGTGCTGAAGATGCATTCACAGGGATGTCTGAACGCATCCGTATCCTGTTGTAGAATATGCATCGGTGCCCCAGTGCTGTGGCATTCACAGAGCTGTCCGAATGCACCCGCAGCCTGATGCAGAGTATGCACCGGTGCCCCAGTGCTGAGGCATTCACAGAGCTGTCTGAATGCACCTGCAGACTGCTGCAGAGTATGCATTGGTGCCCCAGTGCTGAGACATTCACACGGCTATCTGAATGCAACCGTATCCTGTTGTAGAGTATGCATCTGTGCCCCAGTGCTGAAGATGCATTCACAGGGATGTCTGAACGCATCCATATCCTGTTGTAGAGTATGCATCTGTGCCCCAGTGCTGAAGATGCATTCACAGGGATGTCTGAACGCATCCATATCCTGTTGTAGAGTATGCATCTGTGCCCCAGTGCTGAAGATGCATTCACAGGGATGTCTGAACGCATCCGTATCCTGTTGTAGAATATGCATCGGTGCCCCAGTGCTGTGGCATTCACAGAGCTGTCCGAATGCACCCGCAGCCTGATGCAGAGTATGCACCGGTGCCCCAGTGCTGAGGCATTCACAGAGCTGTCTGAATGCACCTGCAGACTGCTGCAGAGTATGCATTGGTGCCCCAGTGCTGCGGCATACACAGAGCTGTCTGAATGCACCCACAGCCTGCTGCAGAGTATGCACCGGTGCCCCAGTGCTGAGACATTCACAGAGCTGTCTGAATGCACCTGCAGCCTGCTGCAGAGTATGTATCAGTGCCCCAGTGCTGCGGCATTCACAGGTCTGTCTGAATGCACCCACAGCCTGCTGCAGAGTATGCATCAGTGCCCCAGTGCTGCAGCATTCACAGGTCTGTCTGAATGCACCCACAGCCGGCTGCAGAGTATGCATCGCTGCCCCAGTGCTGCGGCATTCACAGAGCTGTCTGAATGCACCCGCAGCCTGCTGCAGAGTATGCATCGCTGCCCCAGTGCTGCGGCATTCACAGAGCTGTCTGAATGCACCCGCAGCCTGCTGCAGAGTATGCATCGCTGCCCCAGTGCTGCGGCATTCACAGAGCTGTCTGAATGCACCCACAGCCTGCTGCAGAGTATGCATCGCTGCCCCAGTGCTGAGACATTCACAGGGCTATCTGAATGCACCTGCAGACTGCTGTAGAGTATGCACCAGTGCTGAGGCATTCACAGGGCTTTCTGAATGCACCCCAGCCTGATGCAGTGTATGCATCTGTGCCCCAGTGCTGAGACATTCACACGGCTATCTGAATGCAACCGTATCCTGTTGTAGAGTATGCATCTGTGCCCCAGTGCTGAAGATGCATTCACAGGGATGTCTGAACGCATCCATATCCTGTTGTAGAGTATGCATTGGTGCCCCAGTGCTGTGGCATTCACAGAGCTGTCTGAATGCACCCGCAGCCTGCTGCAGAGTATGCACCGGTGCCCCAGTGCTGAGACATTCACAGAGCTGTCTGAATACACCCGCAGCCTGATGCAGATTATGCGTCGCTGCCCCAGTGCTGCGGCATTCACAGGTCTGTCTGAATGCACCCGCAGCCTGCTGCAGAGTATGCATCGCTGCCCCAGTGCTGAGGCATTCACAGGTCTGTCTGAATGCACCCGCAGCCTGCTGCAGAGTATGCATCGCTGCCCCAGTGCTGAGGCATTCACAGGTCTGTCTGAATGCACCCGCAGCCTGATGCAGATTATGCATCGCTGCCCCAGTGCTGAGACATTCACAGAGTTGTCTGAATGCACCCGCAGCCTGTGGCAGAGAATGCATCAGTGCTCCAGTGCTGAGACATTTACAGGGCGATCTGAATGCACCTGCAGCCTGCTGCAGAGTATGCATCGCTGCCCCAGTGCTGAGGCATTCACAGGGCTTTCTGAATGCAACCGTATCCTGTTGTAGAGTATGCATCTGTGCCCCAGTGCTAAGGCATTCACAAGGCTATCTGAATGCAACCGTATCCTGTTGTAGAGTATGCATCTGTGCCCCAGTGCTGAGGCATTCACAGGGATGTCTGAATGCATCCATATCCTGTTGTAGAGTATGCATCTGTGCCCCAGTGCTAAGGCATTCACACGGCTATCTGAATGCAACCATATCCTGTTGTAGAGTATGCATCTGTGCCCCAGTGCTAAGGCATTCACAAGGCTATCTGAATGCAACCGTATCCTGTTGTAGAGTATGCATCTGTGCCCCAGTGCTGAGGCATTCACAGGGATGTCTGAACACATCCATATCCTGTTGTAAAGTATGCATCGGTGCCCCAGTGCTGTGGCATTCACAGAGCTGTCTGAATGCACCCGCAGCCTGCTGCAGAGTATGCACCGGTGCCCCAGTGCTGAGACATTCACAGAGCTTTCTGAATGCACCTGCAGACTGCTGCAGAGTATGCATTGGTGCCCCAGTGCTGCGGCATACACAGAGCTGTCTGAATGCACCCGCAGCCTGCTGCAGAGTATGCATCAGTGCCCCAGTGCTGCGGCATTCACAGGTCTGTCTGAATGCACCCGCAGCCTGCTGCAGAGTATGCATCGCTGCCCCAGTGCTGCGGCATTCACATAGCTGTCTGAATGCACCCACAGCCTGCTGCAGAGTATGCATCAGTGCTGAAGCATTCACAGGGCTTTCTGAATGCACCCCAGCCTGATGCAGTGTATGCATCTGTGCCCCAGTGCTGAGACATTCACACGGCTATCTGAATGCACCTGCAGACTGCTGTAGAGTATGCATCAGTGCTGAAGCATTCACAGGGCTTTCTGAATGCACCCCAGCCTGATGCAGTGTATGCATCTGTGCCCCAGTGCTGAGACATTCACACGGCTATCTGAATGCAACCGTATCCTGTTGTAGAGTATGCATCTGTGCCCCAGTGCTGAAGATGCATTCACAGGGATGTCTGAACGCATCCATATCCTGTTGTAGAGTATGCATCTGTGCCCCAGTGCTGAAGATGCATTCACAGGGATGTCTGAACGCATCCATATCCTGTTGTAGAATATGCATCGGTGCCCCAGTGCTGTGGCATTCACAGAGCTGTCTGAATGCACCCGCAGCCTGATGCAGAGTATGCACCGGTGCCCCAGTGCTGAGGCATTCACAGAGCTGTCTGAATGCACCTGCAGACTGCTGCAGAGTACTGTGTTAACAACAAGGACCCCCTGATACGGATCAATATCCTGGGACAGGGAAAAACAATATATGTAAAGTAACACTCCCAGGCATATACCAATTACACAATAGATTAAACAAACAAACTAGTACAGTTTAGAACAAATACATTTTTAATAAGATTAAAAAAGGATAAAGAGACAACACTAAAAATCAGTGCATTGATTACAATTAATAAAACATTCCTATAATTGTACATCTGTTTATACAAAGGATTTCAAATTAAAAAAGGGAAGATTAGATGGCATCCGCTGCAGAGTATGCATTGGTGCCCCAGTGCTGCGGCATACACAGAGCTGTCTGAATGCACCCGCAGCCTGCTGCAGAGTATGCACCGGTGCCCCAGTGCTGAGACATTCACAGAGCTGTCTGAATGCACCTGCAGCCTGCTGCAGAGTATGTATCAGTGCCCCAGTGCTGCGGCATTCACAGGTCTGTCTGAATGCACCCACAGCCTGCTGCAGAGTATGCATCAGTGCCCCAGTGCTGAGGCATTCACAGAGCTGTCTGAATGCACCTGCAGACTGCTGCAGAGTATGCATTGGTGCCCCAGTGCTGCGGCATACACAGAGCTGTCTGAATGCACCCGCAGCCTGCTGCAGAGTATGCACCGGTGCCCCAGTGCTGAGACATTCACAGAGCTGTCTGAATGCACCTGCAGCCTGCTGCAGAGTATGTATCAGTGCCCCAGTGCTGCGGCATTCACAGGTCTGTCTGAATGCACCCACAGCCTCCTGCAGAGTATGCATCAGTGCCCCAGTGCTGCGGCATTCACAGGTCTGTCTGAATGCACCCACTGTCAGGGTTAAGCTCCGCAGGATTCGGCCGATGCAATATGGGTTCCACCTCCAGACCGCACCAACACCCCTAGTATAACACAGGGTGTTCGAGTGATCAGGTAAGGGAAAATTGTGAGTAAAATAATAAACAGGAGGGGAAGGAAGGGGACAGCAGGGAAGGGATATGCTGAAATGAGAAAACACACAGGATTATAACACATTCAATAATCCTACTCTTATTTCATTCTCACTATCCTAACTACTCAATATATTCACCTGTGTCCTTTTGCATTCACCGCTCTCCTCTTGTTTCTAGCACCAAGTACTAAAAACTTCACTAGGGAGGGTCAGAGGGAAAGTTTAATGACCGAGAGTGCTACGTCCCTCGTAAGTACTAGACACCAACTAATAAGTAACACTCAGTCAAAAACCTACTCAGAAATGAGGGTTGGAAGATTATGTGTGCTGCTTGCAAAATCAGTAACAGGACACCCTTACGATAGTTACAGTGTTCCCATCAGGGTTCCAACCTGTACCGCCCTTCATCATTTGGGAAGGCCACCATAAGTACACAGGGAGACCCCATATACGATCAGGCACAGCATGGTGGAAAACAATGCCCAATGAAATTAAGACAGGTCGGTGGCAGGATGTAACCAATAAGCAGTGCTAAATAATGAAAATAAAATTTTTTCAAAAAGTGGTGATGTTAAAAAGGGGTAGGAGAAGGAAAATAGATTTATTAGCAACCTTCAACTCCCACTCTCTAAAAACAGTGCAAAAAGGTAGTGTGAGCAAATTACTACCTCGACAGTTTATAAAGTCACGGTCGACATGTTTCTGCAGCTTTTACCTGTGCCCCGGGGTCACTTGCTGCTTCTTCAGGACCTATCCTGCTACTGCTTAATTAGTGCATAATAAACAAGGAAACTTAAATAAAATAAATGTCACCTTAGATTCTCCCCATGTTATGGAGAATGCTGCCCCACCTCACCCGGCATTAGCTCAGGTACTGCGGAGCCCCGCTCTATCCGTCGGTACTCCAGACGTCCAACTGGGCTGTCTGTGGGAGGCATTCACAGGTCTGTCTGAATGCACCCACAGCCTCCTGCAGAGTATGCATCAGTGCCCCAGTGCTGCGGCATTCACAGGTCTGTCTGAATGCACCCACTGTCAGGGTTAAGCTCCGCAGGATTCGGCCGATGCAATATGGGTTCCACCTCCAGACCGCACCAACACCCCTAGTATAACACAGGGTGTTCGAGTGATCAGGTAAGGGAAAATTGTGAGTAAAATAATAAACAGGAGGGGAAGGAAGGGGACAGCAGGGAAGGGATATGCTGAAATGAGAAAACACACAGGATTATAACACATTCAATAATCCTACTCTTATTTCATTCTCACTATCCTAACTACTCAATATATTCACCTGTGTCCTTTTGCATTCACCGCTCTCCTCTTGTTTCTAGCACCAAGTACTATCATGAGTTAACAACTCCCTATTCAAAACGAACACACAGGTTAGGGCCATAGAATACCTCCTTTCAATTAAAGGTAAATGTAACCACTCTAATTAGAACATACCCTCCTGTTTAGTATTTATGCAGTGTATCGTTTCCATATGAGATATCCATTTGTTAGTCTGTCTTTCATCAGCAAACAACCAAAAGTTCCCAAGTACGAAATATTCCAATTAAAGCAAAAGAAATACACCACTGTGTTTAATCCTCAAATGTATAGTTCCTTGCACGGTATAATGTAGCTTCCCACCACTATTATCCACGCTATGCTTTGTTCATAGTTATTTGTCATCCATAGACATACCAGCCTTTTGACACGGTAGAATGTAGGGAGCTACCCCACTACCCTCCGCTCAAATACTGACTCCAAATGCGTCTTTGTAGCCACCAATATTGGGATATAACTATTACTGAACAGAGACTTCCAAATCACTCGAACATATCTTGAACAACTAGTCTTCTCAGATTTAGGAAAAAATTAAACGCGAAGGAATGCGTTTACCAGGACCGCTTGTGTGGTTAGAAAATATAGTCATTTACAGCGAGCCCGCTGTGAAGTTCTTACCACAGATTCCTTCCGTTTGCAGCATGTACTGGACAGACGCTAAACTCCAACAGTACCCAGCTCAGTCAAACTCAGGAATTTGCCCGTGAAGGAATTACTCACGCGGCAGCTTTCATTTTCCGAATAAACCCCGATCAGGTTTCTTTCACAGAGACAGGAATGGTCGCACTGGAGACAGCGACCTGTTGTCTTCCTCGACCACGAACAAAGAATACAAATTACACACGATGTCTCTAAGCCACGCCCCCTCATTTATGCTCCCACAACCGCAGGGAATTCTGGGAGATGTAGTTCGGTAACTAGGCAGGCGCAATTTAGAAATCAAATCCTGACACCCACAGCCTGCTGCAGAGTATGCATCGCTGCCCCAGTGCTGCGGCATTCACAGAGCTGTCTGAATGCATCCGCAGCCTGCTGCAGAGTATGCATCGCTGCCCCAGTGCTGCGGCATTCACAGAGCTGTCTGAATTCACCCGCAGCCTGCTGCAGAGTATGCATCACTGCCCCAGTGCTGCGGCATTCACAGAGCTGTCTGAATGCACCCACAGCCTGCTGCAGAGTATGCATCGCTGCCCCAGTGCTGAGACATTCACAGGGCTATCTGAATGCACCTGCAGACTGCTGTAGAGTATGCATCAGTGCTGAGGCATTCACAGGGCTTTCTGAATGCACCCCAGCCTGATGCAGTGTATGCATCTGTGCCCCAGTGCTGAGACATTCACACGGCTATCTGAATGCAACCGTATCCTGTTGTAGAGTATGCATCTGTGCCCCAGTGCTGAGGCATTCACAAGGCCTCGATGCCCCATTGTTGCAGGGATTCTGCACAAATACAGAACTATGCACAGGAATATAGGTCCTTGGTGTATAGGGACTGAGTTTTTCTACTACCTTATTACCCACAAGCCCAGGACCGACTAGCTATAGTGTCTCACTTGCTCTTCTACTCACTCACAGAGAAACAAATTATTATAGACCCCAGAACACAACACTCCCTGATCTCTCCGGAATCATGATAACAATACACAAGCTTTCGCTCCACTCTTGTCCACAATCAGCTCTGACAGAGACACAAAACAGTTTAAAATGTTTATTTTAATTAACATGCCCAAACATGCAGTATACGTGCCACAACAAGCAGGAACATGCATAGTACAAATATAGTCAGCATAGCAGCTAGTCCATATATCATGAAGGGAAATGTCATCATAGAAAGACAGTGGAGAAAAGACTATAGTGCCTAACCTCCCTCCCCTTGCCAAGAAGAAGTATTATTATATAATAGAAGATCTTTAGGCTTTGTCAGCAGACCCCATACCTTAGCCTATAGATTGTAGATCTACAGCATAGGTGCTGTCTCACTCTTCTCTCTGGAAAGGTCTCTCTCCAACTGTGTGTCACCTATTCGCGCACCCCTCTAAAAACCCAAGTACGCTGTCCAAACAACAGCTTCATCAGTATGTTTTGTCTAAGGGCTAAAGTCTGTGCAGAACAAAATAACAAGGGGCATTGTTGTTCGACCTTGCACAAAATGTTCAGTCAAAATGCCGGGAACATGCAGAGAGTGAACACAGCGATGAGTTCTCATGTGAAAACAGTAATTAAAATATTGCAAAAATAAAGACGTGTAGTAATGTGTGCAAAAGCAGTAGGCAAGCTGCGACTTGCTCATGCTAACTTTCTTAAAAACGACAATGTCCCTATGGGTGACACCATGGCTGAGGCAAGCACAGGGATGTCAAACGTGCCCATAGTCTGATGCAGAGTATGGATCTGTGTCCCAGTGTGGAGGCATTCATAGGGGAGTTTAAATGCACCTGCAGCCTGATGCAGAGTATGCATCGGTGCCCCAGTGCTGAGACATTCACAGGGTAGTTTAAATGCACCCGCACCCTGATGCAGAGTATGCATCGGTGCCCCAGTGCTGAGACATTCACAGGGGTGTCTGAATGCACCCGCAGCCTGCTGCAGAGTATGCATCGGTGCCCCAGTGCTGAGACATTCACAGGGCTGTCTGAATGCACCCGCAGCCTGCTGCAGAGTATGCATCGGTGCCCCAGTGCTGAGACATTCACAGGTCTGTCTGAATGCACCCGCAGCCTGCTGCAGAGTATGCATCAGTGCCCCAGTGATGAGACATTCACAGGGTAGTTTAAATGCACCCGCAGCCTGGTGCAGAGTATGCATCGGTGCCCCAGTGCTGAGACATTCACAGGGCTGTCTGAATGCACCCGCAGCCTGCTGCAGAGTATGCATCGGTGTCCCAGTGCTGAGACATTAACAGGGCTGTCTGAATGTACCAGCAGTCTGATGCAGAGTATGCATCGGTGCCCCAGTGCTGAGACATTCACAGGGCGATCTGAATGCACCCGCAGCCTGCTGCAGAGTATGCATCGGTGCCCCAGTGCTGAGACATTCACAGGGCGATCTGAATGCACCCGCAGCCTGGTGCAGAGTATGCATCGGTGCCCCAGTGCTAAGGCATTCACACAGGGGTGTCCTAATACACCCACAGCCTGAGGCAGAGTATGCATCTGTGCCCCAGTGCTGAGACATTCACAGGGCTGTCTGAATGCACCCGCAGCCTGCTGCAGAGTATGCATCGGTGCCCCAGTGCTGAGACATTAACAGGGCTATCTGAATGTACCAGCAGTCTGATGCAGAGCATGCATCGGTGCCCCAGTGCTGAGACATTCACAGGGCGATCTGAATGCACCCGCAGCCTGCTGCAGAGTATGCATCGCTGCCCCAGTGCTGCGGCATTCACAGAGCTGTCTGAATGCACCCGCAGCCTGCTGCAGAGTATGCATCGCTGCCCCAGTGCTGCGGCATTCACAGAGATGTCTGAATGCACCCGCAGCCTGCTGCAGAGTATGCATCGGTGCCCCAGTGCTGAGACATTAACAGGGCTATCTGAATGTACCAGCAGTCTGATGCAGAGTATGCATCGGTGCCCCAGTGCTGAGACATTCACAGGGTAGTTTAAATGCACCCGCATCCTGATGCAGAGTATTGTTAACGCGGGATTACTGGTTACTAGTTACCTTACCAGACCCCAAACCTAGTCGACTGGATCGTTGGTATCTGTCATTGAGTAAAAGGCAATCTAGCATTTAGTCAAACAATTAAGAACTTACACCACTCTAAATGACCACTGACCAGGATTAAGTTTCAAAGATTTAATATAAAGTCAAAGATAACTGAAGATACAAACTTCTTAAGATGAGATTCAAAAGATAAACTGGTATCACTATGAACATGAATTCTTTGAATAGTCTAAGTCTACAAAACAGAATAATGAGTACAAGTTCGAATATCATGAGCGTTGCCAAAATGGATACAAGTTGCAACCTCAAAGTCATTACAGAAAAGAAAATTCAGGTTAGTCTGTCCCTACACTACACTAAGTGACATCCCTACTTAACAAGATCTTTACCCCTCTAGGTGTCAGCCGTGGTGGCTTCCTAAGAAGATCACGCACTTCTCTTTGTCTCTTCCCTGATAATGGGTCTCTCCTGATCAGTCTATCTGCCTACCCATCCGCTTCCTTAGGCTCCCAAAATCATCTGCTCTACTCTCCTCCCGGGTCACTTTCCCTAATACCAAATCACATTTCCGATAGGAACGCCCCTTGGGATGCCCCTCACGTGGTACATCTTTGCGCGGTAAACTCCATGATGGTACTCTTCAAGACCCTTGTTAAAGTTGACCTTGGCTCCCAGGCTTCTTCTCCAGTGCGCCGATACCCCCTGAAATTCCTGAAGACTCCTACAGGCCTGCGCCAAGCGCCACTGAACAAAGCTCCATTCATTTCGACTGATTAGGACCCCTCGCACCTGCATACATACAGGCCATCCCACAGTGGGCCTCAAATTCCAAACTCCACCATATCTATAGGTCATAAAGCATTATGGAAAGCTCTGTACTTGGCACCTCTCGACTTCTCCTCTAACGAGCACATTACAGATCAAAAGGAGCATCCCTATCAGTTCGGGCCTACTTGATTTACATGAAGCGGGTCCCTGCACTCTGAAAACATATAACTTGATTTAAACAGCATTCTTAACTAACATACATTCCTTAAAGCACACATCTATAAAGCATATATTTCAAACTAAATTCGATATATCATTTTTGGAAGAACCACGTTAACCCCACCTCACATTATTTTAGCAGCACGTTTAGATTTTCTGTGAATTGCCATGAGGCCTACACAATATACTGGTTTTGTAGAGTTCCACTTAACTCTTACATGATTCCTTTAACATGAGAACGTGAGGTTTTCATATTCATTCCAACACTTCTACATTAATCTCACACAGTTATGATTATTGTTACTCTACTTAAACATTCTATACATTTCACTACTGAATATAAGACACTCTGTGTATTACACTTCTAGATATAAAACACTCGTGTGCAAAGCATGTTTAAACTAACTACGTGCTTGTAAATATGACGCACTTATACATTTTTTTCAGATTTTGTGTTCTCTCAGTCCCCCCTTTGATGACCTTCAGGGGTCATCACCAACAAAACACCATCACAAAATTGTAGGACTCTTCAAAGTGAGGTCGTGGCAGTACCACTTCTTTTCATTGTCTCCAATGCCTTCAGACTCTTATATTGTGTATCTTGCATCGCTGTCAACCTTTTCTCCTGTTCTCTCATAGATCTCTGTAATCTGTTTGCTCTATACCATTGATACAAACGCACCAATCCCCACAAAGTGATTACACAAATCACAATTATGATGATGGGTTTCAGTATGTACCAAACGATACCCTTTCCTAGGTTGGCAAACCAACCTCCAACTTTACCCATTCCATGACCTACTTTTTCCCACACGTTTATCTTTGTCAGATCCTCAATTTCGTGGTGTATGGCAGTGATGTTTCGTATGTACTTCTCTAGAGATTTTGAATTGTCTGGAATGTAAGTGCAACATTCTTGGACCTTCAAAGCCTTACAGACTCCGCCCTCTTTGGCTAACAGAACATCTAAAGCAAGTCGGTTCTGAAGAACCATTTCCCTTATCGATTGCATCTCACCCTCCACCAGCATTAATGATCTAGCAGTACTGGCAGATAACCTATCTACGACTGTAGCCAATCTCCTAATTTTGATGTCATTCAGTATCACTCCTAGGATAGGGAATGCAGCACCGAATACATCCCCAATTACTTCTGCTGCACCTAGCCCTCTCTTCCCTCTAGTTGGTATTCCTTTCTTTGTCGTTTCTAAATTCTCAACATGATATATTTTAGGGAAGACAATAGCCAGATAGCATGATCCGTACCAATTATCTGGTAGCTTCACATAGGCATTTCTTCCACATACAAAATATACATTTGGAATTGCTTGCATCTCTTTCAGAAAGTCTTTGGAGTAGTACTCCAATTGAAAGGCATGTTCGCAACTGACTTGACCTACATACAGATTCTCATAATAGGAGTAACTCCTGTGAATACACAGTTTCCCCCATTTCTCCTTGTCTAAAGCAATTGGGCCAAAGCTACCCTTTCTTTGATGTATCCTTTCCTCCTTGGTCCAATCTGTTTCCCATTGTCCTGAGGCCTTTAGAATCTTCTGCCTCCTGTATCTAGTATCTACCTGCCCTATAAACTTTTTCTCTATTTCTGACACTTGGCAAGTCAGATTATTTCTTCGGGCATGTGAAGTATCTAACGTTTTCCATGGAATGAACCATTTGTGTAATCTGTCTTCGCTCTTGTAATAGTCCCACTTATTCAGATGCTTGTAATTTGGGACCTCTGGTAATGTCGAGTCGAAATTCGAGAAATAGTACTCAAATCCTTCTCGTCCATAGAATATGCTCAACAACAAACTGCATGTGATTCCATATGTCAATGGAAGATGATGGTATCTGATACCCTCCTCTACCGAAGCTGGTAATTGCATACAAACGTAGCAATTCTTCGCCTCCATGACATCAATGTATTCGTAAAGCAATTTTGCATAAGCATTTGACCTGAAATTTCCCTGTGACTCGTCTGTGTGTAACCTTTTTATTTCTGCATCTAACAACGCTTTGTCTTTATCATTGATGTTTCCCTTATAATTAACCGTAGTGGTTCTCGGTGTTGACACTCCCTTGACTTCCTTGACTGCAGTTGCATCCCTCTCGTGTCCCACTATGTATGAGACAGTAACCACTAAAACTATAAGTGAAATCACCACCCCTAAAAGTGTGCCAACTATACATTTCGCCCTGCGGTTCGGGTTGCCAGCCTCCATGATCTCAAACAGTGTAGTTATGGATGTTCTTCCAGCATCAACTTCTTCTTCTCTCCAAACAAAGACTTTCTTTCAAACAATGTTTCTCTTTTGAACACTTAGAAGCTGACAATTTGCTCCGCAAAACAGTTTAAAGTCCTGTAGGAAATAGACAACCCTAGCCCTTCTCCATCCGCTAAAAGGAAACCCCTACCAATTTTTTTTTATTCTTCCACTCGGCGCTAGGTTATCTTGCAGCAATATTTTTCAAAGTCCTTTTCAAAAAGTCTTTTATCAAGCAGAATCTATGTATGTTGCAAGGAGTGACACTACGTCTTCATAAATGTCCATACGAAGAAACATTCCCTCAAGTATTGGGCATTCCTTGCAGCAACATGGGAATTCAACTGTCTCTAGGATTATTCTCCTTATTTCACTCTGGACAAAGGGGACGAACAAAATGAAGAGTTAATGTCTTTTCAATCTCTACTCCTGGTACTATCAGTTCTACATCCACAGTTACAAAGGGGTCCGTTCTGACCAGAATCACCTTCTTCACTTTCCCAGTTCTGCGCCCCTTTGAAGACATTTACAACAAGGTATTAATCCAAGACAATGAGTGTTCCAAGAACTTCCACTACTCGCTCAAGCATTTCCAGTCGAAGAAGAGTTCCCTCCAACACTGGATATCGTGAACAGCAAACCGGAAAATCAACTGTCTCTAAAATCAATTTTCTTATTCCGCTTAGGAGAGGAGGATAGACGATGTTGAGTGTCAGCAACCTTTTGGTCTCCGCCCCCGGTAGCAGGAACAGTATTTGCACTGTAATGATCGGATCAGTTCTGATCAGGTTCACTTCCCTGACCCTCCCGGTTCGGTGTCCCACAGACATCTGCAACGAGGTAGGTCCAATCGGGAGTAGAGTACCTTCTGCTAGGCACTCGCACCCTTCTTGATCTTCTAAGACCCTCCTCGGCTTGATCCTGGGTATCTTCTTCTGGATCCGAGTCTTCGGATATAGGAGCAAGCATTTCTTCCTGAGCCGACCTTAAACTTAGCCTCCTTCTTCTTTCCGGCCAAGTGGCAGCTCCAATCCTTGGTCCCCTATTTCTCGTCCTCACACTCGGTTCTTGATCGCTCTGGTACTGATCTGTGTCTGTGTCGTATTCACTGCAGCTCTCTCCTTCGGTTGCGTCTTCAGTCTCACTGCCGTCCTGTCTTCTCTCTTCGTCTGGATCCGATGCGTTCCCCACTTCTTCCGACACCCCCTCAGCCGATCCGATCCCCTCTTGTGACTCTTCTTCCACGTCTGGACTTTCGTCTGGGATAGGAGCTGTTTCTTCTAGGGGTGCTGGAACTCTTCGAGTATGGGATGCATGGATCCAATTTGGCAGCCCCCCGCACTTCACCGCGGTGTTCGTGATCAGGATTACCTGAAAGGGCCCACGCCAGCGCACATCTAGGCAGTTCTTCCGGACGTGCTTCTTGACCAACACCCAATCTCCTGGGTTCAGGTCATGACACAGATTCCTTGATGCTGGAACTTCAGCCGCCTGCACCTGAAGGGACACAGAATGGATGGCGTCAGACAGTCCCTTACAATAATCCAAGATCAGATCATCTGTAATATTCAATAGGGCAGCAGTTGGAACTGTGGGAAGTCTCATGGCCCTCCCCATCAGAATCTCGTGTGGAGAGAGACCTGTCCTCCTGTCAGGTGTGCTGCGCATGCTCATGAGCACTAAAGGAAGAGCATCTGGCCAACTCAAAGATGTGGATGCCACTACTTTAGCCAATCTATTCTTCAGAGTGCCGTTCACTTGTTCCACAATTCCTGAGGCTTCTGGTCGATAACTACAATGCAGTTTTTGATCAATCTTTAATGTGGAGCACAACATCTTCACTATTTCGCTGTTAAAATGTTTTCCTCTGTCCGATTCCAGAGAGGCAGGCACCCCGAAGCGCGGTATCAACTCCCTGAGTAACAATTTAGCCACTGTGAGAGTATCGCACCTACGTGTAGGGTACGCTTCAACCCATCTGGAAAATATACATACAACCACCAGCACATACCTAAGGCGGTTAACTCTTGGCATTTCAATAAAGTCTAATTGCATTCTATTGAAAGGCCCCCCTGACCTCCCAATGTGACTCAGTGTGACTGGCGTCCTTTTGCCTATGTTCAGTTGTTGGCAGGTAACACATCGCTTGCATACTGATTCTGCCGCTATCCTAAATTTTGGGCAATACCAAGTCTGCCTAAACACTCTCATCATAGCGTCTCTTCCTAGGTGTACAGGACCATGTATTTGCCTTGCCATGGGATTCGCTAGTTCCTCAGGTAACACAGCCCTCCAATCTGCTGAAATCCAAAAATCCATTTCACTTCGCACGCAACCTGCTATTTCCCATGCCTTTTTCTCTGTTTCAGGTGCGTTCTCCTGCATCATTCTTAAATCCTCCCAAGTGTCTACAGTCTCTAACATCATGCTTAATTCGGTCTTTTCTTCAGCACCATCTATTTCCACTTTTGAAAAAGAATAATCTTGTTCCGCACAATAGCGTGCGACCTCATCAGCGTACCTGTTGCCTTGTGACACAAAATCTGTATTCTTAGTATGGGCTACACACTTTACAATTGCAATGGCAACTGGACCTTGTAGTGCTTCTAACAACAATCGCACAAATTCTCCATTTCGAATGGGCGAACCAGAGGAGGTCATGTAACCTCTCTGAGACCACAACTGCCCGAAATCGTGAACCACACCGAAACCATATTGGCTGTCAGTGTATATGGTGACTCTCTTTCCGTTTCCTGCTATGCAGGCACGAGTTAGGGCAATGATTTCTGCTACCTGTGCGGAATGTACTCCTTCCAGGCAAGCGGCTTCCACCACTCCAGTAATGGTACAAACAGCATAAGCTGCTCTCAACCGACCAGTATCGTCTCTTAAACATGAGCCATCAACAAAATAAATCTCATCCGGGTCAGACAATGGCTCATCCACAATATCTGGTCTGGGTTTCGTGCATAGTTCAGTCACATCAAGGCAATCGTGGTCTTCACATCCTTCGCCTTCTATTACAGTGGGTAATGGCATCAAAGTAGCAGGATTCAAGACAGAGCATCTCCTGAGTGTCACGTTCTCCGCGGCAAGAATAACTTGCTCGTAGCGCGTGAGCCTACTATTGGTCAGATGCTGCGTCTTCGTCCTGGTCATTAACAATTCAACTGAATGCGGTACATACACCACTACTGGATGTCCCATCACAATACTCTCGCTCCTTTCAATGCTGACACCCGTTGCAGCAACGGATTTGAGACATCCGAGCAACGCTGCGGCTACTGGATCTAATGTAGCCGAAAAATATGCAACTGGTCTACGGGCATTTCCGTGGGTCTGTGCCAAGACTGACAAAGCACATCCCTCTCTCTCACAGCAATAGAGTGAAAATGATTTCTCGTAATCGGGCATTCCCAGAGCCGGAGCACGACATAAATCGTCTCTCAGCTGCAAGAACGCCACCAGACATTCTTCGTCCCATGGTACCGGATCACTCACCTCCTTGTGCGTCAGTTTCTGTAAGGGTTTTGCTTTCAGTGAAAAGTTGACTATCCACTGTCGGCAGTAACCTACCATCCCTAGAAACATTCTAACTTCTCTCTGTGTCGTAGGCGCATTCATCTTCATTATCGCCTCAATCCTCTCTGGGGACACCTTGCGTTTTCCCTTTTCTAACCGGTGCCCCAAATATTGTACTTCAGTCAGACAATACTGCAACTTGCTCGGAGATACCTTATGTCCATTTTCAGCTAAATGGTTCAATAAGGCAATTGAATCTGCTTTACAAGCTTCCTCAGTTTCTGACGCAACAAGTAGGTCATCTATGTACTGGACCAGAACCGAATTCTGCGGCAGTACTAGATTTTCGATATTCTTCTTCAACAATTGGTTGAAGATAGATGGGCTGTCTGTGAATCCTTGTGGGATTCGACACCATGTTAAAACGCGATCTTCCATTTTAAAAGCGAAAAGATATCTGCTCTCTTCATCCAATGGGATTGAAAAGAAAGCCTGACAAAGATCTATCACTGTGAACCATTCTGCTTGACATGGTATTTGAAACAGTATCACTGATGGATTCGGTACCACGGGACAACATGAAACGACTATGTTGTTAATTTTTCGTAAATCCTGCACTATCCTGAATTTCCCACTAGGTTTCTGCAAACCCATAATCGGGGAGTTACAAGGGCTACCCACAATTTCTTTCAGTATTCCCTGCTGTATCATTGACTCAATCACAGGTTTTATTCCTGCAATCGTTTCCTGGGACAATTTGTATTGAGGCGTTCTTGGAAACTCGGCATTTGGTTTTACCAGTATTTTTACCGGTTCTACCCCTTTAATCAATCCTATTTCTTCTCCTGTGAAATCCCATACCTCTGACGCCACTGCATCTCTTAAGTCTTGGGGAAGATCTTCTACTGTCAGAGTAGGATATCATTCTACACAGGATTTTGAATTTGCTACCTTGAAAGTAGCATCATCGTCTGTAGTCTGTACCTCCACTCCTTGCGGGGTGCAGTATATTGTGCAGTTCAATTTGCACAACAAATCCCTTCCTAACAGACATACAGGACTCGAATCACAAACCACAAACTGATGTTCGTTCATATGGTTTCCTATCTTCACAGACACTGGTTCTGTCAATGGACTAGTCAGCCTTTTGTTTGCGACTCCTACCACCTGAATTGTTTCCCCTGACATCGGCAAGTCAGGAACCACCGCTGACCTCAGAGTTGATCGGGTAGCCCCAGTATCCACTAAGAACGTTGTGGGACACCCTGCCACTTCTGCCTCAACAAACGGCCCTCTTTGATCCACCTCTAGGACTGCCCCGAGGGTACAGTCCTCTTCACTGCTCACACGTTGTCCTGTCAATGGATCAATGTAATAACACTTTTCTTCCTCAATGAAGAGAGGCATCTGTTTAAAGACCTTTCCCCCTGTCGCTATTTTCGGTGGCTGTGGGAACTGTGCCCGTGGAGCCGGAGTCCCCCCTTTGGCCACCTTGCTTCCTGGAACTGTCACCTTTGGAGCTGGGATTTCTTGAACCTGCTCTTCTACTTCTAGCTCTCCATTTTCAGGGTTAAAGGGACACTCGCGTCGCCAATGTCCCACCTGGTGACACAAATGGCACTTTGTCGTTTTCTTTAAAGTGGCAAAGTCTACCCTAGGTCTCTGCCCTTCTTCATTGTCTTTGTTCTGACCGTTTGGTTTTCGTCCCATTCCCTGCTTCTGCTGTCCACCCTTCCCGGCTGACTGCATTTGCACCACCATCAATTTCTCCTTTAGATTCTTGGCTTTAGAATCTATTTCGTCACTACAGTATCTCGCATAACGTAGGATCTCATCTAGTGGTTTGTTTTGCCAGCAAATTAAATGTTGCTGAATCATTAAACATATATGAGGTCTCAACCCCAAAACAAACTTAGACACAAACTGTCCTATATCTTTGGGATCCATTACATCTAGTCCACTGTATTGCTTGAATGTTTTCAACAACCTCTCATAAAACTCATGAACGGTCTCCTTCGGTTCTTGTCTCGTTCGGTCTATTTTCACCCAATCTATATCCTGTGGTGGTACCTTATCTTTCAGCCAAGCTATTACCCTTTCATACTTTCGCATGACAATCTCGGACGGTCCATTAGTTCGAGCATCCCTCACTGGTTCAGTATTTGGCCATTCAACACTAGTCTTGCACGGAGTCCACAAATCAGATGGGACCACAATGTCAAACAACGTGTTCAAATCAATCCACAATACTTTCGAGATCTTTACAAACCTTTCTACCTGCTTATACCACTCTACTGGATTGTCCCTCAACTTCGGAAATGAGTTGGTAAATGCAGCTAAATCTCCTCTACTCCAGGGCACATGTACATAATTTCCGTTCGATATTTCTCGCAAAGGGAATGCCTCCATCTGCATTATCCTTCCCTCTGGGGTCATCATACTTGTACTCCGTCTAACAGTGCCCTTTTTTGACCACCTCTCTTCCCATTTGTCCAGTTCTCTCCACACCCTTATCCCTGATACCAGCTCTCTTATGTGTGTTTTTAATCCAGTAGTTCTCTTCTCATCTAGGTCTTGGTCTGCGTACTGCAATCTGTGGTTACTCTGCAATGCCCTTGTCCTAGATAAATCCACGGCATACCTGTCTGCCAAATTGGTCAGTTTCTCATGAAACGCTCTAGCTTTCCTAGTAATATCCTTTGCCATGAACAATAACTCATCCTGTTCATACAATTCTATCCTTTCCAAAGGCAATGTTCCATCAATTATCTCATCAACATCTGATTTTAAACTAGTGACATCAAGTCTCTTTGCCTTAATTTCAGCTTTCAACACACTAAATTTAGTTACTCCATCCGCATCTCTCCCATCCCAGCTCCGAGATCTACGTTTAGGCACTGGTGAGTTATAGGGAGTCCTCCCCTGTTCCCATCTCTCTAGGTCCCATGCCTTTCCATCTTCTCGGGGTGGGTGGTGAAACACTCCTTCACGCCTCATAGCCCCACGTTCCCAATCCTGGCTAGTTTCATGGGATGCATGGTAAGATATTCCGTTACTCCCTCTCTCCTCACTACTTCCCTGTGATTCTTGTTTATTCGAGGCATGGCGGGACCTATCACTGTTCTCCTTTCTCCAATGTTGAACGTCTTCTCCTAGTACATGATGAAGGCACCTAAACCTATTCTGAAAAGCTTGTACCATTTGGTCTCCACCTTTCTCCCAGAGGCGGGACATCTCCTCACACTCTACACTCCTACCATTTTGCTCCTGTTGTTCCCTCTCATCCGTAGGACGTGTAACTCCTCTATTCTCCTGACTTTGGCCTTCCCGCCCCTGACTGCTTTCGCTGGCCCCACAATGAGATACAGTCCCGTTACCTCTGCTTTCCCATTCTGGTTCTGTTCTTGACCTGTTACTCGGGGTTACTGCGGACCCATCCCATTCCCTCAAATCAGCTCTTAATTCTGTATAGGACTTTGGCCGCGGTCCCCTTAGGTCCATCGGTCCTCTCTGACCTCCCTGTCCTGTGTTGGGACCTACAGATGTATCTAATGGGGTGTTCCACGTTACCGAACCTGGCAATTGCTTCCATGCATTTGTCACGTTATTCCTCCTTTCCATCTCGATCCTTTCTCTATCCAATTGCCTCTGTTCTTCCTCTCTATCTCTCTCAGGGTTATAGATCGATACTATAGGTCCTATGGTAACAGGCACTTGAAGAGCGTCTGGCAATCCAAAGGACTCAACCCTTTCGGTGGCTGGCGTTTTCTGCACCACAAACCTTCCCACTACACTCTGTACTGTACTAGGTTGAGGTGTCTCCCCACCTTTGATAGGTGTCCATTCCGATATAGGGAGTGGTGTATACCCCTCTATGGCATTCCCATCTTCCCTTGCGAGCCCTCTATCTCCAATTTCCTCAACTCTCGGAGGTGGTCTGTCTATCAATAATCTATTTATCACATTGTCCTCTGACTCGCTCTCCTCATCCTCTTCCATGAGGTTCCTCCCACCTACCACCTCTCTTATTGGATACAACTTCTCTACTTCAATAGCCTGTACCCTCCATCTCTTTGCCTCCTCGTCCCATTTGGAATCTCGCACTGCTCTTACCGATCGCGTCAATCTTTGTTGACGCCTGTCCAAATTTCTATCGTGTGCCGCCCTGATCCATGCATTAAGGGCCTCAAACTGTGTTGGTCTAGGTGAGGGTTTCAATGAGGACATGGTTGCTTTTAGCCGATGTAACACCTCTAGCTTAAACGTTCCGTACTTTGGGAACTGCATTTCCTCATTTCCTTCCGTAAGCTTATTCCAAGCCCCAATCCATAATATCGTATGCAGCCCCACATTCGCTGCCATATAATGAGCTGGTGTACCCTCCGGCGGTGCCTCTTCCCCGTAATAATGTTCACTTCTTTTTCTTTTCAAAATCCCTTTCAAACACTTAAAGCACTTCATGATTTCTCTTTTCTCCGCGTTTGTTTACTTCCTGATGACAATCTACCAATCACCGCGCTGTTCTCGCTAACTGGCCTATCCGATCGCGACTTCTCACTGACGTCGCGCCAGCCGCCCAATCGCGTCGCGGCTCTTACCGACGTCACACCAACCGTCCTATCGCGTCGCGGCTCTTCACTCGCCACCCTATCTCAGCGCGGCTCTTTTCTGACGTCACTCGTCCCCCTTTGCAGCAGTTCCCCTCCTTTTTCAGCTTGTCTCTTCGGTCACGCATGCATCTCATTCATACTCTGAAAAATTATTACTTCCGTCCAAGCGATCACCTTTCTTGACTGTACGCCCACAGTCTTTTCTGTAGTTGTCACCTTAACTTGACGAAATGTCTTTCCGTTTACTTCCAGACAATCGCCTTCTCTGATAGGTTACTCACACACAGTAACTTCCGACCAGCGTCCGTTACTCATACGCTCACTCTTACACTCCCCCTATCTCGGTTCCACGGCGGTCAATGGTACCTCGTGACCTCCGTACTATGGTCGACAACTACTCTGGATGTTCGATACACCCAAAACCACTTAAGCTCTGGCCTGAACTTAAGATTTGCCGGTTCACCCGTTTACCAGGTAACCGGTTCACCAGGTTGCGCGCGCTCACAACCTTCTCTCATTCACACTACAGGCATTCAACTCCGCAAGACATCACAATACAAATACAACACAAAACACCGCAATCTGTTCACGCATGACCCTTGTTATACTCACTCTCCTCCGATACTGCTGCTTTTCTCGCACCGTCTGCACCTTCGGCGCACGATTCTTCCGCTGTTCGTCTCTCGATGTCTAGGGGCCTTGGGGTAAACTAACCTCTCTAGATTACCTTCCTCAAGAAGATAACCATCCTACTCTGCTACCAACTGTTAACGCGGGATTACTGGTTACTAGTTACCTTACCAGACCCCAAACCTAGTCGACTGGATCGTTGGTATCTGTCATTGAGTAAAAGGCAATCTAGCATTTAGTCAAACAATTAAGAACTTACACCACTCTAAATGACCACTGACCAGGATTAAGTTTCAAAGATTTAATATAAAGTCAAAGATAACTGAAGATACAAACTTCTTAAGATGAGATTCAAAAGATAAACTGGTATCACTATGAACATGAATTCTTTGAATAGTCTAAGTCTACAAAACAGAATAATGAGTACAAGTTCGAATATCATGAGCGTTGCCAAAATGGATACAAGTTGCAACCTCAAAGTCATTACAGAAAAGAAAATTCAGGTTAGTCTGTCCCTACACTACACTAAGTGACATCCCTACTTAACAAGATCTTTACCCCTCTAGGTGTCAGCCGTGGTGGCTTCCTAAGAAGATCACGCACTTCTCTTTGTCTCTTCCCTGATAATGGGTCTCTCCTGATCAGTCTATCTGCCTACCCATCCGCTTCCTTAGGCTCCCAAAATCAAATGCTCTACTCTCCTCCCGGGTCACTTTCCCTAATACCAAATCACATTTCCGATAGGAACGCCCCTTGGGACGCCCCTCACGTGGTACATCTTTGCGCGGTAAACTCCATGATGGTACTCTTCAAGACCCTCGTTAAAGTTGACCTTGGCTCCCAGGCTTCTTCTCCAGTGCGCCGATACCCCCTGAAATTCCTGAAGACTCCTACAGGCCTGCGCCAAGCGCCACTGAACAAAGCTCCATTCATTTCGACTGATTAGGACCCCTCGCACCTGCATACATACAGGCCGTCCCACAGTGGGCCTCAAATTCCAAACTCCACCATATCTATAGGTCATAAAGCATTATGGAAAGCTCTGTACTTGGCACCTCTCGACTTCTCCTCTAACGAGCACATTACAGATCAAAAGGAGCATCCCTATCAGTTCGGGCCTACTTGATTTACATGAAGCGGGTCCCTGCACTCTGAAAACATTTAACTTGATTTAAACAGCATTCTTAACTAACATACGTTCCTTAAAGCACACATCTATAAAGCATATATTTCAAACTAAATTCGATGTATCATTTTTGGAAGAACCACGTTAACCCCACCTCACATTATTTTAGCAGGACGTTTAGATTTTCTGTGAATTGCCATGAGGCCTACACAATATACTGGTTTTGTAGAGTTCCACTTAACTCTTACATGATTCCTTTAACATGAGAACGTGAGGTTTTCATATTCATTCCAACACTTCTACATTAATCTCACACAGTTATGATTATTGTTACTCTACTTAAACATTCTATACATTTCACTACTGAATATAAGACACTCTGTGTATTACACTTCTAGATATAAAACACTCGTGTGCAAAGCATGTTTAAACTAACTACGTGCTTGTAAATATGATGCACTTATACATTTTTTTCAGATTTTGTGCTCTCTCAGTATGCATCGGTGCCCCAGTGCTGAGACATTCACAGGGTAGTTTAAATGCACCCGCAGCCTGGTGCAGAGTATGCATCGGTGCCCCAGTGCTGAGACATTCACAGGGCTGTCTGAATGCACCCGCAGCCTGCTGCAGAGTATGCATCGGTGCTCCAGTGCTGAGACATTCACAGGGCTGTCTGAATGCACCCGCAGCCTGCTGCAGAGTATGCATCGGTGCTCCAGTGCTGAGACATTCACAGGGCTGTCTGAATGCACCCGCAGCCTGCTGCAGAGTATGCATCGGTGCCCCAGTGCTCAGACATTCACAGGGTAGTTTAAATGCACCCGCACCCTGATGCAGAGTATGCATCGGTGCCCCAGTGCTGAGACATTCACAGGGGTGTCCAAATGCACCCGCAGCCTGATCTTTTTGGTGGGGTCACTAAGGGGGTTAGTGTACTGCTTGCAGAGATCTGTGCTATTTCACAACTTAGAATGATGGCAGGTCCACTCATCCTTTTATCCCTCTGACGCAGATAAAATAAATGCCATTGAGGTGCACAAGTCTGACGCCATTATTGTAATCTTTAAAGTAATTCAGTTTCCGATGCCAAATGCGCCGATGAAGCGCTTCAGTTTCCACCTTTGGCGCTTGAAGGTGCGAGTATCGCCTGAAATTAGGTTGACGAGGAATATGACCTCGTGTAGAAATTCTCATTCGATTCATTCCTTGTGTCATGTTCGGCAGCTCGTTTCTATCTCCTGCCCTCTCCTCGTCGTCTTCAGCTTTTCTTTTCTCTCTCCTGCCTGGCTTCATGGTCAGTAGTTCTACTTTCTACCCTACACTTGCTGCACGTTCAGCAGGTATTTTCTCCTAGATGCCGCCCTTGCACTGTGTTCAGCAGTTCTTCTTTTCTTTCTCCTGTCATCACTACATGTTCCGCAGTTCTTCAATTCCTCTTTTTTTCTCTTTCCTATCCTCACTACATGATTAGTAGCTCTTGTTCTCTCTTGCCTATCCTCACTACACGTGTTGTAGCTCACCTTTTATCTCTTGCCTACAGCCGCGGCGGCCCGTGGAGGGAGTTACGGTGGGGCAGGGAGGCGGGGAGGGGGAGGGGCAGGGTGGAGGGTGCTAAAAACCGGCATATGGATAATTGCAGGAAAGTATACAATTTATTTAATAAAACAAAATTCGTAGCGCACACAGCATCGCATTTTGCGATGCAGTGCGTGCTACGAAATTCGTTTTATTAATTAAATTGTGTACTTACCTGCAATTATCCATATGCAGGTTTTTAGCACCCTCCACCGTGCCCCTCCCCCTCCCCACCTCCCTGCCCCACCGTAACTCCCTACACGGGCCATGGCTGCTTACCTATCCTCACTACATGTTTAGTAGCTCTTGTTCTCTCTTGCCTATCCTCACTACATGTTTTGTTGCTCTCCTTTTATCTCTTGCCTGTCCTCACTACATGTTTAGTATCTCTCCTTTTATCTCTTGCCTATCCTCACAAGACTTTTAGTAGCTCTTATTTAATCTCTTGCCTATCCTCACTACATGTTTAGTAGCTCTTGTTCTCTCTTGCCTATCCTCACTACACTTTTAGTAGCTCTTATTAAATCTCTTGCCTATCCTCACTACAGGTTTAGTAGCTCTTGTTATCTCTTGCCTATCCTCACTACACGTTTAATAGCTCTTGTTCTCTCTTGCCTATCCTCACTACACGTTTAATAACTCTTATTTTATCTCTTGCCTGTCCTTACTATATGTTTAGTAGCTCTCCTTTTATCTCTTGCCTATCCTCACTACATGTTTTGTAGCTCTCATTTTATCACTTGCCTATCCTCACTACATGTTTAGTAGCTCTTGTTCTCTCTTACCTATCCTCACTACATGTTTTGTAGCTCTCCTTTTATCTCTTGCCTGTCCTCACTTCAAGTTTAGTAGCTCTCCTTTTATCATTTGCCTATCCTCACAAGACTTTTAGTAGCTCTCCTTTTATCTCTTGCCTATCCTCACTACACGTTTAGTAGCTCTCCTTTTATCTCTTGCCTATCCTCACTACACGTTTAATAGGTCTTATTTTATCTTGCCTATCCTTACTACACGTTTAGTAGCTCTCCTTTTATCTCTTGCCTATCCGCACTACACATTTAGAAGCTCTTGTTATATCTTGCCTATCCTTACTACACCTTTAGTAGCTCTCCCTTAATCTCTTGCCTATCCTCACTACACATTTAGTAGCTCTTGTTATCTCTTGCCTAGGCTCACGACACGTTTAGTAGCTCTCCTTTTATCTCTTGCCTATCCTCACTACACATTTAGTAGCTCTTGTTAGCTCTTGCCTAGCCTCACGACACGTTTAGTATCTCTCGTTTTATCTCTTGCCTATCCTCACTACAGCTTAGTAGCTCTCGTTTTATCTCTTGCCTATCCTCACAACACGTTTAGTAGGTCTTATTTTATCTCTTGCCTATCCTCACTACACGCTTAGTAGCTCTCCTTTTATCTCTTGCCTATCCTCACCACACGTTTAGTAGGTCTTATTTTATCTCTTGCCTATCCTCACCACACGTTTAGTAGGTCTTATTTTATCTCTTGCCTATCCTCACTACACGCTTAGTAGCTCTCCTTTTATCCCTTGCCTATCCTCACCACACGTTTAGTAGGTCTTATTTTATCTCTTGCCTGTCCTCACTACACGTTTAGTAGCTCTTGTTATCTCTTGCCTATCCTCACTACACGTTTAGTAGGTCTTATTTTATCTCTTCCCTATCCTCACTACATGTTTAGGAGCTCTCCTTTTCTCTCTCCTGTCCTCACTTCATGTTTAATAGCTCTTCTTTTATGTCTTGCTTGTCCTCACTCCATGTTTAGTAGCTCTTATTTAACTCTTGCCTGTCCTAACTACTTATTCTGCAGTTCTTTTCTCTCTCCAGTCCTCACTCCATCTTCAGCATTTCCTATTGTATCTCTAGCCTGTCTTAAATGCATGTTCAGCAGGTCTTTTTTCTCGTGCCTGTTCTTACTGCATGTTCAGCAGTTTCTGCTTTTTTTCTCTCCTGTCCTCACTCCATGTTCAGCAAGACTTCCTTTCTCTTCTCGCTATATGTTTGCAGGTATTTTGTCGTCACTTAAGTTTTTTGCTGCTTGTACTGTTGTCTCTTGCGCCCTTGCTCCGTGTTCAGAAGATCTTCATGTGTACCTTATTTTCTTGCTCTGTATTCAGTTGCTATTCTTTTGCGTCTTCTGTCCTCCAGCCATGTTCCACAGCTCTTTTGTCTCTCCTAACCTTGCTTGATGTTTAGCGCCTCTTTCATCTCTTTCTCCGTGTTCAGCAGTACTTGCTTTTTCCCAGTATTCTTTGTTCCAAGTTCGCCACTGGTTATTTTGTCGTGCGTGTCGTTGTTCCAGTTTCACCAGAGACTCCTCAGCCTTCTGGCTCTTCTGTTTACCACGACCTCAGCGATTGTTTTTAATACACTCGTTGTATTACAATCCCGGGAGCTGTTAATCTTTCCCTGTGCTCGGACCGCGTGCATTCAGTGTATTTTTTCAATGACGCGCGAGCTTTGCAGGGTCAGCACTTATGAACGCACCACCATGGGCTCTACACTGTTCTTAATTTGGTCCAATCTCACGTTGACAGTGAACCTTGTTTAGCAATAACAGCGATCAGACTCCAGGCTGGAATATGAAAAATGAGCCTCAAACGCACCTGCACCCCATCCATGTAGTGCGTTTCATGTGCATTGTGGTATTTTTTGCCTCTTGTTATGCTGTATTCCCAGGCGCTTTGGGGGAGCCACACATTGGGGTGGTCTCTTTTGCCCCTGTTGGTTTCCCCTTTGCCAAGATCGTTCTCCCCCTGCGAGGCAAGTGCTGGGGTAAACCTTTCTCCTAGACGACTACGGGAACGTAGACCACTGGAATGACAGTCTACAGTTTGTGTTCAGGAGGGGGTGAAAGGAGGTTAGACAACATTTTGGGGCACCCCATCCTAAATGCCTAAAATGGATCTAAAAATAAGTATCGCATGGACTGGAAGTGCAGTTTGGTTTAAAGGGGGGAGAAAAAGATGGCATTTTTTGTTCAGGATCTCACACAATTCTGTTCTGTGGTGAAGTCTGCGTTATTACATCCCAGGTCTCCATGTTCCACGGCAGAGAACTCAGTCAGTAGAAATGCTTATAAAGCAGCAAAGCGAGGTCATGCACTTGTGTGGTGTTTGTGCTTTGGTACATATGGCGGTGGCATGTGTTGGGAGAGTTGCCCCCCCCCACCCAAGATAAAGGTTCACCCATCTACCATCATACCATCAATTCCCAGTTTTACCAGCTTGATCATCAGTCTCATACCTGCTTCTGGGTCTGACTTTAACTTTGCATCTCGATATGGAGAACAGAGAGACTGGTCTAGCCCAAAACAAGTGCATCATAACAACGGCCATGGATCAATTAGCCCCACTAAAGCCGGATATAAACTCAGGCGTTCTCAGTCAGCCTGGTTCTCTCCCAGTCTTAAAACCGAGAAGAGTCTCTGCAGGAAATTGGAGCCACATTGGCATCCCTCCCATAATGCACTAGGTACTAAATTGGCTCTTTCTAAACATCATAAAAACATAAAAAATGCCCCAAAAACACACATTATTTCACTACTGGAGCTGGCTGGAAATGCTCCCAAAACTCTCTTTTCAATACTTAAAACTTTTACTCACCTGGAGGCATGCAATAATGAGCTGGCATCATCGCAAGCCTTATGCGACAAAAAAGCGATGCACTTCACAAAGAAAATAGATCTGATCTACGACATAATCACCCGAGATGGAAGGGGCCAACTCAACGCATCTGTCGAGATCTCACCCTCTCGAGCCCCCCTCCAGAAGCTGGAATAATTCCTCTTGGTTACACCTGATGCAGTGAAGTCTCTATTCGTTACTGTTAAATCAGGCTCACCTCTTAATATAATCCCGACCAGGACTACCACATTATTATCCAAACAGCTGGCTATCCCCATTTGCTCTATTCTTAACCTCTCACTAAATAAAGGTTATGTTCCCGATGACTGTAAGGCAGCACAAATCATCCCTTTATGGAAGAATCTTAAGGCCACTATGGATGATTTAACTAATTATTGTCCTATCCCACTGTTACCTCTCCTGAGCAAGTTGTTAGAAAAACATATTAATAAACATCTTTCAGACTTTGTCGAGGAATCGGGCTGCTTGGATCCATCCCAGTCTGGTTTCAGACCCAGACACAACACTGAGTCAGCCTTGATTGCCACCACAGATAACATCAGACAGGTTCTGGACAATCGACAGGCAGTTATACTAGTGCTGCTTGATTTGTCTGCAGCCTTTGAAACTGTCTCACGTCAAACTTTGCTCAGGAGACTCAGTGAGATTGGGATACAAGGAATAGCTTTACTATGGATGATGAGTTTCCTCTCGCATAGAACCCAGACTGTCAATCTGGGTCCCTTCCGTTCTGAGACTACGGAACTAACCAAAAGAGTACCTCAGGGATCCTGTCTCAGTCCCACTTTATTTAAAATCTATATCGTTCCTTTGGCAGGTTTACTCAGGAAGTTTTATACCCATTTCCTATGCTGATGAGACTCAGCTCCTGCTATCCTTTGACAAACAAGATCCCAATGCCCAGTCCACCCTCTCGGAAGGTATGAATACCATTGCCAGCTGGATGAGACAACATTTCCTCCAGCTTAACACGGGCAAAACGGAAATGATGCTGTTTGGTGATGCTCCTTCGAGATGGTCTCCGAGCTAGTGGCCTACAGAATTGGGGCCTGCACCGGAACCCAAGACTGTGGTAAAAAATCTAGGGGTTTGATTGAACCTGAAACTAAGTATGAAGGAGCAGGTTTCTCCCACCATTGGTGCTTGCCTCCATGCACTATATCTCTTGCGAAGAGTATTTCCCTTCCTCCCTTTGTCCACTCCTAAAACCTTGATCCTTGAGTCGACTAAACTACTGCGATGCGTTGCTGATCTCAGCCAGCAGAGCATCAATGAACATTTGCAAGTGGTCCAAAACACCGCTGCAAGACTGGTCTCTAATGCTCCTGCCCTCACCCCCTCTCTTGCAGAAACTGCATTGGTGGCCTGTACAGAAGCAAATCCGCTTCAAGATCTGCTGCATTGTGCATAAAACCCTAAACGGCAAGGGCCCTAGTAATTTAGCAGAGAAATTAAAAAAATATCAGCCTATCAGGAAACTTCGCTCAGGGACCAAATCTCTACTTGTGGTTCCGCGCTGCAAGAAAGTTCGGCTAGGCCGGTAAGCCTTTTTCCACCTAGCCCCTACCTTCTGGAACCAACTCTTAATTCATTTTTATCAATGTTCTGACCTCCTGAGATTTTGCAAGCTTTCGAAGACCCCATTGTTCTAACTTACTCCCTGTTTCTGTCCAACTATGCAGTTCCCGAGTGCGGAGATACCCCTTGGGGGTGATTCACGTGCTTTATAAATCCTAAATCAAATCATGTGTCAGTGCTAAAACAGGGAACTCGAGGCTTTGGGTTTTATTTCTTGCTATATTTAATAAATTGTTTTACTGCCCTATATGCTTCCTTTAGTAAAGACATAGTGGGTGACTGAAGCATCTGTAGGTTATGGGTACCAATTTGTATTTCTTAAGTGGCGTCATTTCCGACATTCAAAAACAGCTTATTCCATTTTGAGTTCGAGATTGATTCGGTGATATCCTTCCACCCTTCGATTCTAACCAGGAGAGGGCTTGGAGCAGAGGTCAGCCTTATTACTTTGTGAACAGTTATAGCCCCTATGCATAGATCGCTTATACCCTGCAGTGCCTGAGTAGGCATCTGGAGCTTTGGAAGCTCAGCAATGTTTTATGAATCCTGTTTGAGTTCCCCCCCGTGCAATAAGAAGAGTCAATTTCTCAGATAACTCAGAAAATGTGGATAATCTTTGAAAATGTGTAAAGAAGTCACGAATTTACATCCTCTAATTTTCCTGATCCCTGTCTGTCTTTTAGAAAAAAACTTTCACTAGACAGGGTTTGTCCAGAGCTGGACTAGTGTCTGGATCCAGACCAGATCGTCGGCAAAACCAATAACCATATAAGTTCATTGTAATTACATTTGTGTTATGTGAGGGTCCTGACAATCTGGTGTGAATCCAGCCTCCATCAACCAACGTTGGGCTCCCCTGCACAAGGCCATAACGGGGCACCGGGTGAGCATGTCAAAGAGTTTTAACTGCATCAACTTAAACATATTCAAACTTCTACAAACTTTTCAGTCGCAGATAAGAGGCCAAACTATTTGTATGCTAATGAGAGTTCCCTCTCTCCTGCCATTCACGCAAAGGGTTTGCACTTTTCAATTTCCATAAATTATGCTCATATATTGTAGTCGCTTCGCATCCACTCTTCAGGATAGGGCACATATGTGATTTAATATAACTTGTAACTTGTGTTTTATGCAGCTGTTGCTACTGCAGACTCAGAGCTATAAAATGTACTTGTATAGCGCACGTATCACCGCAAGGGCATCAAGGCGCTTGTACGCATTCCGCTGTGGACCCCTTCCTGGCTTTTCCCTGTGAAGTGTCCACTCCTGGGCACCCCCAGGGTGAAGCCAGGCATCCTAGCGCTGTTGGGGCCGTTGTGGAGATTATGCAAGCTATTGCCCAGAGTTGCAGAGTGGGACCCATGATTAGAATAGGCACCGAGGCTAGAGAAATATCAGGTCCGAGGAAATTATTGCGCCCAAGACCCGCCGTGGCGGGAATTGAACCCTGGTCCCGGGCCAGACCTCTGCATCAGGGTCTGCCACTCTAATCATTGAGCCACACTTCTCCACTCATACTATAAAGAGAAGATACCAGTAGGGTGCGCTCACCATCATGAGATCTTCAAACTTGTTTGTCTCTGTTTTAAGTAAACTCTGGGGCGTGTGGCTTCGCCTATCTAGTAGTGGCAGCCAGGGCATTAGCCACCTAAGGATACTTCAGGTGTGTGATTAAGGTGAAGGATATAGCCCCTTCCATGTAACTGGCATCACCCTGGGGAAAGGAAGTAAGCACAGTTTTTACTTGCACAGGTTCTACTTGAGCTGGACTAATGTAGCCACTGTCAATTTGCTTTTCTGGCAAAGGTACAGCTCTGTATTGCCCTTATAGATAGGTAAGACCTACCAAAATGCCTTTAATCACTGCATGAGTAAACGACTATAACAAACCTGAGCTAGCCATAGGCACTGCCAATAAGTAACCAATTGGATTTCCAGATGGCTTGTGATCTACACCAAATAAAAAGACTGCTATATTGCAAGAAGATAAAAAAAATACCCATAACGGTGACTCGATATTTTCTGCAAAAGTATCACTGAAGTGTAGCAACCTGCAGCCTGAACTCAGAGCCTTTACGAATTACTTGAGGGGTAGGAAAGTGGTGGCAATTCTGTTGTGAACCCCACCCTGCTGCGTTGTTTAATGTGGAGTTTTGTCAATATTCTTAAACTTCCGTGACAAAAAGCCATTGATTGTTCATTTACTGGATCCGAACGTTCCTTCATATTCTTGTCCTATTTCTCTTCTCCCATTTTTCACCAACATATTGGAAAGTTCTGTCAACAAGCAGTGACCTCATACTGTCAGGGAAATGGAGGGGACAATAAGCACCAGTCTGGTTTTCCATCTTGTTTTATCGCTGAAGCCTGCTTACGGCTGCTACTAATGCCATACAGATGGTTTAGAGTGGCAGTAACTCTGCGGCACTCAAACTTCTTGATCTGTCAGCCCGTTTGACACGGTCTCTCATGCTATTTTACAAAAAAGTTTCATCTCTATTCTTCTGAAGGATAAGCCCCGTGCATGGTTCGAATCTTTTCTGGGAAATAGAACAGGCAGTGCAGGTGGCATCTTTCCGTTCAGTCTTTAAAGACAACACCTTTGGTGTCCCACAGGAGTCTGTCCTTAGCCCTATGCTTTAAAATGTATATGTGGCCGCCCTTTCCTTTGAATTTCAGTTTTATGGGTACGCCGATTGTTGGTCATGGCCTCCTTAGAGGAAATTTTCACTTTTCCTCCTAATCTTCGCTGACCCTCTCTGCATAACCTTAGGGGACTGGGGGCCTTTCCCCTGTACAGCAGAGGGAAGGTGCGGCGCCCTCCTCGATGCAGATTCAATGGGGTTTTGATATGTTACCTCCTGCACTCTGTAAATAGGTACACCACATACCCTGGGCGGGTACGGCAAAGGGCTAAGTTGTGGGACGTAGCACAGTGTGCCACCCACTGGATAGCCATCAACCATATGTCAGGTCTGCCATGACAGGCCTGTGGGGCACCATTGCCACCCTGCCTAGGTTGGCATCACTAGGGTGGGGTGTCCCATATCATGAGGGCATTCCCCCAGGGATGAAGACCGGGCAGGCACATATGGATGCTCCTGGTCCGGGTAGTGACGAACCCCCGATTGGGACTTCTATTGCCTTAGCGTTCATCTCTCCCCATGGATATTCCTGAAAAGTTACTGAATCTCTGCAGTGGACTCAGGGCCTCTGCACATCCTCACTCTCAAAGCCGTGGGGAAGTGTGTGCGCCTTCCTACACAGGTTAGAAAGGGCTGTTGATGCGCTGTTCCAGAAGAAGGGCTGATCTGTCAATGCAGACTGGGGTGTGCACACCGAACCTGATAATGTTTCGGATACGTGTCCCACCTGCTGTGGCAGGGTGGAGGATGTGCCCTGGCACCTATGGCACATTGGATAGATGCCCGGCCTGCCATCATGGGCTGATGATCATATACCTGTGTCCCTGGTGTACTAGCCTCTGGGTTAGGCATGCCGGTGCAGGGCTTTGTCTGTGCGCTTGCATCCATGGTGCTAGCAGCAAGGTGTACGATCCCCCATCGCTGGCCGGGAGTGTGCAACCGTACCCGTGAGCGGGTCCTCCCTTGTCCGACTGGGTCAAGCAGTGTGGTGTGTACCCACTGGCACCGAAAGTGCTAGGGTCTGGGTAAGCCATGTGCTCTGCCTGATCTTGCCATGTGAAAGTTCGCCCGCCCGTCCTATCCGTGTTGGAGAGTGGCTTTGATTCACTTTTCTGAAACATGAGCTGATCTGCCACTGCAGACCGGTGGGTGCGCACTGGCATCGATCGTGAGTAATATCATGAGTAGCTTATCATTGTAGGCCCTCGTGTGTGCGCACCCACACATATGGTGCCCCTAATTACGTGTGCTGCCTGCCAACGCAGGCTAGTGCATGAGCAGTGACATACTTATTAGTTAAACATGTATCCAGTCTGCTGTTCAGACTCGGGCGTGTACACTGGCACCACTGGGCCCGGAACTATGTGTTCCACTACCATCGCTGGTTTGGGTGTGGGATTGCACACATGCGCCCAGGTAGTGGGGAATACTTATGTGTGTTTACGCTACCTATGATGCTTGCTCTTCCCAAGAGGTAATATGGGTTAGTTTCATATGAATTGATTTGCATTGCCAAACCCTTTCTATTGGTAAAAGGGGGTTTTGGCATAATTCGCTTAGAAATGCCACTTAGTGAATATGGACATTTCTATTCTCCAAGAGTCTCAGGGACCATGGCATCTGGCTCTAGTAGACGCCAGGGGTTGGGGCACATTCCCCAATCAACAGCCATAAAACATGTGCATCCCACAGGAACAGCAGACCTCTACCATTTGAGAGTCGAATGCGATAGTTTGAAGCTAGAGGTTGTGACACCCATCTTCTAGGGGCAGGATCATGGACCTACTAAAGATTAAGATCTGTATTCCAAGGCCCCACAGCAGACAGGCCTACAAGTTAGGGAAGACATCTGTGGTTCAAAGGTAAACCCCCTAGACCACCCCGATTTCAAAGACACACAACAGTATAACTATGGGTGCCATCCTTCAGCAAGGGGTAAGATACACTTACGGGGACGTGGGACCGGAAAACCCAGACGGTGTGGTGCACATTGTAAGAGGACTCTATTGTGCACATGGAGGATAACTGTCCCAATAGAGGCTGGCCTGTGCCGAGGACCTGCTGACGTCTGGTGCCCTGAAGTATGCTTTTCAAGGCCCTGACTGTGGGCTTCCTGTTCTCTCGGAGATCTGCAGGACACCAAACATCTCTGCGGAGGGATCTACACCATCTACCTGTGACAGCTGGAGAGCAGTGCTCTCTCAAGTGCCCACCTCGGCTACTAAATCCAAACTGGTAGCGTAGTGTGAGCGTGGACCTAAGAATCTTTTCTGGTGACTGGATTGTGTAGTGCGGAACCATAGAAATCTTGCCCACATCTAAGGCATGTGGTTCCCATAATGCGGGGACCGCGACACTCATAAACATCTAGCAGTGGTGTCTGGTGGGGCATAAGACAAATTAACAAACATTAATTAATGTTTGTTAATTTGCCTTATGCACACTTTGGGGCAGTATTAAAACTGGTGCAAAATGCTGCATTATCCATCCAAATTTCTGTAATAAATTGATCAATATCACAGTTCTTATTGGCACGGCTCATGTATTAATGCAACTTTCTCAACAGCTTACATAGTTTAGGCCCACACTGAATGATTTAAATAAAGCAAAAATCTTGCAGTGTAGAGCAAAACGGCAAAATGAACAGTGGTGTTAATTCTGCTGCCTTAGTACACCTTCAGGCTAAGCTAGCACCCCAGGTTGCTGCATTTAGTGTATAGGGAGCAACAACCAATTATGATTAAACAACAGATGTCCTTCACTTCACAGACTGCTCTTTGTATTGTCAAAAAATGTGCTCACATATATTTGATGTACAGATACTGCTTGCTACTGCATGCAGGTAAACGTCTTGGTAAAGTACTTACTGCTGCAAAATCAAACCTCTCTTTGCAAGTAGGCATCTTTCGTTAAAGTGCACAGATGTTGTGAACAGGACTGGGACTGTGTTGTCAGCTATCTAGAGTAATCACTTTATAGAGTGACGTTATCAGAATGCTCGGCATTAGATGGAGGCTTTGTTTCCACTCCCATGACTTCATTGAACAAATCCGTGTATTCTGGTAGCTGTACTTTGCTTTCCATTCAATTACCTAGTAGACATGCCTAAAAACAATGATTTGCATCTTGGCACCAGGAAGTAACGAGAGAGATTGACCAGGTTGAAGAAACGCTTTTGAGACAGTTCAAAAGCGGGTCAAGAGACTGCATAACTCTTTGGTGTTTTGAGACCTGGGGTTAACTTCCAGAGTGGCTGCTAACCTTTCCCTTGTTTACGTTTACCTCCTAATTAAAACTGTAACATATTCCCACCTGCTTCCCAAGGACCTAGACAAAGTGTGACTTTGGCTGCGTGTGGCACAGCGTCTGTGAGGCGGGCTGGTTATCTTTCATCCGGGGGTACAGGATAATCGGGATGAGCTAGAGAGTGAAGGGAGGCTTGGGCCACAGAGCTGACAGAGGGTGAACCATTTACATGCTAGGTACCAGTGGCACCACGTTAAGGTGCTGAGTGCATATGTGTGTGTAAAAACATGCTGTGCAAACTGGCTGATACCTGTCGCTCCGGTAGTGGTGCAGAGTTAGTGTGTGTGAGTGAGAGTGATCATGTGCAGACCACCTGTGATTCACTACACTGGCCGGCGGTGCCGCCTTTTATGTTGATTGGTGCCAAAACCACAGTACCTTTTGACAGTGGGGTTCTCCCACATGGCTTTGACCCTCTGTAATGCTAAAAAGCATTCTAATTTTGTGTATGTACATAATTTAGCTGTCATGCACAGCATAAATGTGTTCTCTCTCAGTTCGGGAGGGTTAGATTAGGAATTGTCTACATTGTGCATATTAGTTATACTACTATAACAATACGAGTGGTCCTAGTACTGCTAGTAATGTTTTATGCCCAAAAGTATTGATGATCTTGTTATAATGTTTGAATATGTGTGTTGACTATAAACGTGTTTACATACATCTTGTGTGAAATCTCTTTTGTGATGCTCAGTGCATTTATCACGAGTCGCTGTTGTGCCTTCGCTTTACATATTGCCTCTGTAGTGATCCTGCCTGCTCAGTGCCAGGCTACCCAATGGTTGAGCACGGGTTGTACAGCGATTGTAGTCACCTGCCTTTCACGGGAGTGGTAGTTCTGCCTCGATCGGGGCATCCCTTCAGCCAACCAGGCACTGCTGGTTCCAACAACGATGATAGTGAAATCAGCATCCATATGGATGGTGATATCTCACAACTTCAGGAGCAATTCAGAGGCTGTATGTTTAAGGTGCTGAGTTGGATGAAAGACGACTCTCTCTGCCTTAATTCTGATAAGACGTAAGTCTTGATTTTTGGGAATACTTCCATTTGGTCCCATCTGTGCTGGCCTCATTCTTTGGGCAAATGCCTGGTATCCATCACTTCAGCTTGGAATTTAGAAGTGTTATTCGACAGCAGATTATCATTTGAGTTGCACATCAATAAGTTGTTGTCTACATTCTTCTTGCTTCTGTGGCATTTCAGGAAGATTCCTTCATTTATTCTTCAGGATTCTAGATAGATGTTGGGTCAACCTTGGTGCTAAGTAGATTGGACCACTGCAGTACCCTGTATATTGGGCTCCCTGAGTACCTCATTAAGAGGTTACAACTTGCACCGAATGCAGCTGACAGGCTGATCATTGAGAAGAGAAAATATCTTAGTATTCCTCAGATAGCTTCACTGGCTATCTATGAGGATGAGATGCCACTTTAAAGCTCTTTGGCCCATAAAGCTCTCTATCCAGCAGTTCGCTTATACATTTCTGATGTGTTTGAAAGATATTGTCCTTCTAGGCTGGTTTCGCCCATCATCTGCCGGTCTGCTCATAAAACCAAAGTTCTGCAGAGAACGCCTTAAAAGTAAGGCCTTCACAGCCTTGCCTTCTGGTCACTGCTCAGGCCTGGACCAAACTACCTTTAGATCTTCTTCTTGAGCCTGATCTTTTGAACATTTGTAGAGCGCCGAATACCTGTCTCTTTACTTAATTTAAGGTACTTGAGCCTGTCTTTTTTGGCATGAAGAAAGCACTTTTTAGCTTAGCGCCAAGGCACCAGTTGGGTAATTACACGCCTAATAAACAATAATAATAATATACACGCTGTAAAAATGACCTGTAACATAGCAGTTATATGATGTACTCTTAAAAAAAGGATTTAAAGAATATTAGTATAATTTCAGCTAACCACTTTACCACCATTGTGGACATGTTTGGAAGATTTAAGATAGACCAAGCCAATCTGATAAAAGGAGTGTTGCAGTAAGTCAACCAAGACATGTACCCAGTTCACTAAAGTGTTTTGGGGAATGTATAGCAATGTTTAGCTCAGTAAGGAGTATTCTTAGTTTACTTACAGATGGGCCAGCCATTATAGAGAGTAGGAAATAGTATAAAATGGAATTCCCAAAAATTACATTTTGGACCATGCTTCACATTCATCTAAGCCTTCTGCAGCTGTATTATATGTCTCTGCCCTTGGCATCTTAGGCATCTTCTGTTGATGGAGTCAATGGATGAAGGATAGGGAGGATGCAAGCCTGTTCTTGTGTCCCTAGGTCTCCCAAGGTGCAAAGTTACTTGCAATTATCTGTAGGGTTCTCTGAAAAGTGTCCTTATGTGTCTTTGGGTGTATAAAAAATATAATCTGCAAACAAACAAACCATATCTACTGTGCCAGTTAATGATAAAAGAATAAATATGTTTGTAATTTATACAGTGCACACAACAAGCTGAAGTCTCTGTAGAATATTAAATGTTTCTCATCTTCAAGGAATGCCTTGAAATGAAGAAAGGCTGGCAGGATTTGAATCTGCATCCTCGGGTCTTTACACTCATCTATGTACTGGTCGCAATTTACTGAGCATTCTTGTCATATGTACAGGTAGTTGATTAATTAGTTAATTAATTAGTAGCAAAAACGTGCTAGTTGTCAAGGTAGCACACAAAATTAGTTTTTCCGTCCAAAGTTCAGCTAGCAATTTATATATTCAATTGAGGTAATTAATTAAATGAATCTTAAATGTTGATTCACATCAAATCAAAGACTTTTTTTTTCAAATTTCAAACAAGTAATTCAATTGCTCAGTGTATTTCAGGCTTGATACCCTTCATCTCAAGCTGTTACAAGAATGATTCCTAAAAACATCAAAACATCAATGTTATTGGCATAGTTATGTATATACTGGAATAATGGTTCAAACAGAGATGGCAAATATCAACCAAAACAATACTTGAGCCAACAAATGGTTTTGTCACTTAGAGTGCCATTCAAACAACCTCCAACATGATCTTCCTTTAAACTTGTGACAATGAACCAAAGGTTCTATGCCATTGCTTTGCCGCATCTTGAATAGGGCTTTTCAAAAATGATTTGAGGTCATGTTCTGTGAAATTCTCTCTAAGTCAATTTTAATACAAATTGTAGCAATTAAGAACTACAAAAAAACGGATAGAGTCTAATCTATTATTCAGACACTTAGGTATTGTTGTATTCTGCTTTAAAGTTCAATATGCCTTTTTTTTTAAAAGGAGACACCCTCTTTGATTTTCTATAAAACATATTGTCTTGTTCAGTTTCCGATATACAACATTTTATCTCTGGAGATTTTATATTAGATGTACTGATATTACTCTTGTGTTCACTTTAGGGAGCTTTAACTTTCCATGTTGTCATCCCAATGTGTAGAAGTCCCATGGGCATTTGATGGGATAAACACAATACATTATGTAACATGTGACTAAGGGCAACATGTATGAACTTATTTTGCATTTGTAAATGGTGCAAATTGCTAAATTTGACCGTTTGTGAAATGTAAAATAGCTTTTCAAGATGCTTAGAAGGCTTTGGCAGTGCAATTTAGGTAATCATAATTTTTTGCGATTATCTAAAATTGCAACTATAAAGAAGTAATCGCAATTTGGGATTCTCTAAGTACATGTACTAAGCATTTTCTAAATGCAACCTGTGCATTGAGAAAATGGTATTACCATTGAATCCAATTCGATGGCAACCATGAGTAATTTTTTTTAATGCACAACAAATGCGTTTTCCAAAATGCGATGTGGCGCACACATGCCCAAAGGGCATGTATGCACTTTACATGTGCATACATGGGCACCCTTTGGTTTGCATGACATAATTTGCAATTTCCAATTAGGTAATGCAAAACCATTCACGCCTATAGGAACAAATGGAGCAGTATTGTCTAATAGCCATTATCTAATTGTGATTGCGAATCTTTAGGAATCACTATTAGGTAATCCCTATTTTCTTACAGACCATTTTGCATTCCTTAAATAGCGATTACCTAAAGTTCGCTATTTAAGGACTGCAAAATGTTTTTTTGATAGATGTGGCCCATAATATTTTATTTTAATCTGTTTACTCAAATTGGGATAATACATAACCCCTGATCTTTCAATGCTATTAGAATCTACACATTGAAATCAGGGTAAGAGTTTTTTTAATCTTAATAACTCATGTTGTATATTGCCAGCAGATTCCCTGATTGATCAAAAAATCATAGGTTGTAAATTAAAAAATCTTTGATATTTAAACTAAGGATTCCGTCATTAAGTACCTCAGCAGGGTCACATATTTCTTAACAAGATTTGATAATGGACCAATGCTTCAGAATATTTTTTTAATTCTTCATATATTGAACAGGATGTTATGAAACAAATATGGGTCTAGCCATTTTAGTTGTTTTTTTGAACTCCAACCTATTAATTTTATTTTTGCTCAGTTTAACCAAGTATCTCTTATTGATATCCATTTTTACAAGTGTTTTTCCAATTTTCTGTATATGTATTACAATATGCATAGCTAGATGTAATATGCTTCACTTGTAAGAGTTGAAAGTGTTGTTTCTTGGATGATGGTAGGTGTTATAATACAACACGTTGTTGTGGCCTGTTCACTTGCGTCCTTGAAGAAAAGAGAGGTCCTCAACTCTCATTTTAAAGGTCAACATTCACATCTAAATAATGTATCATATCTTCTATTATTTCAGACGGGAATTTAACATGACTATAAAAAAGGTCATCTAGTGCCTACCAATAGGACCCTTTGCACTGTTAATTTGTATCTGACATTAGAAGCAAAGTGGCAATAATTTATCTAGCAGAGGAATAGCCAGGTTTTTAAAGTCTTCCTGAACTTCAGCAAATTAAAGTCTTGAGAAATTGATGGTTGAGCTGCACTGGCACTAAAAGGTTTTCAAAGCAATACTTAGATAGGTTTGCATAGGACTGAGGTGACATTCAACCTAATCGATGTTAGAGATACCTTGGGAAATATGCTTTTTCAGCCTAGTTGTAATCAAAATTGTTATACATTATTCCCATTGCTTACTATTGGCTTTGTGGTTTGTAACTCACATTTGTCTGCTTTCTATTTACTGGCTTTATTTGTTTTAGGCTTTCAGGTTTGACTTCGTCCTTTCCCATACCCAAACCCTATTTACAGTATTCTCCCCCCAGTACTGAATTTCTGTAAACAGGCCCTAAAGTCTTAATCTTGTTCTTGTCACATTTGCTTTGCATGCAAAGAGTCAAATGTCAGGCTCTGTCTTCCAGGGAGTTTGGAGTTTACTTTTCTTTCTCTGACTTCAAAGTGAGATGATTTATGTGACAATAATTTGGGCTTCTCGGGATGTGCTGTATGATGTTATTTTTTTCTGTTACTCATATTTCAGAATACATCATATTAAGGAATGCACAAATGAAGCACATATTTGGGTAATTCTGAAGTGTGGTGGAAACAAATATTTTAACATACAAAACAAATCAAAACACTAGGTGATGACCTTTGCACACATTATCGTTTGTGTGCTGACCATATGGCCATTTCAATTGATGTGCTTCTGTAATGGCAGTGCCCTGCCACAACACTGCACTCTACTCTGCACCTCTCCACACTAAGCCACTCCACTCCACACTGCATCGCTGCACTATACTCTGCACCACTCCACTCTACACCACTCCACTTCTCTCTACTCTACACCAATCTAAGCCAATGCACACTATCCCACACTACTGTACTATGCACCACTGCACTTTAAGCCAATCCATTGTAAGCAGCTCTTATCTACTCTGCACCACTGCACTCTACAACACTCTACTCTATGCCACTTCACTCCACTTTGAAACAATTTACTCTATGCCACTACACTCTAAGCCACTCTATTCTACTCTGCTCCATTCCATTCTGCGCCACTCCACTCTACACCACTCCAGTCTTCCGGGTGTCACTCTATGCCACTCTATTCTATGCCACTGCACTCTTCACCAATACACTCTACACCACTTCACTCAAAACCAATACACTACGCCACTCCATGTCAATGTACTATACTCTGCAGCACTACTCTACACCACTACACTCTACGCTATTCTACACTATTGCACTCTACGTCCCTTTACCCTGCACCACTATGCGCAACTGCACTCTACACCAAAGCAACCTACTCCAGTCTACTATACACCACACTAACACACTCTACTCTGCAACACTGTGGTCTCTGTCACTGAACTGACCACCACTCTACTCTGTGCCACTGCAGTCTACTCTGCACCACTCTTCTCTAAGCCACCCTACTTTACTCTATGCCAATACACCCTACAGTAATGCACTATATACCACTCTTAAACTACTGTGCACTCTCACAGTGCACTCTACACCACTTCACTCTACGCCTCTGAACTCTGCACCACTATACTCTTTGACGGTGCACGCTATCCCTCTCTTCTATGCACAACTGCACTCTTTGCCAGTGCATCACTGTACTCTGCACCACTGTACTCTCCTCACTCTACTCTTCACCAATGCACTCTATGCCACTGCACTCTATGCCAATGCACCCTACCCTGCACGACTCAGCTCTACGCTACTCTACTGCACTCTGTGCCAATGCACTCTGCCATTACATTCTATGCCACACTACTCTATAGAACTCCACTCCCTGCCATTCTAATTTTTTTCTGTACCCCTGCACTCCATGCCTCTATACACCACGCTACTTTATGCTACGCACTCTATGCCACTCTACACCGCTGCAATCTACCCTGCACCACTTCTCTTTGCCCTGCACTACTCCACTACACCTCACTCAACACCACTGCAATTTACTCTGCATCAGTCTACTCTATGACACTTCACTCTACACCACTGCAATTTACTCTGCTCCAGTCAACTCTACATCTCTGTACTCTATGCCAATGGAGTCATGTGTGATTCCCACATTGCCCAACACTTCTGTTCACATATTATTCCCGTTCAACCTATTTTTGTTTTGCTGAAAGAATTTTTCGGTATTATAAAAAGACAGGAAGCGGGCCACAGACCATCCCCTTTGTGTGCATATTCAACTTGGCAATGCCCCTTCTGTGCTCAAGTCTTACAAACCTTTTCATATACACTGATGGAGACCTAATTGTCTTCAGTGACCTCTGTCTCCTCCGGTGATACCTTTTGGGGTGAGCTGTGTCCCAGCACCCTTCGATGTTGATACTACCCAGGTGCTGACCCTACTCTCCTCTGTTCCTCCCCAGGTGTCCAGCAGCTGTGACTACATCTTTGTGAGTGGGAAGGAGTCGCGGGGCTCCATGAATGCCAGGGTGACCTTCAGCTTCGAGCACCTCCGTGCACCACTAGAGATGACCGTCTGGGTCCCCAAGCTGCCCCTGTACATCGAGCTCTCCGACTCGAAGCTGAGCCAGGTGAAAGGATGGCGCGTCCCGATCCTGCCGGACCGACGGTAGGTGCCTGCTCTGATCTGCACTGTGTGGGTGGGGGCTCCGCGCACTCATATGGGGTGGGTGGGGCTCCGCACACTCAGATGGGTGTGGGTGGGGGCTCTGCTCTGCACTGTGTGGGTGGGGGCTCTGCACACTGAGGTGAGTTTGGGTGGGGGCTCTGCACACTGAGATGGGTGTGGGTGGGGGCTCCACGCACTCAGATGGGAATGGGTGGGGGCTCTGCTCTGCGTGGGTGGTGGCTCTGCACACTGAGATGGGTGTGGGTGGGTTGCACACAGCGTGTACAGTCTGCAGACACTAGTGGGGGTGCTGGGTGTCAGCTGCCGATACCGAGGGGCCTAAGAGGTAGATGTTTGGGTGCATCACTGTGGTGATGTCCTATAGATGGCACCCAGCAATGATGTACTCACCCCTCACAGAGTAACCTGCTATATATGAGCTATTTTGGAGAAGCATTTGTACAGAAGGGATGAGCACTGATGTGGCGGATGCTGTACCGCAGAGGGGATGAGCATGGAAGTGACAGAACCTGCACCATAGAGGGTGTGAGCATTGGCCTTGTAGAGGCTATGCCGCACAGGGGATGAGTTTAGAAGAGGTACAGGCTGTACCACAGGTGGACGAGCATTGACACACAGGGAATGAGTATAGAAGTGGTGCAGGCTGTACCGAAGGGGGACGAGCACTGATTCACAGGGAATGAGTATAGAAGTGGTGCAGGCTGTACCGCAGGAGGACGAGCATCGACACACAGGGTATGAGTATAGAAGTGGCACAGGCTGTACTGCAAGGGGACGAGCACTGATTCACAGGGAATGAGTATAGAAGTGGCGCAGGCTGTACCGAAGGGGGACGAGCACTGATTCACAGGGAATGAGTATAGAAGTGGTGCTGGCTATACTGCAGGGGGACGAGCATCGACTCAAAGGGAATGAGTGTAGAAGTGGCGCAGACTGTACTGCACAGGGACGAGCATCGACGCACAGGGAATGAGTATAGAAGTGGTGAAGGCTGTACTGCAGGGGGACGAGCATCGACACACAGGGAATGAGTATAGAAGTAACACAAGCTGTACTGCAAGGGGACGAGCACTGATTCACAGGGAATGAGTATAGAAGTGGCGCAGGCTGTACCGAAGGGGGACGAGCACTGATTCACAGGGAATGAGTATAGAAGTGGTGCTGGCTATACTGCAGGGGGACGAGCATCGACTCAAAGGGAATGAGTGTAGAAGTGGCGCAGACTGTACTGCACAGGGACGAGCATCGACGCACAGGGAATGAGTATAGAAGTGGTGAAGGCTGTACTGCAGGGGGACGAGCATCGACACACAGGGAATGAGTATAGAAGTAACACAAGCTGTACTGCATGGGGGCGAGCATCGACACACAGGGAATGAGTGTAGAAGTGGCGCAGGCTGTACCGAAGGGGGACGAGCACTGATTCACAGGGAATGAGTATAGAAGTGGCGCAGGCTGTACCGAAGGGGGACGAGCACTGATTCACAGGGAATGAGTATAGAAGTGGTGCTGGCTATACTGCAGGGGGACGAGCATCGACTCAAAGGGAATGAGTGTAGAAGTGGCGCAGACTGTACTGCACAGGGACGAGCATCGACGCACAGGGAATGAGTATAGAAGTGGTGAAGGCTGTACTGCAGGGGGACGAGCATCGACACACAGGGAATGAGTATAGAAGTAACACAAGCTGTACTGCATGGGGGCGAGCATCGACACACAGGGAATGAGTGTAGAAGTGGCGCAGGCTGTACCGAAGGGGGACGAGCATCGACACACAGGGAATGAGTATAGAAGTGGTGCATGCTGTACCGCAGGGGGACGAGCATCGACACACACAGGGAATGAGTATAGAAGTGGCACAGACTGTACTGCACAGGGACGAGCATCGACACACAGGGAATGAGTATAGAAGTGGTGCATGCTGTACCGCAGGGGGACGAGCATCGACACACACAGGGAATGAGTATAAAAGTGGCACAGACTGTACTGCACAGGGACGAGCATCGACACACAGGGTATGAGTATAGAAGTGGCACAGGCTGTACTGCACGGGGACGAGCATCGACACACAGGGAATGAGTATAGAAGTGGTGCTGGCTATACTGCAGGGGGACGAGCATCGACTCAAAGGGAATGAGTGTAGAAGTGGCGCAGACTGTACTGCACAGGGACGAGCATCGACGCACAGGGAATGAGTATAGAAGTGGTGAAGGCTGTACTGCAGGGGGACGAGCATCGACACACAGGGAATGAGTATAGAAGTAACACAAGCTGTACTGCATGGGGGCGAGCATCGACGCACAGGGAATGAGTGTAGAAGTGGCGCAGGCTGTACCGAAGAGGGACGAGCACTGATTCACAGGGAATGAGTATAGAAGTGGTGCAGGCTGTACCGCAGGAGGACGAGCATCGACACACAGGGTATGAGTATAGAAGTGGCACAGGCTGTACTGCAAGGGGACGAGCATCGACACACAGGGAATGAGTATAGAAGTGGTGCAGGCTGTACTGCAAGGGGACCAGCATCGACACACAGGGAATGAGTATAGAAGTGGTGCTGGCTATACTGCAGGGGGACGAGCATCGACTCAAAGGGAATGAGTATAAAAGTGGCACAGACTGTACTGCACAGGGACGAGCATCGACACACAGGGTATGAGTATAGAAGTGGCACAGGCTGTACTGCACGGGGACGAGCATCGACACACAGGGAATGAGTATAGAAGTGGTGCTGGCTATACTGCAGGGGGACGAGCATCGACTCACAGGGAATGAGTATAAAAGTGGCACAGACTGTACTGCACGGGGACGAGCATCGACACACAGGGGATGAGTATAGAAATGGTGCATGCTGTACCGCAGGGGGACGAGCATCGACACACACAGGGAATGAGTATAGAAGTGGTGCATGCTATACCGATGGGGAACGAGCTTTGACACACAGGGAATGATTACAGAAGTGGGGCATGCTGTACCGCAGGGCGACGACCATCGACACACAGGGAAAGAGTATAGAAGTGGCGCATGCTTAGAATATTTTCTAATGTACTTGCTTTGGGGAAAAGTTATCCTGATCCTTTAGCTGCTCTATTCCTTGATGCTGAGAAGGCATTCGACCTCATAAACTGGCAATTCATGTTTAAAACTCTTCAGTGGTTTCGCTTCGGCCCCAAATTTCTTTCTTTTATCGAACTGTTGTATTTTGAACCTTGTGCATGTTTTTCAGAGTTCGGCTTAGTATCACCTTATTTTAATCTTCATCGAGGTACCCGGCAAGGCTGTCCTCTTTCTCCTTTGTTATTTCTTTTCTGTCTCAAACCCTTTCTTGAACTTCTTTGTCATAATCCTTTAATTACTGTTTTTTCTCACAACTCTTGTGAAACTAAATTATCTTATGCAGATGATATTCTTGTTTATCTTTGCAGACCATTAACCTCCTTGCCTCCCTTTTTGCAGGAAATTGACCTACATTCTAACATACCTGGTTATAAATTACATTTTTCCAAAACTGAAATTTTGCCTGTTAACTCAATTTGTTTTCAATTCATGTTCGCTGATACCAACTGTAAATGGTGTCCGTCTAAAATTGAGTATCGTGGCTTGTCGTTTTCGTCTACTATTCCTCAAACTTTATCACATAATTTTACTGTCTTAAAACTTAAAATCTAATCCAAAGTCTACTCTCTTCATGTTCTCCATTGGATCTATCTTGGTGGGGCAGGTTGGATACCATTAAAATGATGATTGTACCTCTTATTCTCTTTCCGCTCTCTGTTACCCTTCAAAATTCTTAACCACTATTTTAATCAAATCAACTCCATTTGTACTAAATTTCTTTGGAATAATAAGCCTGCTCGTATTGCTTTACCTAAATTAATTAAACCAAAGAGCGAGGGAGGCGTACGATTTCCTAACTTTAAACTGTATCATACTGCTTTTTTAATTAGGCACGCACATGCTCTGAACAGACAACAAAAGATGTTCTGATTCCCAGTTGGATCCGTTTCGAGCAATCTCTGTTACGTGACTTCTTCTATGATATTTGCTTTATGTCCAATTGTACCTTTATATCTAAGCATCCTATTCTAAAATATTCCCAGCACTTATTACATTCATTGTATATAGATGGCTCTAACTTTTTTTTTTTTTTTTTTTTACTGGGATTTTATATAGCGGACGGCTACTCAAAAGAGTGTCCCGGCGCTTTGTTTTGCATCAAGCTTTTCTTGCATCTTCTATTTGTTACAATACATTTATTAAGTTCCGCCACAAATCATTTTATTTTAAACGTTGGAAAGAAAATTATTTTATACGTTCATCAACTTATATCTAATAACTCTGTTATTCCTTTTAGCACATTACAACAGTCTTGTGATCTACCCTCTTCCTACATCTCTCAATATCATCAACTATCACAAGCACTTCAATCTTTTATCACAACCCAAAACTTTCCAACCAATTGCGCCTCTTTTGCTTCCCTTTCTCCTTTACATAAGATACCCCCAGACTCCAATCCTAACGCTGCCTTTATATATAAACTTCTATCCACTCTTTCTTCTGAAAGACCAAAATCTCCAATTGAACTTGCTTGGGAACAGGATCTTTCCATCAATTTCTCTTCTACAATATGGGATAGGATATTGTTATAAAAAAAATCTACTTCCAGTGCTGCTAATATCACACAATCTCTATTTTCTCTGTACAATAGAGCGGTTATGACACCAGTGGTCATTCATAAATTTGACCCCTCAGCCTCTCCTCTTTGTTGGTCCTTTCTATCCGCAGATGGCACTCTTACCCATTTGATATTGTATTGTACCAATGTCCAGCAATTTTTGAATGATATTTGGACTAAATGTTCCAAGATTTTTAATTTTGTGTCCCCCTATCAATTCATAATGTGTTTTTTTGGCTCTTTATCTGTTGATTTTCATGATACAGTGCTGAAATTGAAGTTGCTTGATCTTTTTATTGCTCTTGCATTTAAAGTTATTCTTACCTGTTGGAAGGATCATTCCCAAATTTGTATGTTACAATGGTGGAATTTTGTTGGTGACAAACGTAGAATTTCTACTGTTTCATCCGTATCTTTTAAAATTAAGTCTGATGAACTTTGGTTACCTTTTACTACTTTTCTATCTTCTCTTTCCTCTTCATGCGAAAACTTATATGCGAATTATCCTGTCTTCCTTTCCTCCTCCCATTTTTCTTCTTCCTCTTCTCCCGGTTCCCTTCTCTCTTTACAGTATCAAATTGTTCACTTAATTATTCTTCAGACGGTACCCTAAGCTCCTCATTTTCTTAGTTTTATCTACTGCACATGTTTGTAATCAATAGTTATCTTAATGCATAATTCGTATTCTTTTTTGGTCTTTTTTATGATGTATTCAAGTCATTTACTATCTTGTACTTAAATTATACCCTTGGTACCTGTTTACTTAATCAATAAAAATTATTATTAAAAAAAAAAGTGTCACATGCTGTACCGCAGGGGGACGAGCATTGGCCTTGTGGAGTCTGAACCACACAGGACGTGAGTATTGAAGTGGTGGAGCTGCATCAGAGGTTTGCGCATTGAAGTGGCGGAGGCTACAAGGCAGAGGGAGGAGCACTGATATGGCCGAACCTTCACCACAAAGAGGAAACATTCTAGGGGCACAGTCTGCACCTCTGTGCTGACAAGCAGTGGAGCGGTAGTGTGCGGAAGGGAGGAGCCCTGTAGTGGCAGAGGCCAAACCACAGATGGCCAGCATTGAAGAGACTGAAGCCGCACCAGAGAGGGAGCGAGCACTGAGATGCCAAAGGCTGCAAGACAGAGGCAGACCTGCCGACACCCACGGTGCCACCATGTGACACACGAGATCGGCTCCCAACACACAGTCACCCGGTGAGGAGCCGATATCACACGGTGCCTGCGAAACAAGCTGAAACCCACTGTAATTAGTAGTTTTCCAGCTCGTTTTCTGAGGTTTTGAACAAGAGACGTCCATTTAGGGGTGTGAAAACACCCCAGGACATCGGCACCAGCCTCAGCAAGCTTCTTTTTTGGGGGGGGGGGGAAGAGGTGGCATGGGGGCGGGTGGAGTTCTAAAGTGCCTCGTGGATACTTCTTGGCATGAGCCTCTGAAGTGACAGAGAGAGAGCACCATAGAAGGGACGGGCATTGAAGTGACAGAGAGAGCACCACTGGAGGGACGGGCATTGAAGTGACTGAGAGAGCACCACAGAAGGGACGGGCATTGAAGTGACAGAGAGAGCACCACAGGAGGGACGGGCATTGAAGTGACAGAGAGAGAGCACCATAGAAGGGACGGGCATTGAAGTGACTGAGAGAGCACCACAGAAGGGACGGGCATTGAAGTGACAGAGAGAGCACCACAGGAGGGACGGGCATTGAAGTGACAGAGAGAGCACCACTGGAGGGACGGGCATTGAAGTGACTGAGAGAGCACCACAGAAGGGACGGGCATTGAAGTGACAGAGAGAGCACCACAGGAGGGACGGGCATTGAAGTGACAGAGAGAGAGCACCATAGAAGGGACGGGCATTGAAGTGACAGAGAGTGCACCACAGAAGGGACGGGCATTGAAGTGACAGAGAGAGCACCATAGAAGGGACGGGCATTGAAGTGACAGAGAGAGCACCACAGGAGGGACGGGCATTGAAGTGACAGAGAGAGCACCACAGAAGGGACGGGCATTGAAGTGACAGAGAGAGCACCACAGGAGGGACGGGCATTGAAGTGACAGAGAGAGAGCACCATAGAAGGGACGGGCATTGAAGTGACAGAGAGAGAGCACCACAGGAGGGACGGGCATTGAAGTGACTGAGAGAGCACCAAAGGAGGGACGGGCATTGAAGTGGCAGAGAGAGCACCACAGGAGGGACGGGCATTGAAGTGACAGAGAGAGCACCACAGGAGGGACGGGCATTGAAGTGACAGAGAGAGCACCACAGGAGGGACGGGCATTGAAGTGACAGAGAGAGCACCACAGAAGGGACGGGCATTGAAGTGACAGAGAGAGCACCACAGGAGGGACGGGCATTGAAGTGACAGAGAGAGAGCACCATAGAAGGGACGGGCATTGAAGTGACAGAGAGAGCACCATAGAAGGGACGGGCATTGAAGTGACAGAGAGAGAGAGCACCACAGAAGGGGCGGGCATTGAAGAGACAGAGAGAGAGAGCACCACAGAAGGGACGGGCATTGAAGTGACAGAGAGAGAGCACCATAGAAGGGACGGGCATTGAAGTGACAGAGAGAGCACCATAGAAGGGACGGGCATTGAAGTGACAGAGAGAGCACCACAGAAGGGACGGGCATTGAAGTGACAGAGAGAGCACCACAGGAGGGACGGGCATTGAAGTGACAGAGAGAGCACCACAGGAGGCACGGGCATTGAAGTGACAGAGAGAGCACCACAGAAGGGACGGGCATTGAAGTGACAGAGAGAGCACCACAGAAGGGACGGGCATTGAAGTGACAGAGAGAGCACCACAGGAGGGACGGGCATTGAAGTGACAGAGAGAGAGCACCATAGAAGGGACGGGCATTGAAGTGACAGAGAGAGCACCACAGGAGGGACGGGCATTGAAGTGACAGAGAGAGAGAGAGCACCACAGAAGGGGCGGGCATTGAAGAGACAGAGAGAGAGAGCACCACAGAAGGGGCGGGCATTGAAGTGACAGAGAGAGAGAGAGCACCACAGAAGGGGCGGGCATTGAAGAGACAGAGAGAGAGAGCACCACAGAAGGGACGGGCATTGAAGTGACAGAGAGAGCACCACAGGAGGGACGGGCATTGAAGTGACAGAGAGAGAGCACCACAGAAGGGGCGGGCATTGAAGAGACAGAGAGAGAGAGCACCACAGAAGGGACGGGCATTGAAGTGACAGAGAGAGAGCACCATAAAAGGGATGGGCATTGAAGTGACAGAGAGAGCACCACAGGAGGGACGGGCATTGAAGTGACAGAGAGAGAGCACCATAGAAGGGACGGGCATTGAAGTGACAGAGAGAGCACCACAGGAGGGGCGGGCATTGAAGTGGCAGAGAGAGAGAGCACCAGAGGAGGGACGGGCATTGAAGTGGCAGAGAGAGCACCACAGGAGGGACGGGCATTGAAGTGACTGAGAGAGCACCAGAGGAGGGACGGGCATTGAAGTGACAGAGAGAGCACCACAGGAGGGACGGGCATTGAAGTGACAGAGAGAGCACCACAGGAGGGACGGGCATTGAAGTGACAGAGAGAGCACCACAGAAGGGACGGGCATTGAAGTGACAGAGAGAGCACCACAGGAGGGACGGGCATTGAAGTGACAGAGAGAGCACCACAGGAGAGACGGGCATTGAAGTGACAGAGAGAGAGAGAGCACCACAGAAGGGGCGGGCATTGAAGAGACAGAGAGAGAGAGAGCACCACAGAAGGGGCGGGCATTGAAGTGACAGAGAGAGAGAGAGCACCACAGAAGGGGCGGGCATTGAAGAGACAGAGAGAGAGAGAGCACCACAGAAGGGACGGGCATTGAAGTGACAGAGAGAGCAGCACAGGAGGGACGGGCATTGAAGTGACAGAGAGAGAGCACCACAGAAGGGGCGGGCATTGAAGAGACAGAGAGAGAGAGCACCACAGAAGGGACGGGCATTGAAGTGACAGAGAGAGAGCACCATAGAAGGGACGGGCATTGAAGTGACAGAGAGAGCACCACAGGAGGGACGGGCATTGTAGTGACAGAGAGAGCACCACAGGAGGGACGGGCATTGAAGTGGCAGAGAGAGCACCACAGAAGGGACGGGCATTGAAGTGATAGAGAGAGCACCACAGGAGGGACGGGCATTGAAGTGACAGAGAGAGCACCACAGGAGGGACGGGCATTGAAGTGACAGAGAGAGCACCACAGGAGGGACGGGCATTGAAGTGACAGAGAGAGCACCACAGGAGGGACGGGCATTGAAGTGACAGAGAGAGCACCACAGAAGGGACGGGCATTGAAGTGACAGAGAGAGCACCACAGGAGGGACGGGCATTGAAGTGACAGAGAGAGCACCACAGGAGGGACGGGCATTGAAGTGACTGAGAGAGCACCAGAGGAGGGACGGGCATTGAAATGGCAGAGAGAGCACCACAGGAGGGACGGGCATTGAAGTGACTGAGAGAGCACCAGAGGAGGGACGGGCATTGAAGTGACAGAGAGAGCACCATAGAAGGGACGGGCATTGAAGTGACGGAGAGAGAGAGAACCACAGAAGGGACGGGCATTGAAGTGACAGAGAGAGAGAGAGCACCACAGGAGGGACGGGCATTGAAGAGACAGAGAGAGAGAGCACCACAGAAGGGACGGGCATTGAAGTGACTGAGAGAGCACCACAGGAGGGACGGGCATTGAAGTGACTGAGAGAGCACCATAGAAGGGACGGGCATTGAAGTGACAGAGAGAGAGAGAGCACCACAGGAGGGACGGGCATTGAAGAGACAGAGAGAGAGAGCACCACAGAAGGGACGGGCATTGAAGTGACAGAGAGAGAGAGCACCACAGGAGGGACGGGCATTGAAGTGGCAGAGAGAGCACCACAGGAGGGACGGGCATTGAAGTGGCAGAGAGAGCACCACAGGAGGGACGGGCATTGAAGTGACAGAGAGAGCACCATAGAAGGGACGGGCATTGAAGTGACAGAGAGAGCACCACAGAAGGGACGGGCATTGAAGTGACAGAGAGAGAGAGCACCACAGAAGGGGCGGGCATTGAAGTGACAGAGAGAGCACCACAGGAGGGACGGGCATTGAAGTGACAGAGAGAGCACCATAGAAGGGACGGGCATTGAAGTGACAGAGAGAGCACCACAGAAGGGACGGGCATTGAAGTGACAGAGAGAGAGAGCACCACAGAAGGGGCGGGCATTGAAGTGACAGAGAGAGCACCATAGAAGGGACGGGCATTGAAGTGACAGAGAGAGCACCACAGGAGGGACGGGCATTGAAGTGACTGAGAGAGAGAGCACCACAGAAGGGGCGGGCATTGAAGTGACAGAGAGAGAGAGCACCACAGGAGGGACGGGCATTGAAGTGGCAGAGAGAGCACCACAGGAGGGACGGGCATTGAAGTGGCAGAGAGAGCACCACAGGAGGGACGGGCATTGAAGAGACAGAGAGAGAGAGCACCACAGAAGGGTCGGGCATTGAAGTGACAGAGAGAGAGAGCACCACAGGAGGGACGGGCATTGAAGTGACAGAGAGAGCACCACAGGAGGGACGGGCATTGAAGTGGCAGAGAGAGCACCACAGGAGGGACGGGCATTGAAGAGACAGAGAGAGAGAGCACCACAGAAGGGACGGGCATTGAAGAGACAGAGAGAGAGAGCACCACAGGAGGGACGGGCATTGAAGAGACAGAGAGAGAGAGCACCACAGAAGGGACGGGCATTGAAGAGACAGAGAGAGAGAGCACCACAGGAGGGACGGGCATTGAAGTGACAGAGAGAGCACCATAGAAGGGACGGGCATTGAAGTGACAGAGAGAGCACCACAGGAGGGACGGGCATTGAAGTGACAGAGAGAGAGAGAGCACCACAGAAGGGACGGGCATTGAAGTGACAGAGAGAGAGAGAGCACCACAGGAGGGACGGGCATTGAAGTGACAGAGAGAGCACCACAGGAGGGACGGGCATTGAAGTGGCAGAGAGAGCACCATAGAAGGGACGGGCATTGAAGTGACAGAGAGAGCACCACAGAAGGGACGGGCATTGAAGTGACAGAGAGAGAGAGAGCACCACAGGAGGGACGGGCATTGAAGTGACTGAGAGAGAGAGAGCACCACAGGAGGGACGGGCATTGAAGTGACTGAGAGAGAGAGAGCACCACAGAAGGGACGGGCATTGAAGTGACTGAGAGAGCACCATAGAAGGGACGGGCATTGAAGTGACAGAGAGAGAGCACCATAGAAGGGACGGGCATTGAAGTGACTGAGAGAGCACCATAGAAGGGACGGGCATTGAAGTGACAGAGAGAGAGCACCACAGGAGGGACGGGCATTGAAGTGACTGAGAGAGCACCACAGAAGGGACGGGCATTGAAGTGACTGAGAGAGAGCACCACAGGAGGGACAGGCATTGAAGTGACTGAGAGAGAGAGCACCATAGAAGGGACGGGCATTGAAGTGACAGAGAGAGAGAGCACCACAGAAGGGACGGGCATTGAAGTGACAGAGAGCACCATAGAAGGGACGGGCATTGAAGTGACAGAGAGAGAGAGCACCACAGAAGGGGCGGGCATTGAAGAGACAGAGAGAGAGAGCACCACAGAAGGGGCGGGCATTGAAGTGACAGAGAGAGAGAGAGCACCATAGAAGGGACGGGCATTGAAGTGACTGAGAGAGAGCACCACAGGAGGGACGGGCATTGAAGTGACAGAGAGAGAGCACCACAGGAGGGACGGGCATTGAAGTGACAGAGAGAGCACCACAGGAGGGACGGGCATTGAAGTGACAGAGAGAGAGCGCACCATAGAAGGGACGGGCATTGAAGTGACAGAGAGAGCACCATAGAAGGGACGGGCATTGAAGTGACAGAGAGAGAGCACCACAGGAGGGACGGGCATTGAAGTGACTGAGAGAGAGAGCACCACAGGAGGGACGGGCATTGAAGTGGCAGAGAGAGCACCACAGGAGGGACGGGCATTGAAGAGACAGAGAGAGAGAGCACCACAGAAGGGACGGGCATTGAAGTGGCAGAGAGAGAGAGCACCACAGGAGGGACGATCTTTGAAAGAGCACCATGGAAGGGGCGATCTTTGAAGTGACAGAGAGAGAGAGCACCACAGGAGGGACGATCTTTGAAAGAGCACCATGGAAGGGGCGATCTTTGAAGTGGCAGAGAGAGAGAGCACCACAGGAGGGACGATCTTTGAAAGAGCACCATGGAAGGGGCGATCTTTGAAGTGACAGAGGCCTCTCATAAGAGGGGCTGTGCATTCCCAAACACACTCTGTGGTGCGCCTTGCCACGGGTCAGTAAGTCGCACAGCCGTGTGCATGCACAGGTGTGGAGCTGACAGCCTTGAAAGGCGTGTAACGCTGCGCATCGCAGATTAAGGATGCACAGCTGTGTTCGGCCCCTTGCACCCTTCGGATCCACAGACAAGAGGAAACGAGACACTGTGACTGTGTGAGGTTCAGCTCCTGAAAGAGCATGCGCAGTGCAGGGGTGGGCCACGGAAACACCCCCGTCACCCAACCTGTGCGCGGCCTCGCTGCTGCATACCCGAGCTCACCCCTCACGGCGGCACGGCTCGCACACCTCTTCCCCCTGGTTGGCCTCAGCGAGTTCTGCTGCAAAGCCCCAGGTGCGTTCCCCTAACAACACATTCCAAACACTTCAATTTTCCGGATTGTTGCATTCTGACAATATCAGCCAGAGGGGACGTCGGCATCTCTGAGAGAGGGAGAGACCGGAGTCGGTGGGGCGGGAGACTCACGCGGTGGGAGGTGGCACGTGCAACTGACTGAGGTGCCACGTGCACCGGAGGGAGGAGCCAGGCGTGATGGAGGGGGCACCAGGTGTACTTGAGAGAGGCGGAACGTGGAGCGGAGAGAGGTGCAATGTGTAACCCAGGAAAATGCCCCACATAAGGCTGGTGACCGGTGTATCAGTGTGGCGTTTATTAAAGAGAGGTTAGTATGTATAGGGTGGAGTCCCAGGGCCGGCGCTAGGCATGGGCAGTATGGGCAGCCGCCCAGGGCCTCGCGCTCAGCTCAAAAATATGGGGCCTCGCTTCCACGTGAAAGGCTTCATTAAAGTCAGGCCCCCCTCCCCTCCGATCACTGCAATTTTACATTTTGCTAATGAGGTGCCTAAACCTGAGCAGTTATAAAGGCGTGGTGTCAGTCCTGGGATTACGTGCATGGAGGGATGGAAAGAATGGCCAGGGGTCTTGGAACAGCAGGGAAGACTATTGTGTGTGAGCAGGTCAAGGGCCAGGCTGTGCTCTGTTGAAAAGGTGCCATTTGCGTTTCCAAGCAACAAATGGCCCTTTTGTTTTCAGGATCGGCTGAACTGTAATAGGTGCGGAGAGGCGGCAAAGTAGAAGAGGGAGAAGCTGTGGCTAAGCAAAGTTTATAGTAAAAGCACCACACCTCTTTTAAGCCCGGGGGAGGTGGCCCCCACTTCCCTGGGCTTCCATGCACTGGATCAGGGCCCAAGTGTGGGGCCCCTTTCTCTCGGCCTCACATCCCTTATCCAGTGCAAAGAGGCCCAGGGTAGGAGAGGCCCCTTGTGCCTTGCAGCAATGGATCAGACCTCTAAGCCCAAGTTTGGGGGGCCCTGCCCTGGGACATACAGTCATTATTCAGAACTGTGACACCCAGGGTAGGGCCCCCCCACCCGATCTCCTGAACTTTGTAGCACTAAAGTATGGCTCTGAAGCCCATGGGACAAACGCTTTCTTCTGGGCTTTGTGCGCATTGAGCAGCCTAATAGAACTGAAGAACTAGGTTAGAGTCCCAGCGTCTGCTGAACATCCTGTGATTCTGGGCATTTCACTATTTCCACACGCCCCTAAAAAATGAAAATATCCTTTTGTAACGTAACTGGCGTTCATGTAAAGCTCTCTAATGCCTTAGAGCTGAGTTCACATAATCTAAGACTGTAAATATCCTCACGTTCTGGAACTGAGTCATGCCTGACTTTACTGCCACAGTCCATGTAACACAGCAGAGTTTTACATTTGTGGGTGCATTTGCTGTGTGGGCAGTCCAGAGAATTTTCACATGCGCTGGAAATAGGGGTGAGTGGGGTGCTACAGCACCCCCTAAATAACCCTGCTGTTTTCCAAAGGTAAATAAGCAATAAATATGCTTTTGAATTATTGCTTTTATATTGTCACATTTGTTGTGTGTGTTAACATCTGGGTCTGTGGTGTACCCTGCCCTTTAGGAGATAAGTGGATGGGAGCGTGCAGAGCGAAAGTGTGAAGATAACATATAGCAATAGAGGGGAAATGGGAAGACTTCAAACGTGAGACAGTTTGTGTTAGGACGAGAAAGGTGATCAAGAGACAAGATGCTGGAGGGCGGCTGAGAGAGGAAAGCAAAGGGGATACTTGAGAGAAGTAAATAGCAGCAACACACTCTGACTATGGGGAAACAGTGTACTTAGACCAGGAGGAGGTAAGGAAAAGTGTAAAGAAATAAGATACATGCCGTATAGGAGATAAAGAAGGCTATAGGTACTGGAAGTAGGAGTGCGGGGTGGAGGGGGCAGCTGCAGGACCCCTAACTTTAAAATGCTGGAGTTTGGAAGGTGAATGAGCAATAAAGATGCCTGTAAATTTCAAAGACGGACATCAAATATCAGGGGATGTGTTCTGACAAATTGCTGCCTATTCTTTTAACATAGAGATTGTTTTCTTTGAGTGCAAAGTGAGAGGACTTTACAAATTGATCTATGTGACAATCTTGCTGATGTAAAAGGAAAGGCTATAGGATGTAATTTTTTTCTAATACACATATAATCGTGTCGGGCGAGAACAGGCTGGCTTGGAGGTTGGTTGTATGTCACTAAGGGGCCACCTGCTAAATTTCCCTGGTCCATGCAAGATGTGCTACTACAGCCCAAGTTTTTATTTTGATTTCTGGTGCTTGTAGTTTTGTTCATGCCATTATAAAGCAAGACAACAAGCCCCAGAAATCAAAGAAAAAACCAGGACTGGAACAGCACATCATGCAGCGGCACCATTTCAGTTGCCAGGTCTGAAGTATATAGACCTCCGGGCCAGAACAGAGGGGTGGCATGTGCCAAAAATAACTGGGCTGCCACATATCACTACCGGGCAGAGCTTTTTAAATTACCTTTAATATCAGGTTAGCAAACGCAGTTGTCGTCATTAGAGGGGATTGTAACACCCGCTTCTAAGTATTGATCGCAGGGCAGTTTCCTGACATGAAGTCATCGATTTTTAATATCTGACTGTGGAATATATGCTCGTGCGCTAGGCTGTGAAGAAAAATCTCTAAATAATGAAAATGATTGTAATCTTTTGACGCCAAGCTGTTCCTTGAGCCTTCCAACTAAACAGTGGAATGTAATGCTGGGCTTTGTTGAATGAGTAGTGTGGGGTTCCGTGGGGCTTTGCATTGAGGCCTACACCTTTCAACATTTATTTAAGTCCATTGGCAGACATCGTCAAGGAATTTTAGGAGTTGATGGTCTCCTTTGCCGACAACACCCAACTGGCAGTCTCCCTTTACCTGGGAAAAGGTTTGCAACAACTAGTCCCTTTTTTAGAGAAAGTTGCATAATGGATGGCTAACTGCTCACTTAAATTGAAGGGAAACAAAGCCAAGCTGATGACTTTAAGAAACAAGCCAACACCGCAAACAACCCTCGGATGGCCAGAGTGTCTGGGGGCACTACCAATCTCTCCCCCTCCCCATTACGATCTTAGGTATGTGGTTGGATAGCTCCCTATCTATGGAGGCCTAAGTAAAAACGTTTACAGCATCTTGCTTTGGCTTTATCAGAACCCTACGGAAAATCCTAGACCTCCTACCTACACAATCTAGGAGAATAGTGGCCCAAGTGCTGATTATTTTCCTGCTTGGACTATGGAAATTCCCTGTATATGGGCTCACCCAAATATATCACCAAGAGACTCCAGTTAGCCCAAAGTGTGGCAGCAAGGAATATCCTCAAGCTTCCCAAACATACCTCAGCAAAAATTGCACTGGCTTCAAGTGAAGGAAAGGGTAGAATTTAAGACACTTTACTTGGTGCATAGGGGAATCAACTACAATGGACCCTCCTGGTACCTTACAATCCTAGCAGTACCTTAACATCCTCCAATGCTTGATTGCTACAGGTCCAAAGATCAGATTGGGGTGTGTGTATCCTTCTCGCATTTGACCCCTAAGCTCTGGAATGCTATGCCCACTGATCTCAGAAACTAAATGAACAAGACCAGATTAAGAAAATGCTTAAAACATGGCTTTGCCCCACTTGCTCTAGACATGTACCGCTTCAGAATCACGCTAGTATACACGGCGATCGACTCACACAGCACTGGGAAGCCCTCAGGCGGCTAACTACTTTATAAATCTGCATAGAATAAATCTACATAGCATAACTTGAGGAGCACTGTTACAGGGTGGTAGTGAGGGAATTCATAGCGAAGGAGCTCATTGGCGAGGCGACCAACTAACATTGTCGCACCGACGGCCACCAGCACTAACGCCTGCACTGAATGTCCCAAATTAGAGGGGCCTCACATCTTCCCTTTCGCCCAGGGCCCCAAAAGTCCTAGGACCGGCCCTGGGGTGGACCTAGTATGAGCGGGAGTTCACATATGTGATAGAAGCAGGTGCATCTGCCCTAGAGGGCAGTGCCATGTGTAGTGCAGAGCGGTCCCCATTGTAACGGGGGGCTACATGGGTGTAACAGAGGCAGAACCCATGTGTATCTGGGGTGTGCGACTTGATAAACAGTGGGAGGAGTTGTATGTAAAGCAGTGTCAGGAGACAAACACTTAAGGGAACCAGTTACATGTGTGGTTGAAGTACCGGATGCCTCTGACTGGGGGATGCGTAGCAGAGGTAGGACATGTGTTTTAAATGGAGATGACATCAGTGTTTAATTTGAGCCGGTGGTTGCATGGGGGGTCCACCGGCATTCCCTTTTAGGGACCAGCACTTATTTTTCCTCAAAACGACTGATGCAGAGAAACAGAGAGGAAAACAGAAATGGGGGAAAGTAGGAGGTAAAAATCTGTATTTGTAAATGTAAATCCGTATTTGTAAAGCGCGAACTACTCAAGGCGCTGGGGGCCATCGTGGAAATTAAATGAGCTATTGCCTATGCCTAGAGTCATATGGTGCTGAGCTGAGCTGCCCCGCCGGAGCCGGGGATCGAACCGTGAACCCTATGCTCCAAAGTCAGCTGCCCTGGCCGCTGCACCACACCTGCGCCACTCCGCTCCACCCGGTAGAGAAAGATGGAAACAAAGCGACGAAAAAAGGATGCAGGGATGAAAAAGAACCTGAGAGAGAGGGAAAAAGAGTTAGGGAGTGATGGTTCAGGGGGGAGGGGATAAAAGAGGCTTCTGGTGGCATCAAGCATTCGCAGCCTTGTTATTTGACACCCGACCTTCACATAGCACCAGCCGCAGGCGTCTGAGCAAACTTTGGGCCTTGGCACTTATTATTTTACAAATCAAGTACTGGGTGCGATCGGCAACTATAAAGAGGTGAGGTATGTGTTTAACCACTTCGGCGCTCATGACGAGCTCAGCTCGTCATGTGTTACGCCGCTCGCACGCTGATGAAGAGCTGAGCTCGTCATGTAACGCGTCTTTTTCAAAAACGTAGCGCGCAGTGGGAAAACTGCTAGCGTGCATGCGGTTAATATGCATTTCACGCCTTGCGTCCAGCCCTTGGCACCCATGGGTGGTGCAGGCCCTCTGCTGTGGTGGCCTGTCACTCGCACACAGAGCTGCACTCCTTTCTGAGCATGTCCTCTGATCACTGTCGGATCTGCAATGTGTTTAACAGCCGCCATGCTCTGAAAGCAATCTACTAAACCAGTCCCCTCTGTCACACGGCCCTTGTCTTGTGCCAACTTCTTGTTAGAGGCTGAGATGCTGCCAGAACTGGACCATGTCTGCAGGAGTGGCTTGGAAACGTCAAACTCCCAGTGGGGGCGATAGCAGCCTGGCTGACACAGCAAGATGCTTTCATTTCTGGAGGCACGAGGAGGTGGAATCCATTTAATTGAATTGTGGCTTGAAGTGACAGCCTTCTGCGACACATGGATGTTGATGATACCATGTTCTCCAAATTCTTCATTTAGTTTCTCGTGATTGTCCCTTTGTTAATGTAATTTCCTGTCTTCTGCCTTCTTTCTGCCTCCCCTTTCTGTTGCACACCGAACACTGGCGTCTACAATGTTGTGTTGTTACTCACTCATGTATATAAAACCGTGTGTGGGAACTTATTCAGGACAATCAAGGGTTAGTCATTTTTTGTATGAGAAATTCTGTCATCCACAATAAGGAGCAAAAGAGAGATTTAAAAAACAGGTCGCCCTCCACTCATAACAACAATATATCAATAAAGACCTGATCTGGATACGGACAACTCATTTTTCCAAGGACCCACAGTCAAGGAAGTGAACTCTCCGCCCAAGGAATGGCTTCTAAAAAATGCTGCTCATAACCGGGTCTTGGTGTCCTAATTTAAATGTTTGTCAATCACCCCCGCTTATATTCCCATATGTAAGTGCACATGGAGAAAAATGTGTGAAAGGTCGGAAAGTACCTCACGTAAGCAACACCAAGGGAGCTGCTGGTAGGTACTCAACAGTCTACTCACATTTTATCATCATTGGGGACTTTCAAGACTTTCAATAAAGGCCCAAGTCATGCCTTCTCCTCAATGTCTCACTGTTGCATGTCCCTTGAGTACGGTTCATTCAGATGTCCCTCATTTCTGCTTGTTGGAGCCCGGGGACCCTAGTGTTCCCATCAGTGTGCATCCACACATGAAATGGGAAGGAAGCTGCAATGACTCTGCCCAGTCCGTCTGACTCTGCTGCTGTTTAGATTGACTCCCCCAAGGGAAGGCGGGGTTGACAACATACATAGATGGGACTGCCCTCCCTCAAGATGAGCGAAGTCAGGAGATCTTCCTTCCGTGGATGTTCCTTGTGCCTAAAAACAGCTCATCGCCCTAAAAAAATGAAAAGCTCACTCCAGGATGTAGCAGAGATCAAAGTCTGAGGTAGCGATAACCACTGATTGTGGCTTTGATATCAATGTAGCGATTATTCTTTGTGCCAAGTCATCTTGAGTGCTTGTTGTTCCAGATTGTCCTTAGTAGCTCACTGAGGGACGACACTGGGTGCTACACGAATCCTCTGCGGAACAGTCAGGGAAAGAGACCCAAGTATTCACACATCAGCACAGACCCAAGGGAACTCGCTGTGGGACACACTACAGGAGGATTTAGGGTCAAAAGGCCTCCCCCACTGGCCTATCTGCAGGTGCAGCTCTTCATGCATAGCTCCTCAGGGGAGCCTGACATTTGTGCAAGAATACCTCCAGTACCCCTCTCCAGTGGTCAGTGTGGTCCATGCTCCAAGGTGGTGTCATGGAAGCTTTTCCGGTAGCTGGGTTCCTAGTCCCAAACCCTTTGACGGGGTGATGGTTTCCCGTAACACCAGCTCTGGAACACACAAGTATTCCCGCTCTCCTCTGCGGTGAGACCTCTGGGACTCGTCAGTGAAAAACCATGACACTACCAACTGGTGGATTCTGCCCAAAACTTACACCAAGTTTGCAGACATGAGTTGCATATCCACAGGTGCCTCTCTGGAGCCAGTTACAGGCAGTATCTGTTGTTTGAGTATTTCTACCTAAATAGTCAAGCCACAGTGTTTGCCTTCTAGTGTCAGCAGGAAGAAGGGGTGGGGCTGGGAGCAGCTTGTCGAGGGAACCTAGAACAAAAGTCACAAAAGACGGAAAGGCTCCCCTGTTAGCTTCCTCTCATGAAGATTGGAGCAGGAAGGGGCTAACGGCTGTACCTACACTTCAAAGTAGTGGTCGGACTCCTGTTCGTCACATTCTAGGGACTTATCCACTACAGAGAATATCAGAAATGTTTTTGAGAAGGCTCACAATTAACACTGGTGTCTGGCTTGCTCTCTAAAACCTCCATCTTGTGGACCACACATACACAGCAGATCCAAAATGGATTCCTTGGCAACCACAGTTAAGCCTAGCACACAAGCTCTACACTCATCCTACTACACAAATCATAGGCTAAGAATATACACAACATCTATTTTGCTACCTCATTGCAGCAAACAACACAGTTTCAGGATACTGACAGACACATTTAAACAGAGCAGGCCAGTAAAATTCGACATGAGTGACTCAGGGCAGGGGTGCACAATCTTCCAAAACATGTCAATGGCCCATCCCAAGACCTGAAACCAAAACTCACAGCATCAGGGAGACTTGTAGGAATGAATCCACTGAAGGGTAACTGTTCCTATAGTAAGATTCCGGACAACTTTGTTGTGGAATATGTAGAGAGTGGAAAGAAGTAGAGAATCACTCCTCTGAGATAGACCAGTGTCTGGTTGGATAGGAAAAGCAGAGGGAAACTCCTCAAATTTGAAGAGTTGCCCTCACACAGAATTGGTTCCAGGACTGACACTAATAGGTAGATATTTGGCTGATGTGAGTATGAATCCACGTCACCAATTGTAAAGTGTAGATAGTATTTACTGTTCTGGTCCTGAAGAATCAATCGCAGGTAGGATATACTTCAAGCGAGAAGCATGTTGACCTTTATTCACCAATAGGGACGCTCAAACCCAAGACATAAAGCTTAGCAGAGTGACTCATTGTTTGTTGTTTTAACTTAGGGTAGGAGACCTCAAGAATAAAGTTTGGTTTCACTGGTACTCGCAGCCCTATTTTAAATCACTTTTTCAAACTCATACATCTACACATTTCTGGCCCCTTACCCCCACTTCACCATGCGGCTGTTGGAAAAAGATCTCCGCCAAAGCGCCCCTACTATAGGGAGCCTGTTGGGTATGACACCGCCGACCCACCGAGGAGCAGCCCAGATGATGAAGCATGACACCTGAAAGGGTGTGTGAGGTCATTACAATCCAATATATGGACTCCCAACTTTGAACCCTCAGGGTCAAGTTGGTCACTGTTGCCCTAACTCTGCCACCCAACCATTGAGGAACAGCATACCTTTTGTTTTCATTGCCCTCACACACCCGTTAAGGTGTCATGCTTCATCATAGGGCGTTTTTGCTCCTCTTTGGATTGGCGCTGCAGTCCCCCACGGGCCCCCGCTAGAGGGCTATTTACCGGAGATCTTTTTAAGAGAAACGCCGTAGTGGTGAGTGTGGGTGTGTGGGATCTGAGTGAAGGTGAATTAAAAATATCGTAACGTTTCCCCTAATAGTATTTTATTCTTAGATCCATTCGGTATGGTTAAAAACAGAAAAGAACTGTCTGACCTTCCACTAATAAGGAGGGTTAGTTCTACTTATGAAAGGTGAGTGAGTGAAAAAGGTCATGGGGTCAACATGTTTCACGCCCTAATAGTCCATACTGGATCTTTGGCGTTTCATCAGGAACGACAAAAGGTGTAAGATTTAGAAAGGTAAAGCCTAGTCAGGTTTCTGTGTTCGTGAGGGGTTCTGTATAACTATACTCATGCATAAACCTTCAACTTCTTTTAGTGAAATGCTCTGTACCAGTGAAGGCTACATTAGGCATGCCAAACCTCTCTGAGACACGCAGTGCATGCCTCTTTACCGTTTCCTTAATCGAGTTCATTAGCTGCAAGTCGGCGCATCCCTTTGTCAACCAGTGAGTCTTCGAGACGCAGGCGAGAGGCTATTCTTTCCACGTGTCTAGGTTTGAGATGTACAGTCAGGAACGAGAGGCTTTGCATCGCTGTGCACGGCACACGTGCTAAATGAAGGCCACTGTAGATAGTTGGCATGGTGTCACCATAAGCGGCCTCCAGTTTGCACCAGTTTTCTACAAATGGCATCAGATGAGGCCATCTAGCTATGAGAGGGCGCACTGTGGAGAAGTGTGGCTCAATGGTTAGAGCGGCAGACCCTGATGCAGAAGTCTGGCCCGGGACCATGGTTCAATTCCCGCCTTGGCTGGTCTCAGCGGATCTTGGGCTCATAATTCCTCGGACCTGATTTCTCGCCTCGGAGCCTACTCTAAGCATGGGTCCCACGCTGCAACTCTGGGCAATAGCTTGCTTAGTCTCCACAACGCCCCCCTACAGCGCTAGGGATGCCTGGTTGCACCATGGGGATGCCCAGGAGTGGACATTTCACGGGGAAAAACCAGGAAGGGTTCCCTAGCGGTATGACTACAGCGCCAGGACACTCAGGAGTATCAGTGCGCTTTACAAGTACGGCTACATTTACATTTACATTTACTCTACAAGGATATTGTTATTTTGCCTGAGGCTGCGTGCGCATTTCCCTAAATCTATAGGCCTCGCCAATTCCTGAACCATAGACCCCTTAAGGGGAGATGCTGCAAACCTGTGACAGCCACGCGGCTGCAGATGTTTGATTTTCTAAAACACTCTGCCATTCCTTCAGACATCCAGCCATGACTTTTATAAGCCCTGCGCCCCCCAGTGCATCACTGAACCTCTCAGTTTTTGGTTCTCTGTATCTCTGAGCCATTCACCGGAGACAATCATTTCTCAAGGTTAGACTCTCTCATTCCAAGGCTTGCATCACTGTGCCTGTCCTCGAGCCATCCAGCCCTAACTATTGTAAGATCTGTTTCCCCTAGTGCATCCTTGAGTCTTTTTAACCCTTGATCTGTGAGGGTCTCTTTATCCCGGAGACATGAATTTCTCAAGGCTAGACTTTCTGCGTTGCGGCATCATTCTGCCAATCCCCGAGTGGTTCATTGCTAATGGTGAGAGTCCTCCAGCTGCTTCTCCTATAGATTCCCAAAGTAGTAGAGGTGAGACTGAATGCGTACGTGTGACATCCGCTTAGCCATGCCACAGCAGAGATTACCATCTCTTTATCCTCACTTTCTTCACTGTGCCCATTACTAGAGGCAATGCACCCACTCTGCACCCATAAACCATCACAGATCCCCCTAGACCTAGAGGTGATAGGTGATGTATTTCTAGGTCAGTCCTGGAGCCATTTTGTTTCAGAACTGTCTGGTTCTGCATCGCTTGTGCTGTTCAGTTGTAATGCAGCGATGTTCCGCGTCCTGGTGCCAATCACGGGTGCCGTCCGGGTAGCCTTTTATAGGATGTTCGCAAGTACCTATTAGTGAAAAAAAAGCGTAACCATTGGATATATTTTGAGTTAAATGACACAGGATAGAATTACTGTATGCGCTTTAACATTTGGCTAATTCGTTCCCAGGAAATCAAATCAATTTAATGGCTTTTTTAAATGGCTTCTGGGTACATCAATAATTTAAATGTGGATTTTGAGAAACAAATTACACATCGAGCGTACCCTATAACTGTTCTGAAAGAACATTGGCATAGAGGAAAGCTGCAGTTCGGATTATTGCTTGTTGTCATGATTATTGATAATCCAGTGGTTTGTGAAAATACAAAAGAGAGCCAGGGAAGAGAGAGTGAATTCAATCCACGCACCTAGTTCCATTCAATTTCCTTTCACCGTCTCAAGAGGGGTTTACCTCGGCGCCATCGACACACAGCTCGCGCTGCATCCGGTTCTTAGTCTAGCACGTTCAGTGCCATGGATGACCGTTTGGATCTGCAATGTTGTCACTTTTATCTTGTGAATGTTCACTGTGCATATCTTGAAACTCTTGCCTGGTTTTGATCCTTAAGGACCAAAGTTGTACGCCTCTGACCCATGAAGAACTGTAATCTTCATTCTCAGGGGTCTCACTAATACAAAAGAACTTGGCACAGAAGCTGAAACATAAACAGACATCTTTATTAAACTTAATTAAGTGAGACTACGTCACACAGGAGCCTTTAGCACCTGAATGAGGCAGTCTAAAGAATACAGAACACAGAGGTCTTTTATATGCTTAGGATTACAAACTCAGCATAAAAGAAAGGGGCAGTCCTAGCTTCTGCAAGCATACAAAATACCTAATATGGACATACAAGATCTGCAAAATATTAGCCAATAGAAAAACATCATGTAACCAGAATGACCCCCTTACGTCATATTTCTGCCCAACCCATAAGTCAATCAATTACAGCACTTATAGGTCAATCAGTAATGGCAGAACATGTCTGTATGCAGTTAGGCCAGCTGGTGTCTGAGATTGATTTCAAAGCAAGGACAGAGGGGGTTTTTCTACACGTTGCAGTCCAAAGGGCAGAGATACTTCATGAATAGAGAAGCCTGTGTAAAGGCAACGCAAATTGATGACAAATGTAAGATGGAGTCAAAATTAAAGAACCTCACCCACGAGCACCAAGAGATTGCGCAGTCCATAGTGATTCAGCCGCTGGGCTCCCCGCATGGCTGGTGTCCTTGTCTAACAAGTTGGGATCCCATATCCACGTCCATGTATCCATCCCTGACCTCACATTACATTTTATATGTACACTGTAGCAGGCGACTGATTACTAGACACCATGAGTATAAATCCCATCAGCCGCGCCACATTCACCGTCTCGTAAAGAGCAGTTTGAGCTCCTGTGCATTGATTGGAGAATCCCAAAATTGTGCAAGGGGAATGAGTTAGTACTCTGTAATTTGCTAGGAGTGTTCAAGGAAGACTGATGTGTCAATGAGTTAGTAAGTGATAGCTGGTATATAGGGAAGCAAGTGACAATCCTCACCTAACCATAACTTGGGTTATATTAACACAGCTTCCGGGATCCAGACTGCGGGTCAGTGGGGGTGTGACATACCTGGATGATTGTCTAGTTGCTGAGTTGGGTGCATCAGCTCTTAGATGTGATTTGATTGGGAATGCAGTGGGACCGCATAGGTGTGTATGGGCAAATCAGCTGCGTAGGTGCTGGCTCAGGATTCAATTGCATTAGCAGAATGCTGATTGTTACGTATTTGAAGTTAGTGTTGAGGTTTGGGTCATGATTGTTGTGTGTTATTGGGGTTGTCTGAAGGGTTTCTATTCTGCAATAACACAGGAGGCCACTCATCTGAACTAGTGGGAAAAAAGTTTGCAGGGGGCTCGTAACTCAAAGAGGAGGACAGGGCACAGGTCATGGTGCGCATTGGCGGTGGTCTGGGTGCATCCGCACTGGATACACACGGAATGCTTGAGCCAGCATCGATGTGCATTGGCTTGACGGTGTCAATGTGTGATGATTGCCCAGCTACAGATCAATGTAAATAGACATTGAAAGATCCCCCTGTAGCAATAGAAGTCTTGCATTAGGTGCAAATGACTGGACAATGGCAACGCTGAGTGATGAATGTAAGTAATGGAATAATACGGTGGTGCTTTATATCAGAATTAAGGTGATGAAAAGCTGCATGAGATACCATTATCTGATTAGCAAAATTTCTGAAATTCTGTATTGAGGGATTTTGAAGTGGCTCGTTCTGCAAGTCAGGATTTTGTTGGTGTCACAGATTTAAGTGCCAGAGCGTGCTCCTGCGCTAGCATTCTTTATTTCCATTATGGGTGTGGATTTCTCAGTGCTGACATGGTTATCTGTAGCAGTTCCCTTTTAGTGTCAAAGCCTACCATACCGCGCAGCTGTCTGCTTCCAAAGACATTGGGGAAGTCTCTGATTGCTTACTTTTGTTTTTGTGTTTTGTGTCTCACATTTGCTTACTTTCTATTTGCTGGTTTTATTTGCTTTAGCTCTTACAGCATGTCTTTGTTCCTCCCATGAAGCAAAACCTGTTTCCCACCTCCCTGATTAGCTACTACTATTTTCCGAGTGCTTGCATTTCGGGAACTCTTCTTTTTTTTCTTTTTCCTAAGGCATATGTCTTCCAGATCCCTTCCTGATGTGCTTCTCTGCCCACCCCCAGCACCCCATGCAGCTCCATCCACCAGGTTCTTCTTTCCCCCCATTTCATCTCAGTGCTCCACATTGTCCTCTGTTCCTGTGTTCTCTCCCACCTCCCACATTGTCTCATTGTGGCCTTCTCTGCCACACCCAGTGCATCCCTCCGCCTTGTCCTCGCGCTCATGTTTTGCTCCGACCCACCCAGAGCTCCACTTGTCCTCTCTCACCCGTGCCCTTTGTTCCCACCTGTCCGCTATATTACTTTGTCCCTTGTCCGTGCCCTGCTCCCCCATTATTTATTTTCTAAATTGCTTTTGTACAAAAAAAAAATGTAAGATTGCTTTTGGCGCCACTTTTTATTCACCAATCCATATTGGTAAATAAAAAGAAAACATGCCTACCTAATTGTTTAGGCGTGTGCACACGTGTTGGGATGTGCCTACAAAATGATTCAGCATCCACATCACAGTGCTTTTTAAAAAACTTTGTATATATAAGCCGTGCTGCGCACCAGCCGCGCTAATGTACACCATCCCCATGTCTGGTTTACAGTTGGTGTGGGTGGAATTTTTAATTCAACTGGCGGAATTGGAGTAATTTTATAATTCCTCATTACTCATGTAACTCAGTTAGTAATTAATTCCGCCGTCGAAATTAAAAGAGCCCTGTTTGTCAACAGTAATGACCAAGGCAATAATGTTAGCAATAGCCTCTTCAGCGCAACATGATTTTTAACTCAATTTATTTGTGAAAAATGTATATGTGGAAAAAATCATGTTCTGGAGAGACTTATGAAACTTAAACAGGGCTGAGGGGTAGTAGTCCCTCTATTTTTAATAAAAAACACTTCAGATTAAACTTTAAAATGGAGGGCCTGCTCCCTCTTCCAGCCCTGTTTAAGTACCACTGCAGGGCACATACACCTCAGTGCCCTTCCATAATTATGTAAGGGCACAAAGGTGTATGCACTGGAGTGGTTACCCATCGATGCCCTAACATACTTCTATAAGGGTATGCACTGCTCCGGAAGCACTGCATACCTCTTGGTACCCTTGCGTAAGTATATACTAACAATGATGGGTGGCCACTCCGGTGCAGACATATGTATGGGCACCGAGGGGTATGCACTGCCAATGTGTTGTCCACTGCCCCTTTGTGGAATTCTGTAGAATTTTAATGTTTTCCGCTGAATTAAACTCCGCCAACTCCGCCCACCCCTAGTTTAGAGCATGCTAAACTTTGAGAGTCCAGCCATGTCTCCACCGTATACTTTTCTCTGCCCATTATTCCGCACTGCACCATGGACAGTTTACAATGTGGGATATGTCCGAACAGACCAAGTGTTCTAGCTTATTTTTGCCCCAGCACATTTACTTAAACCTAATATTGGCACAGCTAGTAGGGCTGGCGTTAACTGCTGCCCTCTTGGTTTTACCAATGCTTAGTATGTTTGTGACTGGTTTTGCATTAAGCCGAAGACGCTTTGCATGAAAAAACAGGTATTTTCCAAGAACAAACATGTGTATATTTTTATTTATTTTACATAGTTTATCGATTTAACTTGATTTTCGGCAACATGAAGGTTTTCTGGACATTTAGAGAACTTTTAAAACATTGGGAGATTATTTTCATTCAACTCAAACCCAACTGAGATGGCTAATAGCAGAATTTTTCTCTGTAAGTTTACCTTTGTTGACATACATTTTGCAAAAATATTAGTTTTCACACAAGTGTGGCAAAGGGTAATACTTACCGTTAGACCTGCCAGCCTTAGTGTGGTCTTCCCCCAAACATTTTGCCTGCTTGCCTCCAGTTTTGCTGAATTAATATTATTGGCCTTTGGAATCTGTGCACTTTACCCTTGCCAAAGTGCTTGGGCTCTCTCCCCTAAACATTTTTTGTTTCAGTATATTCTCCTAACTGACATATTTAATTTACTTTTAAGACCCTTGTAAAGTGGTATACTATATACCCAAAGCCTGTAAATTAAATGATACAAGTGGCCACCCATGGAAGGCCCATCACACACATTGCTAGAATGTGGCTTAAATCAGATATTTTATGATTTATCCCAGATAGCACATCTGTTCGAAAAAAATTACATCAAACTAGACTTCGCCGAGAAGTGAACTGTTGGTAGAATATAACCTCTCCAGTGATGTAATGCTCATACTCTTGTTACCTGTAAGCTCTCCTCTTCTACCTTACAAAGCCAACTTCAGCGTCGTAGTGATGCAAAAAACAGAAAGTGCGCCAAGCCAATGCTTGTTGACATGTTTTGGACATCTTTGCGAAGCTGTTGTCCTCCAGAAACACACATATTTTGAGTATGTTTGGCGTAAAAGTGGTCACCCCTGACATAAGGGTTGTCACCGCTGAATAAATTCTGACCACTCCCGGCATATTATTTGCCATTATTGACACATTGTCTTCACCCGTAGTATTTTGTTGTCCACCCCTTGGCTAACAATGACCCTTGCATAATTGTGACCATCCTTGGCATACTGTGGGATTCTCTAACCGAATCAAAGCCCCTTTTCATAGTGTTTGCGACCCCTTGCATAATGGTGACTATCCTCAGATTATTGTGTAGGTGTATGGTATTTTTGGCATAATAGTGATATATTCTTAACATTCTTGGTAAAATAGTCCATAAGTATGGCACACAGGTCCTGGTATATGTGTGGCCTTTATTGGCATCTCTGGGTATCTGTGGTATAATGTTATGCATCTGTGGCTTAATATAAACTTGTGCTTAATGGCGCCTTGTGATGGTAATATATATATATATATACATGTGTGTCTGTGTGTCTAAAGCAGAATCTATCATTGAGAAGCATTTGTACATGTAAGTACTTGATGAAAATGGCTGGCTGAAATTTGGGAAACAGATGTGTGCTTGATAAAAAGGAAATCTGTTAATTTGTGGGAACATTTTTTGTTTTTTCTGAAAATGATAAGCTTTTGTTTAAATTGCTTACGTTTGTTTTCTGAACACGAATAGCTTGTATTTGATAGCAAATTGTGTATGTAATCAGAAACTGATAAAATGATTTTTGAAGACCAAATGATTGAATTTTCAAGATATATTTACGCTTATTACTTGAATTTATGCTTGAATGATAAGCTTGGTATTGAGATTTTCTGGGATGGTCAGTACTGTTGGCACTTCTCTTTGTGGCCATTTTGTAATCATGTCAGGTCTGGTCACTCCTGCAGCAGTGGTAAAGTTTGCACTTCGCTCCCGAAGATTTTTACTTATCACATGTAGCTCTTGTGATAGATGAGGTTGGACTCCCCTGCCCTGGAAAATCTGTTTACTAAGGCTAGACCTTCACTACATTTTGCTTTTTAATGTGATTTCCGCCCTTCTCTTTTTGCACCTCCATATATCCTGCCTTTTTGAACCTCCTAAGAGGACTAAGGCTGTGATAAATCTAAGAGCAACTTTCCATTTTAGCTAAGCACCATGTACAAATGTGTATACCTAGAGTGGTCAGGTTCTACACATGTACTTCTGTGTTTAAAATATGCACCTGCAACGTGGCGCGGCCAGTCTGTCATGCCGCAGTCCGCACACCTCCGTTGCATTGCTCCAGTGTTACAATGCTTTGCTGTGCTCTGGGCCAACAACACACAATACTGATTGATGATTCCATGCCACTCGGGAATTCTTAGTACAACACTTTTAAATGTAATTGATAAAATGGCATTCTTTTGTGAACATGAATTTAGGATAAAAATATTCCTTTTTTTTTTTTACAACTACTGTAACACTCTCTGTGGACCATCGCAGTGTCCTCTAAATGCAGATGTGAAGTTTTAGGAGGCTCCTCAGTACTTAGTACACAAGGTGGAGATTTATTACAGGTTGATTGGAGGGAAAAGGTGCACAAAATTGACAACCGCATGATACAAATCCATGAAACCCTCCCCCACCACCATTGGATGTCCTTGCAAGAGGCATATAAAATGTAGCTTTTAAGAGAGCACTGGGAACTATGAGATCCTTCACAGTAAGGTGTAATGAAGCCATGGTGACGTGCGCTTTGGGCAACCCAGCAGCCTAGTACCAAACTGCCTTAAAAGGGAAGGGTTTTTCCAACCAGATAATCATGTATTTAGTGGTTCCTGTTTGATGGACTTATTGATTGCTTAAGTAAACAAGCATTGGCATAGCCAATAGGTCTCGCCTTTGGGACCTTATAAGTGTTTAGCCATGCAACAGTTGATGTTGTTGCACCAAGGATATTGTGCTGGATAACTAAACACTTATAAGGTTCCAAAGGCGAGACCTATTGGCTATGCCAACGCTTGTTTGATTGAGCCTCTTGTGTAAGTGAGAGAATGCAGAGTTCTCATTGTTAATGTATGCTGCATTTCCAGTTTTCCTTTCTTCTCCTCTTGGTTAGGTGAGAGCACGCATGGCTTTTTAGTGCTGAGCCATTCATTGTGTATTAGACCAGGCTTGGCTCTTGCACTTTTTCAAGCCGTGTGGTGTGAGTTGCAACCTGCTGCACTTCTAGAGTTAAGTATTGTGGTGTAAGCTAGTACAAGCTCAGCTCTTGGTTTCAAGGAGCGTGACCTGGGTTAGAGCATGCTCGGGTTATGGTGTGCTGTAGGTCGGACATGCTCTGCTCTTGATATGCTACAGTGTTGTGCGGGTTAAGCCTTGTTTGGTGATCATCGACGAGCAGTGGTCTGTGGGTCAGCGCATGCTTACTCCTTTTATGTCAATAATCGCTGTGTGGATTAGAGAACCCTTGGCTCTTGGTGTTGACTAAGACATTATGGGTTGCAGCATGTCTTGCTATCAGAGTTAAGGAGTGATGCTTGGGTTGGAGCATGCTCAGTTTCTGGTGTTAATTCATGCAGTGTAGGTAGGAGCATGCTCTGCTCTTGCTATGATGCAGTGTTGTGCAGGTTAAGCCATGATTGTTGATCATCAAGGAGCAATGCACTGTGGGTCTTTTGCATGCTTACTCTTTTCATGTCAATAATTGCAGTGTGGATTAGGGAATGCTCGGCTCTTGGTGTTGAATGATACACTGTGGGTTGCAGCTTGTTTGGCTATAAGAGTTAGGGAGTGATGCTTGTGTTATAACATGCTCTGTTTCTGGTGTCAAATGATGTGGTGTAGGTAGGAGCATGCTGTGCTCTCGGTACAGTGCAATGCTGTGCAGGATAAGCCATAATTGTGGGCAGGGTCGGATTGGGATCACAATTTGGCCCGGGCACTGATGAAAAAAGTGGCCCACAATGCGGGGCGTGGCTCACATTTGCGGGGCGGGGCCCACATTTGCGGGGCGTGGCTCACATTTGCGGGGCGTCGCCCACATTCGCGGGGCGTGGACCACATTCACGGGCGTGGACCACATTCGCGGCCATACCATTTCATGAAACACACAAGGAATGTAAGTGGGAGGATATTGTTCTTGGGAAGGAAACAGGGCCAAGGTGACAATGTCCTACAAGCTGAGCACCTGAAAATCAGACAGGCCCCTTTCTATTACCAAATTATTCCCAGCCCCTCCAGTGCAGGATCATCTGAAAACACCGGCCCCTTTCTATTACAAAATTATTCCCCAGCCCTCCAGTGCAGGAGCAACTGAAAAAAACAGCGAGGCCCCTTTCTACTACAACATTAATCCTCAGCCCTCCAGCGCAGGAGCAACTGAAAAAAACAGCGAGGCCCCTTTGTCTTAAAAAAATATCCCCAGCCCTTCAGCACAGGAGCATCTGAAAACAGTAAGGCCCCTTTCTCTTAAAATGTTATTCCCCAGCCCTCTAGCGCAGAAGCACCTGAAAACAGCAAGGCCCCAGCTATTTGTAAATTACTTAACCCTCCCCAGCCCTTCACTGCCTCAGGGCAATGGTGTGGCAGGAGAGGGGCTAAAGCAAAAACACAGCTTCATCCATGGGGCTAGGAGGGCGGCTAAGGAGAAGATGGTGCAGGTTCCCACATCACCTGGCCCCCATAGTGAGACCCATTCTTCCTCCCCACTATGCCCTGAATGAAGGGCTGTGGGTGATGTGTTAAAGCAATCACTGTTTCTGGGCTGCGAGCCCCAGGGGGCCGAGGTGAAAATGGCTCATAGGCCTGAGCAACACCTGGCCCCCTGGGAGGCCAATCTGGCACACAATCACCCCTCCCCAGCCCACCACCAGCTGATTGCTTGGCAGGGCGGGGGGGGGGTCAAGGAGAGGCCACAGCTGATCATCACTGAACTGGCCCCTGATCCCCGGGTTTGGTCTCCCCCCTACTCAGAGGGGAGCTAACAAATACAGCAATAGGCTAACTAGATGCTCTCTCCCACCGGTTTGGTCTCCCCCTACGGGACTTATGGGAAGGGGGAGATCATCCCGATGGGGAGTTTAAAACGACAGAACACCGGGTGAAGCTGTTTTCCTCTCCCTGTCAGTGCTCTTTGTGGACTGGTAAAGGGGGGAAAACCGGCCCACATAGTGCAATGAGACACCGGCCCTTCGGCCCATGCCCGAGTGCCCGCAGTGCCAATCCGCCCCTGATTGTGGGTTGCAGCATGTTTGGCTGTAAGAGTTAAGGAGTGATGCTTGGGTTAGAGCATGCTCGGTTTCTGGTGTGGTGTAGGTAGGAGCATGCTCTGCTCTCGGTACGGTGCAGTGGTGTGCGGGTTAAGCCATGATTGTGGGTGGCAGCCTGTAAGGAGTGATGCGTTGGCTGCAGCATGCATGTCTCTGGTGCCCAGCAGTGTGGTGTGGAGTGGAGCATGGTCAGATATTAAGCTGTAAGATGTAGACTGCTGTGCGCTCGGTTCGATCTCAGTACTGAGCAGCGTGACGTTGCTGAGAGCAGACTCAGTCCTCGGTTGAAGCCCTGCTGTCCTCTGTGCAACAAAGAATGAGTGAGATGCTTCCGAGAAGGTGACCCCCAAAAAGTTGCCTCCGAGGAAGAGCTTTATCAGAAGCAGCCGAGAGGGATTCAATTAGCCACAGAAGTATTCTCTTTCCGCTTGGATGGTCCTAAATTCCCACTGGGCAGATAGTGTCGGAATGAAAGACATCGCTTTCCCTCCAGTCCTGTCATTTATCCAGTCGCCCTCACCCCTGGTGGGGGAGCTGGGCCGGCGGAGTCTGCGGCAGTCTTTCGCAGGAGCCGTGCCCTTCCTCGTCCTCATACCATGAGCCAGGTAAAGCAGAACTCAGGCCTGCTCCGTCTGATGTGATGGAGGATTTGGAAGTCGGGTCCCTATAAGAATGCTGATGAAGCTGTTCCGCTGTTATCCGTTCACTTTGCTGGAAAGGAAGGGTAGTCTAGACAGGGCTAGGCCCCCCATACCGCAATGTTCTTGTGCACAGTGCGTCATAGTATCAGGAGGACGTTATACTTAACAGAGGGAGCTGTCGCGGCCGGCACGGATCGGGGATGGTAGGGCGGGGATAGTATAAAACACTTATCTTATCGCTGTGTGCCGCGTCTCTCCTACATCGGACTAGAATGAACCAGGAAGCACTGCCAGGCTCCACTGACCAATCACAATGCTGCAATGAAGCGTGGTGATTGGTAAGCTCCCAGGATCCACTGATCAGTCACAACGCTGCAATGCAGTGTTGTGATTGGTCTGAGCACCATGGCTCGGCACTCAGGTGGGAACTGTAATGCAGACTGAATGGAGAACATGCAAAGTGCACATGACGGTTTGGCCAGTCAAAGGGTCATTGCACACTTAGGAGTGGGCCAACCACTTCTCCCCTGCCCTGTACTGAGAGCAGAGCAGCCCCACCCGCCGCCTCCAAAGCAGATGCAAACAATAAAATGATAATAATATCACGTTATTAGCATTTTATTGTTACTTAGTTACACTGCTTGAAAGCAGTGGGGCGACGCTCCTCTGCCTTAGTGGAAGACCCGCCACTAATAGCGAGTCTTTTTTTCTACACACAATTTCAAGGAAGCCTCTTTTTGCAGCCCCCCCCCAATGTGGAAACAAGTTAGCTTGTGCTCTTCAGAAATGTTTTCCCCAAATTAGAGCAAGTCACCTTGCCAGGACGCCATTCCTCAAGGCTTCCATGCAGTGGCACCGGGGCCCGGAGGTGAGAAGGTGTCCAGCCTGCCCTCTACTGGCTGTATTTAGTTCTAAATGCTCTGCTGAGGCCCCCCCTTTATGTATTGAAGACTGGGTGCCCCCTGCATCGTGGTGCCTGCAGTGGTAACCGCTATGGCCCTGCCTGGGGCCTGTCACTGTGTTTAAACTTGGGGCGTAGAGAGTGGGATGTAGGGGTTTAAGGAGAGAGAATCGAGGTTATAGGAGAAACAGAGGAAAGGAATGAAGGAAAGAAAAGGAAAGTAAAAGGTGTAGAAAGAAGAGGAAAAAAGTGATAGAAAAGGAGATAAGGGTACACAAAAGCAAATAGGGAAGATGAAGAATTAAGGATGTCACAGAAAGATGGGATGGAGAAGAGAAGAAGCGTCAACAAGATATAGGGCCTAATTTATATGGTGGCAGTATGCATACTCCATCGCAGCAGATCACACTGTGAGTATACATACTGCCAACATAATGAACTGCCAGCTGAATATAAATGCGGGCAGACCTTTAATTTAATCACGGTGGAATGCACTCCAACTCTGCCATAAATAAACCTAATCTAGATGGGCGAAATTAGAGGTCAGTTTTTCACTGCCAGTCACTGCCAGGAAAACCCTGGCAGTAAGGAGCAGTGAAAACTGCTAAAGGTTCCCCTCACCTTGGGAGAGGGCTCACATGGCGAGGGGTGCATTTTCTGTTTTTTATTTAGAAAAGAAAATCCTGCTTCGGGATTTTCGTTTAAAAGATAAAACAGAAAACAGTTTAGTGCAGGGCTCCGTTATGTTGACAGAGCCCTGCCCCAAACTGCACAAAAGCATTGACAGGAAATGCCGTGATGGCGGATCCTGGCAGTGCCTTAATAATAATAAATAAATAAATAACCCAGTACTTGTAAAGCGAAAACTAATGTAAATGTAAATGTAAATGTAGTTGAGCTTATATAGCGCACAGCTACCCGCAGTGGGTGTCCCGGCGCTTGCTTAGGGAACCCTTCCTGGTATTCCCCTGTGAGATAGCAGGGTATCCACAAGGTGAAAGTCAGGCATCCCGCCGCGAGGGGCCGTTGTGGAGATTAAGCAAGCTATTGCCCAGAGTCGCAGAGTGTGAACCCGTGAGTCGAGGAGGCACCGGGGCGAGAATTATCGAGTCCATGGAATTTTTAGCCCAAAATCACCCCTTAGGGTCTCGAGGCGCTGGGGGTCGTTGGGGAGATTAAGTGAGCTATTGCCCAAAGTCACATTATGCTGAGCTGAGCTGCCGCCAGTGCTGGGGATCGAACCAGGAGCCCCATGCTCCGGAGTCTTCTGCCCTGGCCGCTGCGCCAGACCTCTCCATAAGTGACCGTATGCTTGGCAACCATTTCTAAATCTGGCAGACGGTACCACCATCAGGATGACAGAGTAATTTATTCCATCGTCCTGGTGGAGAAACAGGCCATCCGCAAGATTATGATCTGGCCCACAGTTGACCGAGAAAGTGGAAGGATATACAAAGAGTAGGTAGATAAAGATGTGTTCTGCTGAGCTGGTTCTGTGTATACCTGAAAGACTATCTCGTCCTCCCTCACCAGTTTTTGATGGATGTTGATGGAGGATAGGGACTCCAGTAGAAAGATTGTCACTGGTCCATCTTCAGCTGGAAAAGTAGAAATCTGTCCCTTTCTTCATTTAGTCAGTGCTATTATGAATATGACCCAACATGACCAGTCTGCCTCCACTGCAGACCACTAGTGACTATCAGTACTTTTGCCTCACCAGGAAGGGCCCTGAGGGAAACACCTTGCCCATCCCACCCATGGAAAGAAGACCATGCGCGGGTGGAGGAATTCTCATGGCTCATCGTCTGCTGCTCTGCCGCACACCGAGCATTTCTTCCGGACTTCTGTATTTTAGTTCTTCTCACCCTATGGAGTCTCACCTGAACCCAGGCAGACACATATCACTGCCTCACCCTGACCAGCAATCACTGTATCCTTCCCTATCGCACACTTATGCTGCTGAGCCAGAGACACATAAATCAGTGATCCGCTCTCAGGACACAATCTCCTCTATGTAGGCTCCATTGGCCAACTAACAAGGCACCCTAGGATGCGGCTGAGTTGGTTGCTCCTCTCAGTGACTGTGTACATTACTGCCCATCTTAACCTACACTAAGCATTACCTCTATCCAATGTTTACTGAATAACCAGCATCTCCTCATAACACGCGGTCTATGTTGATCCAAGGACAGAGAAGTGTGTACATTGTTATTTACTTCCAGGATTGCTTTCAGCTCCTGGTGTTGCTGGTGCCATGGCAGGCTCTTACGCAATCATACTCATGTGAGTGCCTTCAAATCACCCTCTGAACTCAGATGTCATATGCTTGTTGGAGCCCGCTTACGTCACAGAGCACAGTGACTGACCTTCAGATGTTATTGGCTGATCCCCTTCGCACTACTCACTAAGCACATAATTGTGTAAGCTCCTTCACATCACTCTCTGATCCCAGAGTGACCGCCACAAACTAGTGCGACCCCTTGATTTCACTCACTCAACACAGTGACTGTCACCTACTTGTTTGAGCCGCTTTGCCTCACTCACTGAGTGGACATTGGCCGCCACATACTAATCGAAGCCCCTTCACATCACTCACAAAGGCCAGTGGGACTATCTCATACTAGTATGAACCCCTTTGCATCACCCTCTGAACCAAGAGTAACGTCACATATTCGCGTCTGCCCCTTTACATCACTCACTGAACCCTGAGTGACCTAAGCATTCTAGGCCAATCCTGTCCACCCAGTAAGCTTGGAGTGGTAGCCTGCAGGCACCGTCACCATGTGAGAAACCACCTTTTTTCTAGCGACTTCACACATACACAGTGTGTAGCACAAGTGGAGCATTCCTTTATTTCAGCCCCAGCACAGCTTGACAGAGCGCCTCGACCAGCTCGCCTCCAGCATCTGTCCAAATCAGAACATTGGCCCCTTTCCAGAGTACAGCCTTAGAGTGATAGGGTGGCCTTTCGGGGTAATTTACCAAGGAACAAATTCCCAGCATAACACGTTTGCTTCCCTTTTCCACATCCAGACACATTCTCTTGTTTTCGACAGTGTCGAACTGTTTGCTGCTTCTTTCAGCGCGTGTTTTCCCTGACACCTCAGCACTCAGCAGGGGGTCTCTGGTGGCCATGCCTCCGCCAGCCCCGTAGAGCGGAAGCGTTCATGATGTATCTCCTCTCTCTGCAGTGCAGAGGCCAGACATGTCCCTGGCCCACAAAGCGAAGCAGCAGCCATGCCCCAGTTAAAGATATCAACCGGAAGCAAAGCACTCTTACAGGAAGCGACGTAAACAAACCGACGTAACTAAACGAGTCAAACAATGTTAGATGTGAAAAAGGCCCCTTTAATGAAATAGGTTGAAAAACATCACTTAAACAACCCTTGGCAGTATTTAGTACACATTAGTATTAAAAGTCTTCCTCAGTTAATTGGGACACATCTTTACTGTTTCCACTGGCAGGGAAAGTCCCTAAATTAACTTCCAGATGTAAGGTCTGGTATAGCTACTGAGGTTTAGATACCTTGGGACACATATAACGAGAAATCCTCAAAATGATTATGATCAGAACGTATTGCTCCAATTGGACAGATTTAGGCGCGATGCCCAGAGATGGAAGGCATTGCCGTTGACCCTTATGGGTCACTCGGTATTATTTAAAATGAGGACACTTCCACGACTGATTTTCTCCCTATCACATTCCTAAACAATTCTTTCACTAATTAGAGGCGGGGCTGCACTCCCAGCTGTGGAACAGAGGGGCGGCACGTATAGCGCTCCATAAGTTACAAAGGGGTGTCTACGATAGTGGGCTGGCAATCCGGATGTAAAACTATACTATTGGGCATCCCAATTGATCACAGTGAACGGCCCGGCATTTGGGGACTGGACGGAGCCAGCGTATAGAGTGGACAGGCTATATATGGGAAGCAGGGGTTATTGCTCCCTGCTTTATGACTAAAAAGGAATGGGATTTTCCGGTATATACACAAACAATGGCCAAAATATGGTGGGAAGCGGCGAAGTACCTAGGCTGGAGGGACAGACTGACAGCGGTGACCCCCCATGGATGGGCGACCAACTGGCGAAAGTGAGCTGGCTAAGGGGTTTCACCAAATGGGAATTACTAGGGCTTGAAAAATTGGGAGATGTCTGGAGAGGCCGGCCGGGCCTTCGTGACTTTCCAGGTCCTTCAAAAATAGTATGAAATGGGCCTGCGAGAATGACTGCGCTACCTGCAGCTGGGGAATGTATGACGTTACAACGCATACATTTACAATGCATGCCTTTACAACACAGTTTTTACGTCGCAACAGCCTTTACAACGTATTCTTTTACATAGCTTGACATTACATCGCATTGTCTGAAACTACCTTTACAACGCATTCCATTACATTGCATTATACTTTTACAACCGATACCATTACAATGCATACCATTACATTGCATTTAAGGTAAGTGTTGGATAGTATAGGGGTAATCATTACTATTCTAACTCCAGTGAGTGCAACAGTAGGGTAAGTGTTGGATAGTGTAGGGGTAAAAAATTACTATTCTAACTCCAGTGAGTGCAACAGTAGGGTAAGTGTTGGATAGTGTAGGGGTAAAAATTACTATTCTAACTCCAGTGAGTGCAACAGTAGGGTAAGTGTTGGACAGTGTAAGGGTACTATGCGTTGTAATGGTATGCGTTCTAATGACTTGCGATGTAATACCTGCGTTGTAGTGACATGCATTGTAGTGACATGCAATGAATGGCTGAGTTCTAATGATATGCGATGTAAAGGATGTTGCGATGTAGTGACTGCTATGAAAAGAGTGCGATGTAATGACTGCGTTGTAAAGGTTGTTTCCCGCAGCTGGACCATGCTTTGCAGAGACATATCACTGAAGGTGAGGAACTGGTGGAGGTGTCCCCTCTAGAGGACAGGCTGTTGACAGACCACCTGGAAGAGAAGACTAGCTCGTTATTATATAAAAAGCTAGTGAATAATGCCCCAGATTCCATGGGATCAGTGCGAACAGCGTGGGAGGGTGAAATGGGTACACTGGAGGATTCAGATTGGGTGGAGGCCCTTCAGAGCCCCAGAGAAGTTGCTATAAGCTCGAGTTTCCAGTTTGCATATTGGATGAACACTGTTCACATTTATATATATCAACATTGAGCTGGACAACCTGGAGCGACTTGTTTACAGCATATGGAAGTTAGCTCTTTACATACCCACTTTAGAAACTGGATTGCACTTGTTTTGGTCTGATTTTTACCTATTAGTATCCAGACTGACTGAATGGAACTTGGTCCATCAAATAATCTTTCTGCCCCGAGGAAGTTCCTATAAAAGGAACGAAACGCGTTGGCTGTTGTCCTGTGTTTTTAGACGAAGAAGATTAAAGAATGAAAAAAAATATATTACTGGCTGAGTTGTGACTTCATCCCTGGTGCTGCCTCCACCTTTTCTTGAAAGTTTGTCTCTGGAATTCCAGTAGGACCCAACCACAGCAGGTCTTGGAGGTGATTGGCACAGGACTTGATTATATATGGGACTGTAAGATTGAAGTGCTTAACATTAAGTCAGCTGTGGGATCTTTAGTATTTCAATAATCTCCAGTTGCCGTTTGGTTCACCTGAAGGTCCTGCACAGAGTATACTGTTCCCTTGGGCTGCTGTGCCTATTGGGCAGGACAGACTCATCCCTATGCCACTGGGGGTGTGGACAAGAGGGCACATTCTATCATCTCCTCAGGGAGTGTCAAGAAACACAGAAGTATTGGGGAAGAATCAGAGACATAATGTCACATGTGACTGGGCTGAAGATCCCTACGGTGCTGCGGTGGTTCCTACTGGGGATAGCCGGGGAGAAGGACTGGCCCAGATATATCAAAATATGGCTGGCATTGGCAGGTGTGGTGGCCAAGCGCAACCTGGCTAGGTGCTGGGGGGCAAGGGCACTCCCACGAGGGGGGGATTGGCAAAGCGGACATGGATTGGTGTTGGCTAGCGGAGCGTACAATATACCAAAATAGGGGATGTCCTAAAAAATTGGGGAAAATTTGGGAACAGTTGCGGGTATTTCGAGGGCTGTGAGTAGGCTCTGTATGAGTGAGTTGGGTGTTGTATCCGAAGGATTATACTCTCTCAGATGACAAAATGTAAACAACTGGTCAAAACATCACTTGTATTACTTGTATCACTGATGTACTTCTGTTCTGTGTTGTTGTTATAAAAAGATTTATATTAGAAAAAAGACAATAAACAACCTAACCAGCCACCTCCCCACTACCCCATCCCCTTAACAAACCCTTCACATGTCCAAATGGTGCACAACCTTTTTTTACTCGGAAATTCACACATCCAACCATCACTGTGCAGACTCAAACTGGCGGCCATTTTGGGTAGGGCTAGCTAGTATAAAAATAGTGGAAGGACTCTGCTCTCGAGATACCTTTGCCATTTGACGCCTGAGGCTTGAGCCTGGCAGACGCTTTTACTCTGTTTTAATAGCCTTGTGTGAATTTACTTCCTCTGTGTCCTACCCCCTCCCCCCTGCACAGCGCGCGGAATTATCGCAGCGCGTGTCTCCACCGAATTGAGGGTGGAGGCATTGTTCTTAATTAATCTTTTAAATCTACCTCTGCACCCCCCGTCTTCCGCGCTGCACGGACAGCACCTCAGCCTCCCCCCAGAGCAACCGGCCAGTTCAGGGCGGGCTTGCCTGGGACACGGAAGGGAAACGGTGGCGGCCATTTTGGGTAGGGCTAGCTAGTATAAAAATAGTGGAAGGACTCTGCTCTCGAGATACCTTTGCCATTTGACGCCTGAGGCTTGAGCCGGGCAGACGCTTTTACTCTGTTTTAATAGCCTTGTGTGAATTTACTTCCTCTGTGTCCTCCCCCCTCCCCCCTGCACAGCGCGCGGAATTATCGCAGCGCGTGTCTCCACCGAATTGAGGGTGGAGGCATTGTTCTTAATTAATCTTTTAAATCTACCTCTGCACCCCCCGTCTTCCGCGCTGCACGGACAGCACCTCAGCCTCCCCCCAGAGCAACCGGCCAGTTCAGGGCGGGCTTGCCTGGGACACGGAAGGGAAACGGTGGCGGCCATTTTAGGTAGAGCTAGCTAGTATAAAAATAGACGGCTATGACTCCGCGCAGCGGACGCGCTCAGCGGGCACGCCGTATTCACGCCAGAGTCAAGCCAGAGTCCAGCCCGTCTGCGCCCGTCCGCGCATGGCCGGGCTCAGGGGCAGGGACCCCTTTCAAACGGAATGTCTATTCTGGGGAGGAAATTCGTCAACTGAATGGGGGCATAACAACTCTAGACCTAACTATACTCACTCGCATAGAGGAACTGGCCATCCAGGCACCGCAGATAGGTAGGTCCCCAGCCCCCCCCATACCCTAAAGTTGGTTAGCCTAAACACTAGGTCACTGTGCTGTCATAGTCTTGAAATTTTCACCTTATTGCAAGACGAAGACATCGACATCCTGACCTTGACTGAGACCTGGATGGGGGACAACTCCCTACCAGACATTATAGCCGCCGTCCCTGTAAATTACGACATTCACTGGCAGAATCGTACAGGGAACACTCGAGGGGGAGGAGTGGCAATAATATTCAAGAGACATCTAGCAGCAACCAAAATACTGGCTGAGTCAGCGGATCTGGCCGACTTGCTGGCGATAAAAATCATGCTTGATAACATGTGTGTTACAGTTCTTACAGCCTATCGCCCCCCCAATGCCACCCCAGGCTTTAACGACTCCTTTATGTCCTCTGTCTCCGACATGTGTTCCAGATATAGAAACATCATAGTCACAGGAGACTTTAATTTTCACTGGGACAAAGAACAGAAACAGCCAGCAGCTAGCTCCCTAGAGACAACTATGTCCTCCCTGGGCTTTAGGCAGCTCGTAAACGCCCCATCTCATATAAAAGGCCACACCTTAGATCTGATATGGACCACAGATTTCAGGGTGGTATTAGCTGGAATCCTCCCCTGTATCTGGTCCGACCATCATCTGATCTACTGTGACATCCCTCTGGATACTCTACCCTCCCGTCCAGCACCTAAACCCAGACTGACCCGCCAGTGGAAAAATGTGGACCAACACACACTGACCACGGCACTCAGGGGAATTGTCCAGCCGACATCATCTAATAAAGATGTAGACCAAGACTGTAAGGACATGATGGACTACTTAGTAACAGCCATCGATCAGTTAGCACCCGAGAAACTCCAAACAAAAAATTGTGGAATAAAGGGAGCCCCATGGTTCACACCCGCCTTGAGAGATCAAAGGAAGGCTCTGCGTAACATGGAGAGAAACTGGAGGAAAAATAAGGATATAGACGCCTGTGAACAATATAAGAAGGCGCTTCGCAGCTATAAAAAATCCACCCAGGAAACTAAAGCCTCATTTTATGAGATTCGTATAAATAGGGCGACTAATGTTCAAAAGGAAACGTTCAAAATCCTGAAGGAATTAACTAAAAAAGCTGAGGATATAAACAGCAGCATAAACTGTGATACTTTCCAGAAATATTTTCTTGATAAAGTAGACGCCATTATGCTCGAAATAAAAAATATGGGGCATGGCCTCATCGAGCAACAGGCTATCCTAAACCCTGCTGCCAGCTGCCTAGCATCATTTCCCCTTATGGACTCACTAACCCTTGAATCGCTGATGAGGAAGACAAAATCAGGTTCCCCAGCAGATCCCTGCCCTCCTAGTATTTTCTGCCTGGCACGACCTATGTTAGAGGACCATATCCTAGCCACTCTGAATAAATCCTTGCGCACCGGCAGGCTCCCCACTAGCTTCAAAGAAGCTCGTGTAAGACCGCTGCTAAAGAAAGTGGGGGCAGATCCCAACGCCTTAAAAAATTATAGACCCATATCCCAGCTGCCTTTCCTGTCCAAAGTCCTTGAGCAACATGTGCTTAAATCTCTGTCTAGCTTCCTGGAGTCTAACCATCTACTCCATGAGAGGCAGGCAGGTTTCCGCGCACATCACAGCACCGAGCTTGTCATGCTCTCGGTGCTGGACGAGCTCAGAAGGATGGCTGACAGTAAGAGACCGAGCGCCCTGATTTTGTTAGACCTATCAGCGGCGTTCGATACTGTCAGCCATACCCTTCTACTGGACAGGCTGGCTGGGGTTGGGATTCAGGGCTCAGCTCTTCGGTGGCTGGAATCTTTCTTATCTGGGAGAACCCAGAGAATCCAGATGGGAGATAGCATATCAGGAGTGGGAGGTCTGACCTGTGGTGTCCCCCAGGGTTCAGCGCTATCCCCACTCCTGTTTAACCTATATCTGCAGCCCCTGATTAACACACTAGCGGAGATGGGCTGTCGGGTGTTCAACTATGCCGACGACACTCAGCTGCTGTTGGGCATAGATGACACCGTACAAGCCCAGTCACACGCCCAGGACATACTTAGATACACAGTTCACTGGATGGCTACTAACCAGCTAAAAATTAACCCGGAAAAAACAGAGGTGCTGATAGTACCATCCAAGTGCTCCTCCTGGAGTGACATGTTCTGGCCCCAGGAGCTGGGCCCAACTCCACAGCCAGTCACTACAGTCAAAAGTCTTGGCATTAAGTTAGACAGTGCTCTTTCAATGACCAACCAGGTTTCCACTGTAGTCGGTACCTGCACTGGTCTTTTAAGACAGCTGCGCAAACTAGTTCCTCTCCTCTCCGAGCCGATGCTTCGCACAGTGGTTTCTGCCACCATAGTGTCAAGACTCGACTATGGAAATGCGCTCTACTTAGGCCTGCCAAAGACGCAAATTAACAGACTCCAAGTAGTCCTAAACGATGCCGCCAGGCTCATTTTTAATCTCCCGAGGAGAGCGCATGTCTCCCCATTATTAAAGAGTCTACACTGGCTGCCAATCGGGCAGAGGTCCACCTTTAAAAGCCTCTGTATAGCCCATAAAGCCATCTATGGGCAGGCCCCGGCCTACATCAAGGAACGGATTGAGGTATATAGACCGGAAAGAAACCTTAGGTCTTCAGATGCCCAACTCCTTGTTTGCCCACGTTTCAAACTGGCTACAATGGGAGGGAGATCTTTTTCGGTCGTGCTACCGAACCTATGGAACGCCCTGCCTGAGGCACTCCGTAAGGAGGGTAACCTACTCCGTTTCAGGAAAGCCCTGAAAACCAACCTTTTCAGAACAGCACACAACCTAGCGTAAATCCTGTCTCTTCCTCTACCCTTCTCAGTACCCTGGTTATTATGTCATGAGGTAAAAGCGCCCTGAGACCTGCAGGTGATTTGGCGCGATATAAACCCGCAATAACAAATAACAAATAACAAAAATAACAAACTGCTGTATTTCACTTGCCTTCCAGCTTTCCCCCCTGCCTCCCCCTTGCATCTCAACTGGATCTCAAACTGATCAATTTCCTTAAAAAAACGTGAAAAGTTGTTCAACCAACTGCCCGTATGCACTTGCTCAGCAGCGGAAAGCCAAGTTTTCCTTAGCAAAGTCCGCTAACTGGCTCTCCAAAACGTCCAAACAAAACCTAAGGACATGACGCCCTTGTTAAGGGGACCTGTCCACAATTCCTCTATTACAAGGGTGGGAGCACAGGGAACGTTTTTAGCCTGTCCCTGCTGACTGATTGAAACTGGCAGTGCACAGATATAGAACGTGGAGATCCCCAACCGTTAAAGCAATTTACACGCTATTGTGAAGTCTCTGTATCATATCAAAGACATTGGCGATTTTTTAGATCAGAGGATAATAAAGTTACGTGGAGAATCTCAACTTCCGGCTGGAAGTGATTGATATTGATGTGCAACTTGTCCGTCCTGATGATGGTCCCAAGGATTGTATAGACCAACGGGGGACCGAAACGTCGACAGTTAAACACTGTTTCGCAAATATAAAGATCATTGTTTTGACCTTAAAATGGGTTCATTGATATTCTAAAAATAATGTGGTATATGGTCTTTTTACTGGTCCATATAAAGGAGTGAAAAGTGTTTTGTACTACCGATAACTAAGTGCAAATATTGGAGTAGTATGTACGTTGCCATATTTCATCTTTTTTAAAATTGTGAATAAATAACACGACAAATTGTATTTCCTGCATTTTGTTTATTGAAGATCACTGTTTGGTGACTGAATTGTATTATTTGAAGTATTGTGAAACAAATCCTGTGAGGGCACATTGTGTTTTTGTAACTGATAATACCCAGCCCTGATGGGAATATTGGGTGGCTCTGTCTTGTTTATAATGTCCCTGCTGACTGGCGTGCACCACCACCACTCCCTCTGCCGACCGCCTTAAAATCCTCCCACACATGGGGACCAGCCGCGGCCGCTGCAGGTAAGAGCGGTGGGGCAGGCTGGGCGGGGGGGGGGGGATTTCGAGAGATGACCACTAGGGAAAATTAAATAAATAATACATTTTCCCTCGTGGTTGTCTCTCGAAATCACCCCCAGCCGGCCCCACTGCCTTACCGCTCTTACCTGCAGCGGCCAAGGCTGCTGGGGATCCATACTTGGTTGAGGACCCCAGATTTTATCAAGTCAGCTCTCCCCGCTTTTTCAAGAGCGAATAGAGCCTCGTCACTTTTGTATTCCGACCTGCCATATTCATTCACTTTAACTAGCCGTGTAATCCTGACTAAACTGTTTTGCCTGCCTGTTTAGTCCCTGGTGACCGGCATGCAACCCGTACACGGAAGGCGGGGTTGAAACCAACTGTCCTTCCCGTGGAATCTCTTATACCCGCCCCGCCTTGCCACACATCAATGTCCTTCTCCTGTAATCCCAAGACTGCCCCCCTTGACCGAAATGACCAGGGGGCAGGGCTCAGGAACGCAAACTCTGCCCAAGCCCTGCTTATCACGACTGTTCGGGCCTGAGTTTGGGGCCTCTTCCAAGGCATGTCCTCAAACTGTTACATGTACCTGGCTCTCAGCAGTGTCACCCATTGCCTGCAACTACTTCCAGTTTAAGGGAAATGTATTTTAAAAAAGCTTCTGTGTATTGGCAACGCATTCCACCGTCTCAAACTCAGCTCAGAATAAATAACACTTTCCAGTCTCTGCACACAAAATTCCTGTAAACAAGTCAGTCTGCAACATTTGTTAAGTGGGTTATTAATACGAATCTGTCTGGCTTTTTTTCAACTGTTTTAATGTCCCCAGTGTTGGTTTTAATGTTCTGTTTTGCTTCTCTTTAGTTAACTACCTCGGTAGGGTGATTTCCTCAATAAGCATTTACCGTCATTCTGACTATTCATCTGACCTTGCATTTTTCAATGCTGCTTTGCAAGATTGTGCCTCTTAACTCTTTCAGCCTGATTCGGAGAGCTGTGCTAAATCTAGAGGCTATCCCGTTAAGCAGTAATTATTTTACCACATGGTATTTCCTCTAGATTTAGACCTTAAGGGGAAAAATTGGGAACAACTTGTGCTAACAAGGATTACTAAGCAATTCTATTTGTAGTGTATTGTTTTGAAGCATGGCCCAGTGGCGGCTGGCAGGGAACGAGGGGGGTGAGCCGGGGGCATGGCGGGGGGAGGAGTAGGGACAAAGCATTTTTTTAAAAAACGTACCTCCTTTCAGCTGCCTCTGTCTTTCCTCCATCATTGCTGATGAGTCCCGAAAGCACAGAGGCTCCCCTAAGCCAATCACAATGCTCCAATGCAGCGTTGTGAAGTGCCACGGATCAGCGCTCAGACGGGGACAGGGAGCCTGTACATGTTCTCCACCAAGTTGTGTATTAGATCCTGGTGAGGATCCTGGTGTGGAACCTACTCCTCCCTGGCAGTGCAACCGTCTTTCGCTGTCCTGGACCTGAGACGTCGCCTCCTCTCTGACAAGACTCCTCGCCTCCCTGTGGCAGCCAGTGTGCTGGCCTCGACCTCGGCGCCTCACCTCCACAACACCCTGCATCATCATAGACTTTGTTTCCAAGGTACTGTTTATTTGGGGGTTCGTGTGACTCCATGCCTGACGACGAGCTCCTCGCGGTCGGCGCAGTACTTTGGTTTTATTACTGTCAGGATGTCACAATATCCCCAGGTGGAGCTATTTGTTTTCTACAAGCTTTATTTTTGCAAGAGTAAAGTAGAGTGGAGTGACATAGAGTGTCGTTTATTGGAGTGGCATTGGGCGGAGTTGCGGAGAGTGGCGTACAGCGGAGTGACGTAGAGTAGAGTTCACTGGTGATGAGTGCATTGGCCTTGAATGCTGTGGGGTGTTGTCGCCTAGACTGCAGTGGCCTAGAGTGCAGCAGCATAGAATTCTGCATCATAGAATGCAGTGGCATAGATTATAGTGTTGCATATCAGAGTGCAGTGTTGCAGAGTAGAGAAAAGAGGCGAAGAGTGCAGTGGTGTAGATTAGAGTGGCATAGAGTGCAGTGGTGTAGTGTGGTGCAGAATAGAGTGGCTTAGAATGGTGCAGAGTATAGTATAGTGCTGTAGAGTGCAGTGGTTTAGAGTGGAATGATGCATAGTACAGTGACAGAATGTGCCGTGGCGTAGAATGCTTTGGTACAGAATGCAGTAGTGCAGACTAAAGTGGCGTAGAGTGCAGTGTTGCAGATTAGAGTGTCATAGAATGCAGCGGTGTAGAGTGATAGTGCATTGGCTAAGAGTGTGGTGGCATGGAGTAGAGTGATGTAGAATAAAGTGGTGTAGAGTGCAGTGGCATTGAGTACAGTGGTGCATAGCAAAGTGCAGTGGCGTAGAGTGGTGTAGAAGAGAGTGCAATGGCGTACAGTGGCATAGAGTAGAGTGCACTGGTGTACAGTGCATTAGCGTAGAGTGATGCACAGTATAGTGGCATAGAGTCCAGTGGCATAGAGTGGAGGGCCATAGAATTCAGTGGCGTACAATGCCGCGGCGTACAATGCAGTGACGTATATTAGAGTGGTGCATAGTAGAGTGCAGTGATGCAGAGTGGAGTGGCATAGAGTGAGTGCTGCAGCATGCAGTGACATAGAGTGTGTCATGCAGAGTAGACTGATGTAGAGTGCATTGACATAGAGTGCAGCAGTGCAGAGTAGAATGTCATAGCGTGCAGTGGTGTAGAGTGGCGTAGAGCGCATTAACGTAGAGTACAGTGAGGCAGAGTAGAGCGCAGTGGCATAGAGTGCAGTGGTTTATAGTAGAGTGGCGTAGAGTGAAGTGGTATAGATTGGAGTAGAGTGGTGTAGAGTGCAGTAGCATAGAGTAGATTATTTCAGAGTAGAGTGGAGTAGTGTAGGGTGGAGTGGTGCAGGATAGAGTAAATTAGTGTAGAGTAAAGTGGCGAAGAGTGCTGTGGCATAGAGTGCAGTAGAGCAGATTAGATTAGAGTGGTGTACAGTGGATTGATATAGAGAGCAGAGGTTTAGAGTAGAGTGCATTGGCATAGAGTGTATTGGCACAGCATACAGTGGCGTAGAATTGAGTTTTACAAAGTAGAGTTGAAGTGGTCTAGACTGGAGTGGTGCAGAGTGCAGTGATGAAGAGTAGAGTGGCATAGAGTGCATTAGCATACAGTAGAGTGGTGCAGAGTAGAGTAGAGAGTCGTAGAGTGGAGTGGTGCAAACAGGAGTAGCGTGCAGTGACACGGAATGTTGTAAAGTGGAGTGGTACAGAGTAGAGTGCTGTGGCATGGAGTGCTGACAAGTAGAGTGGAATGGCGTAGAGTGGAGTGTGCATGGTGTGGTAGCACACTGCCATTACAGACAACAGATTTTCAATTGAAATGACCATTACATTTGCACATAGTGTTTGACAAATAAAACTATACAGTGCACTAAAGATAATGTGTGGGGATGGAATCACCTAGTATATTTTTTATTATCATATTAAAGTATTTGTTTCCAACACACTTCAGAATTAACAAAACATGTGCTTCATTGGTTCTTTCCTAGTTCTGATATATTCTGAAATACTTTTACAGTTCATTTAAATGTTGTGTGCTAGAAAAGAAAACCTTACCTACCTCCAGTATCCAGCAAGATTGTCACGTAAATCCCTTCACTTTGAAGTCAGAGAAAGAAAAGTAAGCCCCAAGCTCCCTCAGAAGACAGAGCCTGACATTTGAACTCTGTCTTTGAATGCATAGCAAATGTAAAAAGATAAGAACAAGACAAGATTTACAGGCCTGTTTACAGAAAAGAGAACTCATGGAAGAATCCAAGCAGAGGTGTGTGAAAAGACTTTGCTCCTTGAGAGGGACAAACTCATATTGGACAGCCTAAAAAAAATAAAGCCATCACATAGAAAGCCAGAAAATGTGAGTTACAAACCACAAAGCCAATAGTAAACAATGGGTGGACTGCATTCCCAGGGAAGCTTTCTGAATGTCCCCAAGCGCTGTCTGGCAGGCTTCAACCTAAAAGGACAATCTGAAGTTTTAAGTTGAAGTCATTTTTTCATGTAGCGTTTTTGGGACTATTGTGGAGGCTTTTTGAGATAGCATGCACAACTGTATAAAGATACATTCTTTGCATGCGACCTATGGCTGTATTTAGCACTTTTGATAGGTAGTAGAATCAGCTGTGTAGTCTGTCTGCTGCTAGGTTACTGCTAGGCCATAACTTCAGCCTAGACAGCTGATCGGCTTGGAGGCTGGAAGTCTATACTAATGTCTCGCCGCATATATAGGGAAATATCAAGATCTTTAGGCTGCACTAAAAGGAAGTAGTAACCTCAAGTCCATATTAACATTAGGTTATATTCAGGGTATGCATGTGTGACACATTCCCCCCATCACAGCGCTAGGAGAACCAATAAATGTTTACAAGACAGCCGGTAATAGAAGCTACCACCCGGCTTACTTTGCTAGATTATGGTAGCTCATGAGCTTTCAACTGCACAATTCACCTGGACAAAACAGGCAAAGTGTCTGGGTAAAAAACACATCAGTGTAAATGGAATAACACTGATCACTGCTAATTATTACCCATTTCTCAGGTGACCTCTAGTAATTAACGAATATTACTCTGCCCCAGAAATATGGGTGATCACTATTTAGGTACTTCTAGATGCTAGAATACTGATGTGGTACTCCTGCATATGTTGTGATATGACCGTCAACAGGTCTAACAGTGTACCTTCCTGGGGGTACGGCATGTGTTCACCAGTAAACCATGTTACTGAAGCTCTATGAATGAGGTTATGAGGTATTATCATTTCACTGAGCCTGAGAGTAGCCCACAAGGCAGGTTAGGTCCAATTAGTCCCATTGCAATGAACATTTTCTGAGAGAATTGTTCTCCCAGCAATGCCCCAATCATCAGAAAATGAGCAGAGGTTTGAATTTGAAAGAAATGCTTCACTGAATGAGCTGTCTCTGCAGGAAGTAATTATAAAAGGTTAGATCATTATTTTGTTAACAAAATGGTACATGAAGCCATTTCAGCATGTTCTTTTGTAAATTTCTTTGCGTCTTTTGGAATTTTGTTAATCACACTCACTCACCTTCTTTTATGCACACTGTAGGAAGCTGGCTCTTTATACGCTATATCAAAATGAAACATATTGTGTAAAGAGTCCAGAGGTTCCCTTGTGAGTCGATGGGAGGCTTGCCATACAATCCCTAGGTGCTCTGCTAGGAGGAGTGCAAGGCATCTGAAAATACACACAATGGTCAGTAAATGAGACACGTGACTCAAGAAGGAGATCCACACCAATTTATAAAAATAGCAAGTATCTTTATATATTAATAGGCATCAGAAGAAAATCGTTCAGATAAGTACGTTTTTAAACATGAATTCTTTTTAGTTAAAAAAGTAGGCCGTGCAATTTGTCGAGGCTGCACGGTTATCCTATGAGAGGAAATGTCAGTGCTGCATTCAGGTAGAGTACAGCAACTTATGGGACCCTTCTCCAGGAGTTAAGGAAAGTCGGGGGCAAAGTTCAAGGCAGCACCAGCAGAACACCACCAGCGGCACAAGGGCGGCTGAGTGCAGACGTGCAAAACAGCATAGGGTGCCCAATGTTATTCTATGGAGAACGGTCGCATTAAGAAGAGGCTCGAGGCTTTGACTGGGGGCGGGGTAGTCCGGCTGAACCAACTGAGGTGCTCAGGCCTCATGATGGTCAGGACATAGGGACACTGTTGGTCCTCTTCTCCACAGACCTGGGGTGACTGGTGCAGTGGTGTCCTTAAGCGTCAGGTTTCTTTTTACATGGTGCAGTCGTTGTAGAGAGGGCCTGCAGGCAGAGGCTGCAGGCGAGGTCGGGAACTCCACGGGAGGTGTCACCACACTAGACTCAGTCTCTGGAAGGCCGGGGGACCTTGGTGACACCGTTGGCCCACTTCAACTTGGATCGACAGGTGTAGTGGTGTCTTCAGGCGTCGGGTTTCTGCGGTCAGAGTCCTTCCCGGGTCTTTGGATGCCTGCGGGATGGAGGGAAGCAGGTCTGCTGCTTCTTGAGAGCTGTTGGTTCTTGGGTGAACTGCTAGCAGGTCTCCCAGACTTTGGGGACTCAGCAGCTGCAGGTTAATCGACTTCTGGTGCAATTAGCGTAGGCAGAAGACAGGCCAGGGATGGCGCCAAGTCAGTTGCTGGATCTTCTGTTCTTGCAGGATGCAACTCTTCTTGTACTTCTTTGTCTTTCAGGTTGGCAGGATCTGCTCTTCTGGTGCCATCGGCTCCCCTAAATTCTGAATTTAAGGGTGTTATGGGAGTGTAGGGTAGTAGCCAATGGGCTAGTGACCTGTGGGGTCACTACGTCCCCTTTATGACCACTTCCTGTTGTAAGTGGACAAACCCTGTCCCAGAATTCCCAAGTATGCCATCACAAAGATGGATACTTCTGAAAAGTTGTGTCCTCTTCAGTTTAGCCAACCTTAGGGGTGGTACTAGCCTGAGGGTGGCATGCCTACCTGATTAGCTAATTTTCTCACCTATCCTGGTGTCAAAGGAGCTTGGGACAGAGGGGATCAGCTTCCTCTCCTGTGAGGGGAGCCAGATTCGTATTTCAAAGGCGGCAGCTCTTTGAAGCTTGCTGACCTTAGAAGGCTTATCGGGAGCTCATCCTGTGGGAGGGGGTGTGACACACTCTTCCTGGACAGGTCTTTGTCCTGGGTCTCCTGCGAGCAAAAGTGTTGGACATGGCCATCTTAGAGGAACAGCCTCAAAACATTTTGTTATTTTTCACTCCTATTCTTTGCCTAATCTTTGTTCGTGACCCTAGAACTCGCAGCATGTTTCCACTGTACTGCAGTGGGGAGGTACAAGCACCCTCCCCACAGGGTAGTAGCGGGATGCTTGCATGATTGGGTTGTGTCGTCCCAGAGTGCCCAGTGAAAGGGTACAACACATACCCAGGGTGGATATGACATTGGTAAGTTTGGAACGAGGCACTTATCATACCCAGTGGGACTTGCTTGCCCATTTTGTCTCCACAGGTGATCCAACTTGGATGGGGCATTCCCCTACCACCGGAGTAGCCCTAGGATACATTCTGAGGGGTGACGATCAGGGTAGGTGAGTAGCTGGTTGTAGGCCCAAGCATGACTGCTGCCCTAACAGGGAAGAGCCCCTAGGTGGGTTCCCCCTACCACTCCGGGCAATTCCCCGCTATGGGCACCTTCTTAGGTTGTCAAGGCCCCTTGGCAGACGAAGGGCCCGACCCCTTCCCCACTATGGGTGTAGTGTGGAAGTGCATGCACCCTTCCTATGTCTTGTAGGAAGAGGTGCTTAGCTAAGGGGGTGAAACTGATGGTCCGCCTGTCATGACAAGCGGTGGGGGCGCTAGCACCAAGGTTGTACTGTACTAGGTCTGTGTCCAGTCTGCCAGTGCTGGTCGACCTGAGCCCTTATGCCAGTGATGTTTCTAGGCCCCTGCAACCAGCCTGTAAAGATGGGCCAGTGTGCACAGTGGTACAAGGAAGTGCTTAGCTTGAATTCAGACTGTCATTGTCAGCCGGATAGCGAACGTACACCACAGGTGTCCTGGAGACCCGGTCTGCCATGGCAAGCCGGTGTGTGTACTGGTTCTCGTGTGGAGCCGTGAGGCTCTGGGCCCTTTCCAGCCATATTACACTAATGCAGTGTGAAAGTCCATGTTAGGAAGTGGTGCAGTTTGTAATGATAGTTTCGAGCCTACCATTGCTGCCGGATGTGCACTTACACTGAGGGTATGGTTTACCTATTTGTCCGACCTGCTCTTGCAGACCGGTGTGCGAACTCGCAAGTACTGCATGTTTAAACATGTGTCCTACCTGATGCAGCAGGTCTGGCTGAACACCCTTGCGTGCATATTCCGGCTGGCCCGTAGCAAACACGGTTCATCCAGGGGAGGTCTTTTCCCTTCACTAGGATGGAAGGCGAAGGGCTGGGCAGGCACCTACAGGTGTTTGCTGCCCAGATAGGAAGGAAGACCCACAGAGGAGGCCAACTCATCCTCTAAAGTTAGCATGGGGAAGGGGTTGCCAGTATTTCAAGCTGCAATAATAGATTACAGTGGCGCAGTCTCATGATGTTTCCTATCAATGGATTTGCTATGCCAAACCCTTTGCAGTGGTAACAGTGGGCTTGAAAAATCTTTTGTGGAAATGCCAGTTATGAAAAGGGGACATTTCTATGCATCAAACTCTTTGTGTACCATGGGATTTGGCGCCAGTCAACACCGGAGGCCTGGGGAGCACATCTGGGCATGCCTTGGCAACAGTCATAAACCAATGGGCATGCAGTTCAGATTGCCAACCTGTGCCATTTGCCGGCGTGGCAGAATATATGGGGGAGCAGAGATTGTGACACCTAGCTTCTGGTACCAGATCACGATCCCATAATGATAGAGATATGCATTCCACAGTGTCATGGCAGACAACATGGAAGTTAGGGGACACATCTGTGGTTCAAAGAAATACCCTTTGAACCTTCCCCCATCTTCAAAGGCCCATTGGAGTATAATTACGCAGTGCCACCCCACTAAAAGGAGAGATCCACTTGTGGGATGCAGGAGTGGAGAACCTGGCCTGCGTGGTGCACATTGCCAGAGGACTCTATTGTGCGCTGGGAAGATAACTGCCCTTGGAAAGGACCACATGCCTTCCTGAATAGTGGCTGGCCTGGGTCAATGACCTGCTGAAGTGTGACATCTTGAAGTGGACTCTCAAGGACATGTTGGCTGGTCTCCTGTTCTCTTGGATGTCTTAAGGATATCAAAGATCTCCTTGCGCGGGGCCCACACCAATTACTGGTGACATCTGGCTAGCAGTGCCCTCTTATTGCCCCATCACCTGCTGAAAGCTGGATAGCGTGGTGTGAGCTTGGAACTATAGAATTGTGCCTGGAGACAGTAGTGCCTAGTGCAGAGCTCAAGAAGTTGCATGCATCTATGATGAAGTGGTTCCTGTATTGCAGGGAACTCAGCAGGCATATGTTTCTTGTTGGTGGTGAGCGGACTCACCAGTTATGGGATCCAAAGAGGCACGCTTTGTCGACTGTGATACATTTCTCTTGTACACCCCGCCTACTGCATGCTCATTGCATGCAGTCCAATTCACGGGCTGCGACCCTCGAAGGTGGGGGACGCAACCATTGTGGAGTCTCATTCTATCTTATGAGGCATTGCTGAACTTGCGCCTGTGTGTGTGACCAGAAACGTCTGGTGTAACCGCCATCAAGGTGTGCCAGACCTAGTGCGTCATTTCCAAGGAGGTACGGAATTGCAAATCACCTTTGTGTAACCTGAAGTGTCTGGTGCAACTGACCTCGTCATGTGCCAGGCCCTTTGCCCAGATTGCCATGGCACAACCCAGATCAACGAGTAACTGACGTAGTACCTCCTCAAGCGGAGAGGCTCTCCAATGTGTTGTTCCTCATTTACTGTTTGTTCCCTCACAGCCTTCCTCACGGTGGGCCAACTACCCGCTCTCCATCTGGCTCTTCCAAAGAATTTATGGCGCCAGGTCGGAGTGAGAGGAATTGACTAGGCCAGAGGGACACTTCCAAGAAGGTTTGGGAGCAGATCAAGAGACTATGTGACCCCCTCTGTGCTTTGCAGAACTGGGCTGGTGTCAGAAGGCCCTGGTGGGCCCCTGTTTGTAACCAATTGTTGCTCTTAACCGGTTTCTGCTTCGCAACTTGTTGGTGAACTTCCTGAGTGGTGCCAAGACCTCCTTTGTTTACACCTACCTCTTTTTTTAAGCTTACTGTCTATCCCCACCTGCTTTCAGGGACCCAGACGAGGTGCGACCTTAGCCATGAGTGGCCTTGTGTCCGTAGGGAGGGGCTGGTGAACTTCTATCCGAGGTTTCTGGAACAGTGAGGGTAAACTTGAAAGTAGCGGGAGGCTTGGAGCCACGGGGTCTGTAGAGTGTTACCTATTGACCTGCTTGGGATCTGTGTTGGGTGCGAATGTGTGTGAAAGCGCCCATACGGACCAGGCTGGGACATGTCACACTGTGTAGCAGTGCAAAGTGAGTGTGTGAGAGAGACCGTCTGTGAACCACCTGTGCTTCACCACATAAGGCTGCTGTGCAAAAGGACTTTTGCCATGTGTGGATATTACTGAGATCTGAACAACACAAATTGGGCCTAGTCCTGCTAGTAATATTGCAACGCGTGATATATACCAAAGATTCCATGATACTCATGTTGCATTGTTTAATGTGTGTGTGTTGAATGTAAACAGCATTTCTCAATGTCAAGTGTGGAGTCTCTTGTCTGTGTCATTGGGACATTTACTGGGTGGGCGTGCTGCACTCTTGCTTTACACATTGCTTTCGAAAGACACCCGACTGCCCAGTGCCAAGTTACTCAAGGGTGAGCTCGGGTTCTACAGTGTGTGTTATCACCTTTACTTGACTGGAGTGGTGCCTTCTGGCTGGCTGGGGCATCCTTTCAGCCAAGCACACGGTGCTGGTTCCAACAATAAGGCTCTCACCCTACGAGGTCAGAACGGTGTCTCAGGTGGCAGGCTGGCGGAAACCAGTCAGCGAGCACTATAGATGCTGGTATGTTTTCAGGGGGCACCTCTAAGGCACCCTCTGTGTGCATGTATTGGTAAATACAACACAATAGTCAGTATTAGTTTAACATTATGAGATGTTTGATATTAAGCCTCCCTATTTTCAGGCAAGACAGCAAGTAGCTGAGGAATTCGTTTTCACCAGTGTCCAGCATATGTTCTATAATAGTTTCACTGTCCACTTGCACTGGCAGTAATAGAACTGACCAGCACAGGCAGGTATGCCCTCACATGTAGTACCTGGCACCCTTAGAGCTGTAAGGCTTACTGTAGGGGTCTGGCACACAGGGATGTGTGCTAGATCGTGTGTTTAGTTTTGTCTGCACCAAAACACGCTACTTGCAATAGCAACCCTGCATGAGCTTGTTGAGGGGTCACTTAGGGTGGCACAATTCATGCTGCAGCCCTGGGGGGACCCTTTTTAGTACCTTAGGCCCTAGGTACCAGGGGTATCATTTACTAGGGAATTATACGGGGTACTAAAGGTATTGCGAATTGGAGGAACAATTGTATAGTTTTGGAAAAGTGATCTGGTACTAGGGACCTAGTTAGCAGGAACCCAGTGCACTTCCAGTTGAAATCACGTCATGTACCAGGTAAAAAGTGGGGGTGACCATGTCAAAAAGGAGTACTTTCCTAGACACACCTTGAGCGTTTTGTACTTCTTTTGAACATTTGAACACTTTTGTTAGGTTTGGTATAATGAAAGAATGCCTTACTTATGTGAATCGGACAAACCAGTGCTTCATGCTCTAACTGTTCACACACTGCTTAGTAGAGAATAAGTGCCAGGGCCCAAAGTTTTGTTCAGAAGCCTGCTGACGGCCCTATCTAATTTAGCGGTACTGAATACCGAGGCTGAGTAGTCTTGATTCCACCTATTACCTCTTTAATGCGCAACCAGACACTTCCTGCCTATTTATCCCACTCACATGGTCTCTTTTCACCACTGCTTTCTCCCTTGCTCACTGTTTTTCCTTCTTCTTCGTCCAACTTTCTTCCTTTTTTGTTTTTCTCTCTTTTGATCTGAATCAAAGGTTGTTGAGGAAAAATGAGTACAGGTGCCCAAAAATGAGGGCCCACTTGCAACCACTGACTCAGATTAGATACCTTAATGCAAGACAAATTTTCATATATATGCAGAAAAAATAACAAGTTATTTGTATGTACAATAACTAAAACATTATGTTTTTGTCGCATTGGAGTTAAGGTACTATTAGTAGCAGTTTAATATTTATTTTTTAATTAGCTGGGCCTTTTGTTTGAAATTTTTATTAAAATATTTACATCAGAAGCAGTCAATCTGAATCCTAATTATTTCATTACAATATCCACTTCTGACACTCGGGTGATGAAGGAGGAGTCTAAGGCAGCAGGATGAAGTATAGACCTGACGAAGATCATGTCAATATAGTGTTGCCATATCTGGGTCAAAACACAGCAATATTTTTTAAATCTGTCTGGAATATAGGGAGACCACACTAACAAACTGCAAGGAATTGACTGCAGTCATGGAATTACCTGAATACACAGAGTTGCTTCTGGTGTGAAGATGTCTCCCAGAAAGGACTGGATGCACTGCCACATGTTTTGTTCTTACTCTCAACTTTCAAAACAATTTCAGATGAATGAGAGAAGCACAGTTGACAAATGGGGCCAGTCCTTTGACGTAAACTTGTTTTCCTTTTTTGTTTAAGTTAACAGCACCTTGTATGCTTAGACATGTACATTTATAGTTTCATATTCAGAAGTTTTTTTGGATAAATAGTAGATCTGGCTGTAGATGACTCCATTGATAAGGTGTCTTTTCTATGGTTTTATAAGGCTTTTTATGCTCGGCTGTAGCCTTAGATACTGCTTCCTCCAAATATCCATAGAAGAAATGTACTTTCTTTAAAATCTTTTGCTGGCACATTCTCCATCTACTTAGCTTTGAGCAGTGCATTGGTTTGTGTGTGGCAGTCTCTTGCAATGTAATGCCTTCAGCACTTGACGAACATGCCCCCAGTCAACATGTGCTCCATGGACTGTACCACACTGTTGCTTGAACATCAACGTCTGACATTTTTTGCACCTCAGACTTCAGTGCCAGAGACTACTTATGAGTAAGTGGCAGTGGATACTGCAGTTAGAGGTATGGTTAGCAAAAACGACTTCTACAGGTCGGTAATAAGCCATCGTATTCCAGGTTCTTGCTGACCCGCTTATGGATATGTCCTAGGCCTGCGTTGGATGGAATAGTACTTCTGAAGATGGAGACAATGCATGAAAAGTTGTTCCCTCGGTGAGCAATTATTTACTGAAATCGGGAGCTGTTAATGGCACTAAAGCATTGCACAGTTGCCAGCAAGTCAATAAAGGTCTGCAAATTCTGATACTGTTGACAGTGAATCACCGTAAGGATTTTGTCGCATGGATTGATGATATACTTGATGTATCTTTTGACCCAACTGTATTAATTTTTTGTATTTTTATTTTTTGTTGTCTTCAGGAATTGTACTTTGTTTTTGAAATTGCACCAGGTTTTGTTCATTGTTGATTTATGTTTCTTCTTAATAAAAAGAGTTAAAAAAATAAAAGAAAGGCCTGGAAAAGTTCTGTCGCTTTAGTGAGAAAAGGATAACCCCCCTTTTTTAATGTCACGTGTCCATTATAGGATTCGTGCCCCAGATTACATCCTCGGTATCCATTCTCTATGGTAGATATTGACTTTTAGGGCAAGTCAGCTTATTTTACCACTTCAGGTACACTGCAGTGTATAATTTACTTAGGTATCACCTTGACTGCCTACACACACATCTACACACCCTACTGGAAAAAGGATTAGTAGTGTAAACTAGGAATAACAGCACTCAAATAACCAACACAGGGCTGGTGGATCCAACCCCATGGGTTACAGTAAAGAGCAGCAGCCCAACTATCAACGCGCGTTGCGTCCCACCAGGTCGTCATCCATGGTCTGCAGGGTACATTATTCCATAGGGATGAAGGAACTGAACTTTGGTTGTTCTTCAGCCAGACCAAGTCTAGATCTGCCTTCTCCTACATCAGAGCTGTCATCTGTGTGGTCTGTTCTTCAGAAGACAGCAGTCGAAAAACATTACAGAAAGGCAGTTTAGTGTGCCAGGAGGGTGCCTCGGTAATAGGAGTAGTATAACTGGGCTTTCATTCCTACGGTGCCCACGAAAGCTATTTAGATGGTCAGCTCAAAGCTGTGTGTGCCATGAAGGACACCCTTTATGTGACCCTCTGTTAAATGCTGCTGTCAGAAGAAACACTCTGAGGACAGATGTTTTGTTCCACAGCAGTAACTGAAACCAACACAAACAAAACTCGTGAGAAATAGTGGGCAGCAGAAATGGTGTTCCTCAGAAATGACTCTGGACTGGAATAGTCTGGTGTGAAAAATGCTACCCAACAGGCTGTAGTGACATTAGCAATCCGAGGCTTGCAATGAGAAATAGTGTTGGAAATGTTGGTCCAGGAGGAGTGCTGCCCTTAAAAATGTATCTGAAGAACTACTGCCTTCAGAGTAATGTGCCAGGAGGAATATGCCATTGTATGTAGCAAACAGGAAGGAGTGGACCATTCTTAGAGAATGATCATCAGAATCTACTGTCTTAGAAATGAACACCAGAAGGGGGTGCTGAAGACAAGTATGACCTCAAGAGCACAGAGACAGGGGACATGCACCTCTGAGGTAGTGCCTAGTGCCTAAGATTCCCAGTGCCTCTGGAGGGATCCTGGCTGACTGCGAATGCCTAAGTGTGAAGGGTTGGAAGCCCCTTACCGGTGCCAGTCTGCCCCCAGTGCGTGAAGCTGTGTGCTCTTGCTGTAGTTGTTGGCTGGAGGGGGCGTTGCTGTCACTCAACTACAGCTCATTAGTACTACCTCTCCTTCCTCTCTCACACATCTTTATTAATGAGTACCTGACATCCGGGACAGGGTGGAGGCAACTGCAGCCAATAGGCAGGGGCAGCAGTAGTCTTGCCAAACTAGGCAGCTGTCGACCTCGCTGATTTGCCCCAGACTCTCGCCCCTCCTCGAGGGCTACTTTAGGATAATGCCTGTGAGTGACATTTACCATCTGTAGGCAGAATAGGGTCTGCGTGTATGTGATTTACATATGCAAGTCAGCTGTTCCCCAGACTTCAGCTAATCTTACTGCATAGTGTACAGCCCTTTTCTTGCTGACTATATCTGTAACAGTGACAGAAGTTATGTTAGTGGGCGATACAGTTGGGGTCAGTAAGTGATCGGCAATGGCTGATCTCTGAGCAGTGTGACTTGCACTAAAGCTGGTAGATGTGCACTGCGTGACAGTGGGAGGTCAGTAGATAATGTGTTCTGGTAGAAATCCCTGCAGTGCCACTTGCAGTGAGGTTGGTACATGTGCACTTTTAACATTGGGAGGTCAGTAGGTAATGTCCTGTGGTAGAAACCCCTGCAGTGCCTCTTGCATTGAGGTTGGTACATGTGCACTTTTAACATTGGGAGGTCAGTAGGTAATGTCCTGTGGTAGAAACCCCTGCAGTGCCTCTTGCATTGAGGCTGGTAGATGTGCATTCGGGGCGGTAGGTCTAGGGGTGGGTGTATTGCAGGGCAGGCCTGCAGGCATGGCTTGTGTCACTTCAATGTTCCCTGGGGTCTCCGATTGGCTGATGTCCATCCCAGTCCAGCCGAGTTGTCCAGGGTTCTGTCCCAGAGGGGGAAGCACATCCTTGTCTTCCATTTTTGAGATTGTAAACAGCAAAATAGCCACTCTACTCTCAGTAGTAAACCTCTCTTTGTCAATCCCTAGATCTGCTCGCGAGAGTGATGACGACGATGACGAGGATGATAAGAAGGTGACCCGCGGCTGCGCGCTGCAGTACCAGCATGCCACCCTGCAGGTCTTCACCCAGTTCCACACCACCTCCTCCGAGGGCACCGACCAGGTGGTCACCATGTTGGGCGACGACTGGCTGGTGGAGGTCACAGACCTGGTCAACGACTTCATGAAGGTGGAGGACCCGAGGATTGCTCAGATGGTCGACAGCAACACCCTGGCTGGGCAGGAGCCTGGTACCACCAGCTTCAAGGTGAGTGCTGCAGAACCGTGTGATGGCCTATAAGCACTGCAAAGACAGGACTGAATAGTTGAGTGGTTTATATCAGTGTAGAAACACCTTCTGCCTCTGCTGGTGCTTCTATCGAAGCAGGGTCAATAGCGGTGAGTAATCTATATCTACAGGTGACTACTTTGTTTCTTCCGCCATCTCCGCCCATTGTTTGGTGGGTTGTGTCATCTGGGCTGCTCTCTGTAGTCAGTTTACCACTGCCTGGGTGTCCAAGCCCTCACTGCTGGCAGCATTACCAAGGCTCATAGGAAGTGAGTGAAGCTTGCATTGCAGTACGTGTTAGGAGTACACACAGGTGCACGATTAGGGGGCCTTCTCTTCTCCCTGTTCATACATTGATGCCTCATGTACTTTTATCTGTTCTGTATCTGAGCGGACCTGGCTGTGCTGCTGCCAGTGATCACCTGTTCTGTGTGTGTGTTTGTCTGTGTACCTTGCTCTACTGCTGCAAGTGGTCACCTGTTCACTGTGTGTGTATGGGTGTTTATGTGTGTGTGTACCTTGCTCTACCGCTGCAAGTAGTCACCTGCTCACTGTGTGTTTGTATGGGTGTTTATATGTGTGTGTGTGTTTGTCTGTGTACCTTGCTCTACTGCTGCAAGTGATAACCTGTTCACTGAGTGTGTGTATGGGTGTTTATGTGTGTGCCTTGCTCTACTGCTACAAGTGGTCACCTGTTCACTGTGTGTGTGGATAGGGTGTGTATACCTTTCTCCACTGCTGCAAGTGGTCACCTGTTCACTGAGTGTGTGTATGGGTGTTTATGTGTGTGTGCACCTTGCTCCACTGCTGCAAGTGATCACCTGTTCAATGAGTGTGTGTATGGGTGTGTATAGGTGTGTGTACCTTGCTCTACTGCTGCAAGTAGTCACCTGTTCACTGTGTGTGTGTATGGGTGTTTATGTGTGTGTACCTTGCTCTACTGCTGCAAGTGGTTACCTGTTCACTGTGTGTGTATGGGTGTTTGTGTGTGTGTACCTTGCTCTACTGCTGCAAGTGGTCACCTGTTCACTGTGTGTGTGTGTATGGGTGTTCATGTGTGTGTGTACCTTGCTCTACTGCTGCAAGTGGTCACCAGTTCAATGTGTGTATGTGTGTGTGTACCTTGCTCTGCTGCTGCCAGTGATTACCTGTTCACTTTGTGTGCGCGTGCGTGTGTGCGCGTGTATATGGACCTGGCTCTGCTGCTACCAGTGATTGCCTGTTCTGTGTGTGGGAGAAGCTGCCACTGCCCCAGACACTGTTCTTCGCGTTGTGTGTGTGGACGGAGCTGGCACTCCTGCTGCCAGCGCTCTGATCATTTCTCTGGGCGTGGAAAGTTTTAAAAGTACTGCCCACTTAGTGCCGCATCCTCTAGTAACCTCTGGAGCTGTGAGATGCACGGACTAGAGGCGCTGGCAAAATGCAGGGATCAGAATAAAAGCAGCGCTTAGATTCCAGCAGCAGGAGCGCGAGAGCCCCTCTGGCAATCGCTGGCTCCCGAATGGTTTTCATGCCACTGAACTGAAAAGTTAATTGTACGGATGTAGTTGTGTTTGACTCAGGCAGGGGCGGCCTTAGGCATGTGCAAGCTCTGCACCTGCACAGGGCCGCCAAACCCCAGGGGCCGCCACGCCAATACTGTAGTCTTGTGCTGACTCTGCCTAAGTGTGAGAAATTATGACGTTGCACGTTCATGCGTCCTCGCGCACACACCAATTATATTTCGGCTCCTCAACCGGCACCGGCGTTTTCTAAATCCTGAGCTACGGCCGGCATTGTAAGGTAAGCGAGCTTGCTGCTCGATACCCCTCTGCTTCATTTGGCCTCCGCTGCGCCAGACAAGGCACACACCCATAGCTGAACCGGCTTTTTACAGATTCTTTTTGCTGCACGATACCCTGCGTGTCCTGTCTGAGGATTAGACGATGGCCTACCACCCCCTCCTCTCTCATTTATCAGGAGGCGTTCGCCCCCCGCCTTTAAATAATACCGCAACAGCATGTGCCCATTTTTGTAAACCTTTGCCGGGAGGGGAACTTTCTCTATCAGGAGGCCCCTTCCCCGCATACAATGACCATGTTTGACTGTGTAACCAATGCCAGCATTTATGAAATGCGAGCACGCCTGCGTTTGGGTTAAATCATGTCGCAGGGGCCCCTGTCATGGCCCTGGCACTGCAGCCGTCTTTGCCAGTCCCTCACGTCGTGTGTCACAATACCCTCCTCCTCCTAAATGTTATCCTTCTGAGATGAATTCAGAAGGGTAGAAGCAGCTGCAGGTACTGGTGATCTAACGCCTTTTCTGGACGTTGTATTAAAACACCTTCCTGAGCTCCAGGGGGCTCCACCCCGCCCGGACCCCCTCTTCCGGGGCTCCCTACCTACGCTCCCTGCCCAGGGCTGCCATGAGCCTAGAGCTCCCCTGACTCAGGCGAGGATCCGGGGTCGCGCGCGTTCACTACCAGGCCGCTGGAGCTGGGGTTCCGTGGGCGCTGAAGGATCGGCCGCGTTCATGCTGAGCAGAGGGTCCTGAACTGAACGGGATGTGATGGGGAACGTTTTGCGACATGACCTGCCTTTATTCTAGGGTCTTTATGGACAATAAGCAGCCTCTGTGATGTAACCCCAGACGCCACTGAGAGGAAGTGGGGTGCTGTCAGTGCTGGTTTGATCGGTCATATCTCTGCAGGTTGAGAGTCAGCCTCAGGGCCTCATTTTGAAGTGTCTGTGGATTCTGTTTGAAGTCTTTACCAAGCACCTTGCAGCAGTGTGTGACCAGGCATTTAATCCGTTCATTCAGATGGGACTGCTCCAAGGGAAGAAGACCGTTCCAGAGCATGAAGGGCAGGTGGCTGCCACCCTAACCATATCTGTGATTTCAGGAGTGAAGGGGAGATCCCAGTTGAAAAGAGCCACAAATTCTTAACTTTTTCACAATTCTAGGTGAAAGACATGGCATGAGGTGCCTGTTCACTACTGTGTGTCTTGTGTTGAAAGGACGATTGTGCTGCTTCCAGCTCCCTGTGTGTTCTCTGCTATTTCTGTATGGGTGAAGTTGCACTGCTACTGCCTATGGTGCACCGGTTCTGTCGGTGGGAGGGAAGCTTTCACTGCTACTGCCTATTCTACTGTGTTTATCAGTGGAATTGAAGAATGCACTGCTTCTGCCTATGCTACACCTGTCGGTGGGAGAGAAGCTTGCACTGCTACTACCTATGCTACACCTTTTCTGTCTGTGGGGTGAAGCACCCACTGCTACAGCCTTGGCTGCACCCGTTGTGTCAGTGGGAGTGAAACATGCACTGCTACTGCCTATGCTAACTCTGTTTATCAGGTGAAGATAATCATACTCTGCTACTGCCTATGCTGCACCTGTTTTGTCAGGAGTGACGCTTGCATTGCTTCTACTCCTGTTTATCAGTGGAAGCAACTGCCTGTGTTACACTTGTTCTGTCTGTGGGAGTGACGATTGCACTGCTACTAACTATGCTACACCTGTTCTGTCTGTGGGAGTGAAGCATGCACTGCTACTGCCTGTGCTACACCTGATGTGTCTGTGGGAGGGAAGTCTGCACTGCTACTGCCTATGATACACCTATTCTGCGAGTGGGAGGGAAGCTTGCACTGCCACTGCCTATGCTACCTCTGTTTATCAGGTGAAGGGAATCATAGTCTGCTACTGCCTATGCTACACCTATTTCGTCAGGAGTAAAGCGTGCATTGCTTCTACTTATGCTACTCCTGTTTATCAGTGGAAGCAAAGCTTCCACTGCTACTGCCTGTGTTAAACCTTTTCTGTCTGTGGGAGTGAAGCTTGCACTGCAGTCGCCTATGCTACACCTGTTCTGTCGGTTGGAGAGAAGCTTGCGCTGCTACTGCCTATGCTACCTCTGTTGATCAGGTGATGGCAATCATACACTGATACTGCCTGTGCTACACCTGTTTCATCAGGAGTGAAGCTTGCATTTCTTCTACTTATGCTACTCCTGTTTATTAGTGGAAGCAAGCTTCCACTGCTAGTGCCTGTGCTACGCCTGTTCTGTCTGTGGGAGTGACAATTGCACTGCTACTGCCTATGCTACACCTGTTCTGTCTATGGGAGTGAAGCTTCCACTGCTAGTGCCTGTGCTACGCCTGTTCTGTCTGTGGGAGTGACGATTGCACTGCTACTACCTATATTACACATGTTCTGTCTGTGGGAGTGAAGCTCACACTGCTACTGCCTGAGCGACACCCTTTCTGTCAGTGGGAGAGAAGCTTGCACTGCTACCGCCTATGCTACCTCTGTTTATCAGGTGACGGGAATCATACTCTGCTACTGCCTGTGCTACACCTATTTAGTCAGGAGTGAAGCGTGCATTGCTTCTACGTATGCTACTCCTGTTTACCAGGGGAAGCGAAGCTTCCACTGCTACTGCCTATGCTACACCTGTTCTGTCTGTGGGAGTAAAGCATGCACTAATATTGGTATGCTACACCTGTTCTGTCTGTGGGAGTAAAGCATGCACTAATATTGGTGTGCTACACCTGTTCTGTCTGTGGAAGAGAAGCCTGCACTGTTACTTCCTTTGATACACATGTTCTGCAGTGGGAGTGAAGCCTGCACTGCCTCTGCTACACCTGTTCTGTCTGTGGGAGTGACGATTGCACTGCTACTGCCTATGCTACACCTGTTCTGTTGGTGGGAGAGAAACTTGCACTGATACAGCCTGTGCTACACTTTTTCTGTCTGTGGGAGTGAAGCACACACTGCGCTACCTCCTTTGCTACACCTGTTCTGTTGAAGGGAGAGAGGCTTGCATTGCTACTGCCTGTGCTACACCTGTTCTGTCTGTGGGAGTGAAGCACGCACTGCTACTGCCTGTGCTACACCTGTTGTGTCAGTGGGAGAGAAGTCTGCACTGCTACTGCCTATGACACACCTATTCTGCGAGTGGGAGAGAAGCTTGCACTGCTATTGCCTATGCTACACCTATTCTGTCGAGGGGAGAGAGCTTGCACTGCTATTGCCTATGCTACACCTGTTCTGTTGGTGGGAGAGAAACTTGCACTGATATAGCCTGTGCTACACCCTTGTGTCTGTGGGAGAGAAGCCTAAACTGTTACTGCCTATGATACACATGTTCTGCGGTGGGAGTGAAGCTTGCTCTGCTACTACCTATGCTACACCTGTTCTTTCTGTGGGAATGACAATTGCACTGCTACTGCCTTTGCTACACCTTTTGGGCAGTGGGACAGAAGTCTGCACTGCTACTGCCTATGATACAACTGTTCTGTGGGCAGGAGAAAAGGTTGCACTGCTACTGCCTATACTAGCTCTGTTTATCAGGTGATGGTAATCATACACTGCTACTGCCTTTGCTGCACCTGTTTCGTCAGGAGTGAAGCTTGCATTGCTTCTACCCATGCTACCTGTTTATCAGTAGAAGTAGAGCTAGCACTGCTACTGCCTGTGCTACACCTGTTGTGTCAGTGGGAGAGAAGTCTGCACTGCTACTGCCTATGATACACCTATTCTGTGGGTGGGAGAGAAGCTTGTACTGCTGCTGCCTATGCTACCTCTATTTATCAGGTGAAGGGAATCATTCACTGCTACTGCCTGTGCTACACCTATTTCCGCAAGCGTGAAGCTTGCATTGCTTCTACTTATACTATTCCTGTTTATCAGTGGAATCAAAGCTTCCACTGCTACTGCTTTTGCTACACCTGTTCTGTCTGTGGGAGTGACGATTGCACTGCTACTGCCTATGCTACACCTGTTCTGTTGGCGGGAGTGAAGCTTGCACTGCTTCTGCCAATGCTACCGTTGTTTATCAGTTGAAGAGAAGTGTGCACTCCTACTGCCTCTTCTACACCTGTTCTGCGGGAGTGAATATTGCATTGCAACTGCCTATGCTACACCTTTTCTGTTGGTGGGTGTGCAGCTTGCACTTCTGTCACCTATGCATCTCATGTCCCGTTGGTGGAAGTGGTGCTTGTACCTCTACTGTCTATGCTACACCTGTTCTGTCTCTATGAGTGAAGTTAGCACTGATACTGCCTGTGCTACACCTGTTCTGTCTCTGTGAGTGAGGTTAGCACTGATGCTGCCTATGCTACACCTGTTCTGTCTATGGGAGTGAAGCTTGTACTGCTGTCGCCTATGCTACACCTGTTCTGTCTATGGGAGTGATGCTTGCACAGCTACTGTCTATGTTACACCTGTTCAGTCTGTGGGTGTGAAGCTAGCACTGATGCTGCCTATGCCACACCTGTTCTGCCTGTGGGAGTGAAGCTTGTACTGCTACTGCCTATGCTACACCTGTTCTGTATATGGGAGTGATGCTTTTACAGCTACTGTCTATGTTACACCTGTGCAGTCTATGGGAGTGAAGCTTGCACTGCTACTGCCTATGCTACACCTGTTCTGTCTATGGGAGTGAAGCTTGCACTGCTACTGCCTATGCTACACCTGTTCTGTCTATGGGAGTGAAGCTTGCAGTGCTATGCCTATGCTACACCTGTTCTGTCTATGGGAGTGAAGCTTGCACTGTTACTTTCTATGTTACACCTGTTCTGTCTATGGGAGTTAAGCTTGCACTGCTACTGCGTATGCTACACCTTTTCTGTCTATGGGAGTGAAGCTTGCACTGCTACTGTCTGTGTTACACCTGTTCAGTCTGTGTGGAACTAGCACTGATGTTGCATATGCTACACCTGGTCTGTCTATGGGAGTGAAGTTTGCACTGCTACTGCCTATGCTACACCTGTTCTGTCTATGGGAGTGAAGCTTGCAGTGCTATTGTCTATGTTACACCTGTTCAGTCTGTGGGTGTGAAGCTAGCACTGATGTTGCCTATGCTACACCTGTTCTGTCTATGGGAATGAAGCGTGCACTGCTACTGACTATGCTACACCTGTTCTGTCTATGGGAGTGAAGCTCACACTGCTTCTGCCTATGCTACACCTGTTCTGTCTATGGGAGTGAAGGTTGCACTGCTACTGTCTGTGTTACACCTGTTCAGTCTGTGGGTGTGAAACTTGCACTGCTACTGCCTATGCTACACCTGTTCAGTCTGTGGGTGTGAAACTTGCAATGCTACTGCCTATTTTACACCTGTTCAGTCTGTGGGTGTGAAGCTAGCACGGATGTTGCATATGCTACACCTGTTCTGTCTATGGGAGTGAAGCTTGCGCTGCTACTGCCTATGCTACCTTTGTTGATCAGGTGATGGCAATCATACACTGCTACTGCCTATGCTACCTCTGTTTATCAGGTGACGGGAATCATACTCTGCTACTGCCTGTGCTACACCTATTTAGTCAGGAGTGAAGCGCGCATTGCTTCTACGTATGCTACTCCTGTTTACCAGGGGAAGCAAAGCTTCCACTGCTACTGCCTATGCTACACCTGTTCTGTCCGTGGGAGTGACGATTGCACTGCTACTACCTATATTACTCATTTTCTGTCTGTGGGAGTGAAGCACACACTGCTACTGCCTGAGCTACACCTTTTCTGTCAGTGGAAGAGAAGCTTGCACTGCTACCGCCTATGCTACCTCTGTTTATCAGGTGACGGGAATCATACCCTGCTACTGCCTGTGCTACACCTATTTAGTCAGGAGTGAAGCGTGCATTGGTTCTACGTATGCTACTCCTGTTTACAAGGGGAAGCAAAGCTTCCACTGCTACTGCCTATGCTACACATCTTCTGTTGGTGGGAGTAAAGCATACACTAATATAGGTGTGCTACACCTGTTCTGTCTGTGGGAGAGAAGCCTGCACTGTTACTTCCTTTGATACACATGTTCTGCAGTGGGAGTGAAGCCTGCACTGCCTCTGCTACACCTGTTCTGTCTGTGGGAGTGACGATTGCACTACTACTGCCTGTGCTACACCTGTTCTGTCTATGGGAGTGAAGCTTGCCCTGCTACTGTCTATGTTACACCTGTTCAGTCTATGGGTGTGAAGCTATCAATGATGCTGCCTATGCTACGCCTGTTCTGTCTGTGGGAGTGAAGCTTGCACTGCTACTGCCTATGCAACACCTGTTCTGTCTATGGGAGTGAAGCTTCCACTGCTAGTGCCTGTGCTACGCCTGTTCTGTCTGTGGGAGTGACGATTGCACTGCTACTACCTATATTACACATGTTCTGTCTGTGGGAGTGAAGCACACACTGCTACTGCCTGAGCGACACCCTTTCTGTCAGTGGGAGAGAAGCTTGCACTGCTACCGCCTATGCTACCTCTGTTTATCAGGTGACGGGAATCATACTCTGCTACTGCCTGTGCTACACCTATTTAGTCAGGAGTGAAGCGTGCATTGCTTCTACGTATGCTACTCCTGTTTACCAGGGGAAGCGAAGCTTCCACTGCTACTGCCTATGCTACACCTGTTCTGTCTGTGGGAGTAAAGCATGCACTAATATTGGTGTGCTACACATGTTCTGTCTGTGGGAGTAAAGCATGCACTAATATTGGTGTGCTACACCTGTTCTGTCTGTGGGAGAGAAGCCTGCACTGTTACTTCCTTTGATACACATGTTCTGCAGTGGGAGTGAAGCCTGCACTGCCTCTGCTACACCTGTTCTGTCTATGGGAGTGAAGCTTGCACTGCTGTCACCTATGCTACCCCTGTTGTGTCTGTATGAGTGAAGCTAGCACTGATGCACCCTATGCTACAACCGTTCCGTTCTGTTGGTGGAGGTGAATCTTGCACCTCAACTGCCTATGCTACACCTGTTTTGTTTGTGGGGGTAAAGCCTGCACTACAACTGCCTATGCTATATCTTTTTTGTTTGTGTGAGTGAAGCTTGCACTGGACTGCCTATGCTACACCTGTTCTGACGGTCGGACTTAAGTTTGCATCACTGCTCTTCTGTAAAAAAAATAGGTTTTCGTTTCCGGAGCTGTTAAGCTCGCATCTTCCATTCACACTAAGTGCGCACATTGAAATCCTACCAGAAGCTCAAGTCGAGGGAGTTTTCGCTCCTTCAAGGTGAAGTGCACCGTCGTCTGCGCATGCAGGCTAAAAGCTCCCGCAAACGTACATTCTTTTCTTCACTTTCACATAGATATATATACTGCAGTGCTGCTACTGGGCCCTGTAAGAGAGTGACATGAAAAATGGATTTGCCTTCCTCTAAGTGCCTCTTGACCCTGACCATACCCCGCGCGTTTTCTGCTGAAAAGGCCGGATCTTGGAAATAGCTTTTCGGCGCGCGCGCACTGCTAATGCACTGACCTTGAAGCGGTCGCGCCGGGACTGCAGGGCCGGAGTCGAAGGTCATGGCGCTGCGGCGTCTTCCGGCTAGAGGAAGCCGGGACCTTCGTGACACGCCATTTGCAATATCTGCGCGAGACGCCGGAGTCCATTAACGGAAAGGTTGGAAACGGTTTGTGCTAAATGTCAGGGTTCACATAGGTGACACAGCCCCGGCATAAACCCCGCGTGGTCAGCATCTCCACCAAGTGACGTGAGGGCCTCATCACATAAACTTAACATAACAGGTGTTTTTGTAAAGCGCAGGATTACCCGTAGGTGTCGTGGCGCTGAATAACAGAAGTTTATTGTTACCCAACTCAATGGTATCTACCTCAGATGGATGAAAGGCTGAGTGGACCGCCAGGATTTGAACCTGTGACCATGAGGTCAAACACAGGCCCCTGCAGTGGCTGCTTTAGTCCACCAGACGCGGCTCAACCTTGCCGGAAACCGCGCCAGGTTACCTGCTTCATGGCGTGCATGGTTTACGTCAGTGCAAGTTACAAAGGGGGTTCATCCTAAGTGGCGTCCGGCATTATTCGCGGGTGGTGAGTGCGGGCGCGCGGCAGTGTGGGATGTCACGACGGAGGGGGAACGGTAAAAAAAAAAACGAAACTTACCTTGCCGCGCCGGTCCCGCGTCTCTGTTCCTGCTGTCCTCGTCAGACGGAGGCACAGAAAGCATCAAAAAGGCTCCCCTGACCAATCGCAATACTGCAATGCAACTTTGTGATTGGTTTGGACGGTCAACCATGGAATGGGAGCGTGGGCTTGTTCTCCATGCAGTCTGTAATGCAGCCTGCGTGGAGAACGGGGGTAAAGGGCCAACCAAACAGTCATTGCTCACCTGGAGAAGTGTGGCTCACTGGTGTGGAGAAGTGTGGCTCACTGGTTAGAAGCGGCAGACCCTGAAGCAGAGGTCGGCCCGGGACCAGGGTTCAATTCCCGACACGGCAGGGTCTTGGGTCAATGTCCGCGGACTCGATAATTCTCGCCTAGGTGCCTATGCTAACCATGGGTCCCACTCTGCAACTCTGCGCAATGGCTTGCTTAATCTCCACAACGGCCCTATCAGCGCCGGGGATGCCTGGCTTCACCTTGGGGGTGCCCAGGAGGGACCATCTCACAGGGAAAGCCAGGACGGGTTCCCCAGCGATACAGCGCCAGGACGCCCCGAGATGGGGCAACAGTGCGCTTTACAAGTATACATACATACATACATACATGGGAGTGGGCAAACCCCTCCTCCCCCGCCCACCTGCCGCCAAGGAAACATAAAATGCTAAAAACTTCAAGGTATTATCATTTTATATTTCCTTTACTTCACTGCTCAAAAGCAGCGGGGTGGAGCTCCTCCGCCATAGCAGAGGAGACGCTGCATATATTGACTGGCCTGCATCAGTGCAACGTTACACAGGGAACACTGCACGGCTGCTTACACGTTATGGTCAGGGTCGCAATACAGCCACATAGGGGACAAAGCCCTGCTGCAAACTGTACTTGGCCTGCATCAGTGCCAGGTTACGCATGAGACTCAGCCCTTCGGCACGCAGTGCATGGCCTGCATCAGTGCCAGGTTACGCATGGGACTCAGCCCTTCGGCACACAGTGCATGGCCTGCATCAGTGCCAGGTTACGCATGGGACTCAGCCCTTCGGCACACAGTGCATGGCCTGCATCAGTGCCAGGTTACGCACAGACCTCAGCCCTACTGCACACAGTGCATGGTCTGCATCAGTGCCAGGTTACGCATGAGACTCAGCCCTTTGGCACGCAGTGCATGGCCTGCATCAGTGCCAGGTTACGCATGGGACTCAGCCCTTCTGCACGCAGTGCATAGTCCACATCAGTGCTGAGTTACGGGAAACAGTTTTAACAATGCAGGCAGAGCCACACATGTTCCAATTTCGCAAGTGCTGCCATGTTTGCTTTAACCATGCATATGCCTCAACCACGCATATGCATGGTAAAGCAGTAAGTGGTCTCGTTTCTGGCTGGTGATATCAGGAAGGTTCGGGAGAGAACGCAACACAGTGAGGTAAGTGGGGCTGGGGCCTGGTTTTGGAGGAGGATGGTTTGGGGGGTGGTTGGGAATAGTTTTCAGGGCTGTGGGGAAGAGTTGGGGTAGATTTCAGGGTCCAGGGGTGTTGGGGTAGTTTTGAGGGCTGGGGGGTGTGTGTACCAGGGTAGGTTTCAGGGTTGGGTGGGTTCAGGGTAGTTTTCAGGGCTTGGAGGGCTTGGGGTAGTTTTCAGGGCTGGGGGAAGGGTGTTTTTCAGGAGAGAGGGGGTAGTTTTAGTATTTATGGTGGGGACTTGATGGTGCCGTTTTAGAGCTCAGGGCGGGGAGCAGTGATTGTAATATTTTTAAGGGCTTCGGGGGGGGCAGGTCAGTTTTTGGGGCTGGGGAGTTGTGTCGTTTTTAGGGCTTAGGGGGGTGCAGGGTACTTTTTAGGGTTCGGGATGATCAGGTAGTTTACAGCGTTTAGGGGAGGGTGGGGTAGTTTTTAGGACTGTGGGCAGGGACGTTTTTAGGACTTGGGGTGGGCAATTTGGTTTTTAGGGGGGGGTCGTTTTAGAAGTCAGGATGGGGACAGTGGTCGAGTGGTTAAAACTTACCTGTCAAGTCTTAACCACAATGGTTAAGACTTTTGTTGTTGAGACGGCGTGGAACTGGCATGCGTGGTAAACGCATACATGGTTCCATCACACAACCCTGAGTTACACAAGGGAGCACTGCCCAGATCAGTGCCAAGTTACATGAGGGGAAATAGCCCTGCTGCAAACAGTGCCTAGTCCGCCTCAGTGCTGGGTTACACAGGGGGCACTGCCCTGCTGCACACAGTAAATGGCCCACATCAGTGCTGAGTTACACAGGGGCCACTGCCCAGATCAGTACCAAGTTACATGGGGAAATAGCCCTGCTGAAAACATTACATTGGTGGTGGGGGCCAGCAGTGCTGCACAGGGTACGGCAAAGATTGAGATACAAAAGGGGGTGGTGATGGACGGAGCATCTGAACCAATCAAACACTCACACCCAGTCAAAAGATCTAGGTTTAATCCATCACCGTTCTTTAGCCCACTCTGCCACCCTAGTTCAGACATGGCTATATGCAAATCAGTCTGACCCTGTGCCTCATGGGAACAGTCCAGCCCGAACTGCCAAGCCATGCCTTCCCTGGACCGGAAACAAGCTTCCTAGGACCGGTTTCTGGCATTCCAGCCGTCTTTAGCCATGCTTACTTGAATCCAGTGGCAAAGTGAGCAAGGGACTCACGTCTGAGCATACCCTGCCACACTTATGGCGGCCAAAGCGGTACAAAAGGGGGTTGGGTGGTGATGGACTAAGCATCTGAACCAATCAAACACTCACACCCAGATTGAGATACAGCCATGCAGGTGCCACAGCTCTGGCGCAAACAGTTCTTGGTCAGTATTGAGATACAGTGACATAGGTGACACATCCCTGCTGCATGCAGTGCGTGGTCAGTGTCAGTGGCAAGTTACACAGGGTACACATCCCTGCTGCATGCAGTGCGTGGTCAGTGTCAGTGGCAAGTTACACAGGGTACACATCCCTGCTGCATGCAGTGCGTGGTCAGTGTCAGTGGCAAGTTACACAGGGTACACTGCCCTACTGCATGCAGTGCATAATCAGGATCGAGATACAGTGTTATAAAAGACACAGCCCTTCTAGAAACAGTGCACTGTCTGCATCAGTACCAAGTTACACATGGAATTCAACCGACTGTGCTACCGACTGTGCTTGGTCAAGATCATTACCAGTGGGATGGGACACAGCTCTTCTGCAAATAGTGCCTGATCAGTACCAAATTACTTGGGTCGATAGGGGACAGCACTGCTGCAAACAGTGCGCAATCTGCATCAGTACCAAGATACACATTGGATACATTCCTGCTGCAGACGGTGCATGCTCAGAATCAGTACCAATGACAGGCGATACAGCCCTTCTGCAAACAGCGCGCAGTCCGCATCAGTACCAAGTTACATGGGTCAAAGGGAGCAGCACTGCTGCAAATAGTGCCTGGTCAGACCCCCTAGGAATCGCTTAAATCACGGGGATGGTGGCCTGCTGGGGTCAGCAGACGACTATGTCCATGATTGCTTTTAAATAAAGCAATCTTTTTAAAGGCAGCCCGTTTTCCTTAAAGGAAAATGGGTTGAATTTAGAAAAAAAGAAACGATTCCTTTTCATTTTTTAAGAGTAGGCAGTAGTCCGTGGGAAAAAGGTTTTTGCATACATTCACAAAGGGGAAGGGGTCCCTTAGGGACTGCTTCCCCTTTGCGAATGGGCTACCACCTTCTTGAACAAGGTGGCAAAATTTGAATATTTTGCAACCACATCTCGGTCACAAAACATTCCTGCATACCGATGGGATTCGGCATTAGGAAGGGATGCCCTAAACACGTCCCTTCCTAATAGTGAATCGCTAACCGATTTTGCCATTCGGATACCGATTCGCAAAATAGATTCTGGCACATTAGGATAGCCTTTTTTCTTGACGCAAACGGCCTGATTCTTCGAATCGGGCTGTTTGAAACCATAGAAAAGGTACATACATGTGGCCTATAGTGACAAAATACAGAACATCTTACACAGAACGCTTTAATTCATCACAAAGATATGATGTGGTTTGCTACTCACTCACAACAGCACTTACCTATGATACACTAACTACTAGCACTGACCAGATCATGTTAAACAGAACACCCAACTAACATCCTAAGAGACCTTAAGCCCTTTAAGGCCAAATACACCTAACAATTTTGAAATTGCAAACACTGTGATTCACAAAAATAACAGGGTTTTCTACCGCAAAATGATTTTTGGTCAGGGTTTAAGCCCCTTTTGGAGTCAAACTTGCAAAGTGGTTTTTACCACTCATTCTGATTTGCAGTTAGAAGGGTGCGTGAAAAGGGCATCCCTTCAAATTTTGATTCACTGTGACATGTTTAAATGGTTTTGTGACCGCAATTACAGTCACAAGCCACTCAAAGGTACAAACACAAGTTACTTTAAATACATGCACTGCACCAGCGGTGTGAAGCACTGGATCAAGACAAAGCAAAACCAGAGACTATAGTTCTAATTTCGGATTGTTATAATTACATTTAACTATGTAGATACCCTGACAACCTCCATGAATCCAGCCCTTGTCAATCATTGTTCGATTCCCTTGCACAATGGCATAATGGGGCACCAGGTGAGAATGTGAACTGGCTTTAAAAGTATCAAACTAAATATGTCCAAATTCTTTCAACAGAGGCAGTCAGTGATTGGATGCCCAAATATTTGCACAGTATAAGTAGCTTTCTCTATCCTGACTTTTATCCAAATTGTTTGCAGTCTGCGGTATCGCTAGAGATGCTTATGCAGTTGCACCACTCAACATGCTTTCCTCAAGCTACTGCACACTTGTGATGTCATGCAACTCTTAACATGTGTTTAATGAAGGCGATGCTACCACGGACAGGGGGCTCAATGTACTAAAGCATTTTGTCGGCGCAAACGCCACAATTCGCGAAATCACAGATTCAACAGTGCCAAAATTGAATTTTGTAATGAGCTAAACTTTTTTTCAAATCTGAAAAGGCTTACCGAATATCAGACATGGGGGTTTGTGAACAATTCTGACCTGCACCCAGGACCTACATGAAAGCGGCTTCATTCCAGTTTGCGATCTGCAATGAGTTGTATCAGTAGTTAGTGACTCCGGTAGTAGCTGCAAACCATTAAAAGTTACTGACTCCTCAAAGGAGGTGGTAACTAATTCCCAAAAGAGAGGGAAAGGGCACCTTTTCTTTATCACATCATTTTGGGTGGCCTGGGAGGAAGGTTATGGTGTGGATGACCGGTAGACGTTTTCACAAATGGGAAAAAGCAGCATCAGTTCCATAAGCTACTTTACTACAGTGGATTCTACACCGTAGTAAAGCGAGAAAACATCTTACCCAAGGAACAGCGGTGAAAATGCTCATGGTGTAAGCACCAGAAGCTTTTAAAAGAAAAAGAAAAGAGGGGGTCGGTACATGAGGAAAGAGCTTCTCTCGCATTTAAAGTTTCTTTTTTTTTATTGCTTCCCAGGAGAATTGCAGGAACGCTGTATTCACAGATTCTGGAACTGTTCCTCATAGAAATATGATGAAAATGTCTTATTAAAGCCAACGTTTGAGTTTTGCGGCCAATCTTGAGAAAATGTGGTAGGATCCATGCAAGTCACATCGCCCTAGTCTGCCATGGGTGTCTAGTTTTCAGAAATGTCTGTGTTTACTAGCTGTTTTTGGGTGGCCGCCAAGCCCGGGCCCAAATACTGCTGTTTCCCACATCATCAAAATGGATCAATTTTGGTGATGAAAATGTTACCTCTCCAATACACGTTTTGGGGCCTCTCCTGTGGTGAGCAACTGGCCCAAATACACAAGTATTGTGGGCAACGTTTTTCATGAGGATAAGTGTGGGAATCGAGAACATTTGGTATTTTTAATTGAATTTCCATTTTTGGCTTCCAAATGCTAGCGAGTGAGAAAGAAAAAACACATTTTGCAGCATGCCCTCTGAATCACAATAGTATGGATAACCCCAAATTCAGAGCTGTACAAATAGCCAGTTTTCTTAAACTCAGAATCTAGCACACAGTTGAAAAATGCATATCCTGTATTCATTCCCCTTCTTAATTCCTTACAATGTACCATATGAAGTGGTTTATTGTTGATGTATAGTAAAAATCTTTATAAACTTTAGATCACTCGTTGCCCATGGGTATCTTTTGTTTTAGACAACCTACAAACACTATGTATTCCTGCATTCAAATGGATCTGATGGACGTAACAGTATTTTACTTTTATAAATCGGCCATATGGGCAAATAATATAGATGAAAATATTGTCATCTATCCTATTTTCCAAATTTATTTAATTTTTTAAAACTGAGAAAAATCCTAACTTTAAGACTTTCGGTATTCACAGAAGGCATTTAGGAGTCCTAAAGTTAGGAGTCCTAACTTTACTACTCCTAAATTGAGAAAAATCCTAATTTTAAGACTTTTGGTATACTCAGACGGCATTTAGGAGTCTTAAAGTTAGGAGTCCTAACTTTACAACTCCTAAACTGAGAAAAATCTTAACTTTAAGACTCTCGTTATTCACAGAAGGCATTTAGGAGTCCTAAAGTTAGGACTCCTAACTTCTGTGAATACCGAAATGAGTAAGTGCCTTCTGTGAATACCAAAATGAGTAGTGCCTTCTGTGAATACCAAAATGGTAGTAAGTTTAGGATTTTGTCTTAAGTTAGTTCTGTGCATCGGGCCCAAAGTGTGCAAAAGGCTCTGAACAGAGTGAGGAAAAAAAGAAAGCTATGTTGATGACTCAAATGAGCAGCGGTTAAAACCAGGAGCAAGAGCTTTTGACTCATTACCTTCATAGCAGCTTTGATGGCAAAAGTGGGTGGTGGATGAGAGTGCCTTATAGTATGGGCGAAAGTGTCCTGCTGAGAACGATGTATGATGGTACCCAGTGGCAAGAACAGACTGATGGTTGTGTTGTGTGATGTATGGTGGCGTCCATGCCCTGGTAGATGGTGTGCCTTGCTGACACTGGCAGTCAGCCTTCCACCTGCCCACACCCATGTAGCCTTGATGGAAAGAGTGATAGGGAGAGACTTGCAGGGGATGATGTTTGAGGTCCAGCCATTGGACACTGGCCTTACGGTACCCATAAAATAAAAACACACATTTTGGCAAGAGTAGCATGCTATCTTTGGTCAACTGTAGGCCCGGCTTAAGGATGCCATTGATAGGCCATTTGACCTCACTGGAGTAAGTCTGAAAGGGAGATAGTGTACCGCAGAGAAAATTCATTGATATGACTTAATACTAAGTAACATTTTCTCTCTCTACTTTTCAATAGGTTGTGTCCCCCCTGATGGAGGCCATCCTTGGGGAGACCCCCATCACTGTCTCTGATGAGAAAGTCAGCATCACAGATCTCACGGCGCAGGTGGTGTCTGGCCTGTCTCTCTCCCTCCATCCCAGTCCAGGAAACAGCCACACTCTTATCGCTAAGACCACGGCACAGCAAACATTGAAATCCCCGAAACAGGTGAGTAAGGCAGATGAGAAGTGTGAGGAAGTTACTGAAAGGATGACACTGGGAGAGAAATGGTCGTTTAACAGGCATCCACTGAAACTCCACACCACATACAGCTAGCTATTCAAGAACAGAGGTGAGCCATTGGGCTGGTTGAAGTAACCTTGCTGTCCCTTATGTGGCACAGGTCGAACTTAAATGCTTAACTCCCTGTATTTCCACGAGAGGTGTGCAGAAGTGATCCACGCATAATTTGAACCCCAAAATAACAATTTTGCACAAATATATATCACAGAGTGGCGGTTGCCACTGTGCAGTTATGACTCAGCCGCGCTTTACATTAAAAGGCATTTTTTGATTTGGCTATAACTTTGCACGAAATTTGGCAATCCTCTTAGTCATCTAAGTTTTTGTGCAACAAGTTTTGTAAAGATCTGTGCAGGTTAAAATATTATTTGGGGGGAAGTGTGGCTCCGAAAGGAAATTTTGCTTGTGTTTACAGCTTGAACTGCTGAAAGGATTTACGCCTGACTCAGAATGAAAGCAGAACTTTACAGCGGGGGTTGGCAGCAGTCACTGCTTAATTTTTGCTGGTGGTTTTCAATGCTCGGCACCGGCACTGCATTTTAAATATCGGCACTTGTGACTAACTGCCACAAGGTGGCATTATATGGCTAATTTAGAGAAGACCACTATAACAGTGAATTATAAATTCAATATACATTAAAAATGACTGTTACCTGCAACTTTGGGAGCTGGGAATAGTCCAAATTGTCACACTTGTAAGATTGTGATGGTTAGTAGTTGTATTGTTATTGTCATTGGCAGCATGGTAGGGTAAAGTATGGTGCAAGCTGCAGCAGCCTCCTGACGGGAGCTCTGGCACTTATATTTTTGCAAATTAAGCACTGCAGACCACCCAGTTTGGCGTCAGTACATCAGCCAACCTCTGCTTTGCAAGTCCAAAGGCCATTTATAGCGTGCATTTAAAATAAGCTGCATCTTAAAAAAACAATGGAATTCAGTGGAAAACAGATTTAAAATGAGGTGGTTCTGGCTGAAATGCCTAAAACTAGTGAAATAAATCAGTTATGGCCATCAATGCATGCATGAACACATGCATAGAACTTGGAATCCTGTATAGATGTTATCTGAGTAAAACAAATTACATTTAGAACAGACAAAGTTTTGTCTAGAGTTAATCTACAGGAAAATCAGAAAAAACAACCAGTAGTTCATAGTTATATTCAATTCAGTCTAATCAAAATGTAGGAAAAACAAAATCATGATTAGATAGTCGCAATCAGGTGAGTAGTGAAGAGATTTCTTTTGCAAGAACCCCAAGTGAAAAGAAATCAAAACAATAAAGAAAACCTGAATGACAATCTGAGTGAGCATAAATGGTATATTGGTTGTTGTTTTAACTCACTCAGATGGTCACTCAGGTTTCTTGCAAAAAATTTCTTCACTACCCACCTGATTGCAGTTTCCTAATCATGATTAAAAAATGTAATAAAACAGCCCAGAGAATGAGGCCCACAGGGCATAATAAGGCTTTTGGAGGGGCGCCACCTGCCCCCCTCCCATCTGAAATAAAAGCCCTGGGGGATGGTGCCCCCAGGACCTAATCTGGTTTGGATAGGGTCCCATCACCTTTAGAAAACATAGGGCCCTGCTGCCAACCCTTGCCATTCTATCATGCGCAGCAGGGTGTTCACTTTACGTATGGTAATAAAATATTACCTTATATCAAAACATTCTAGACATTAATTGAAAAAACCAAAGGCTACAGAGCTGGTATAGTTAGGTATGATGAAAAGATGTTTAACGAAAAATTCAAACCATAGAAATTCACTGAAAAACACAAAAGTTAAAGTAATGTTATAGTTAAGTGAATATGTCAGTGACAACTTTACCATTTTGAACACAGCAATTCACCAGTTATTGTTAGGAGAGCTCACTATAACCGAAGCCCCCACCATGTACTGCTTATAGCTTTACATTTCACATTCAACAATCTTCATTGTCTCAAAGTTTTTAGTACATTTATGGAACTAAACATGCACACATTTTAAATGTTATTGCTACATAGAAGTTGTCCATAGTACTGTATTACAGTTATTTAACTTGGGCAGTTGCCCAGATATCTACTTGCATATACTCTATTGTTAACAGAGGTTTTGGCATTTTTCAAAGGTTTTTTAGAACATGCATTGGCTTGATGCACCAACCTATTATCACACTTTCGTCTGCAACTGGCAACAGGTGAAGTCAGCCTTTACCTTATTTAACATGAAGTAATACTTGCACCCCAAATTTGTGATTTGTAAACGGTGCATCATACAACAAGCACAATTACACCAGCCTCCAGGGCTTATGATATTTTCCATGCTATGGTCCCACAGGTGTACACTCGGTACCCCTAAACTGCATATGACTATGGTGTTGTCAGTGATGTGATCAATGTTGTAATTTAAAATGTCATGAGTAATTTAATATGTGAGGTCATAAGCACTGCATGACGTGACAGAGTATATAGTAAGATTAGTAAACTAAGTGGTGAATCATAGTGATCCTTTGGTTGGTAAACATTTGGTTTTATCAACCATACCTAAGTATAACATAATTTTAACCTCTTTGGATTTTATTAATTTGTGTATATATATCTATATAGATATATATCGCCACTCTGAAGTTATAGTTAGGGTTACCAGAGAGAGGAATACTCCGGATTACTGCCCCTTGACTAAACTTAAAAAATTATTACTTGTTGTAAAATGGCAGATGATGGAAAGTTTTACGGGGTTTGGTCAAGGGGGGCAAAGGAAAAAGGGGCAACCCAAACAGATTTTGACCCTTATGCATTTTACATAGGCTTTTTTTTCATTGGATGTAGTGCAAAAACAGTCAGTCAAATGTTCATAAGATTGGGCAACATTGTAGACAGTGGTGTGCAGATGATCTTTTTTGGGGTTACAGGTAAGTAGGGTTAGTATTTTTTAGAGTTATGAAGTATTTTAACTTAGTGATATCTGTTGTCGCTGTATTTCTGAGAAATTTCACAGAACTACTGTGGTACATAGTGATGACAAGTCAATATCTGATTGGATAATGATTGTCATTACAAAAATTCAAGATAGCTACTTTGCTGGTTTTCTGGCTTTAGGCCTTAAAAATATTTAAATATTAGGTTTTATTCGTTTTCCCTACCAATCACAAATACATTTATTAGGGCAATAGGCAGGGAAAATAATTATAAGGTTGTACATAGTTTAACATTTTTTTATTGAGTACCTAAGTAGTATCACCGTACCTTAAAAAAATAGATTTCTAAAATAAAATTGAAACAAAAATCTAATAGACTATATTTCACAAATATAGTGTACTACAGTGTATTTACAATTTTTTACATATTTAATTATGTCTAAAAAGTCCGCACAGTGCTGAGGTAATAGGTAGGGAACAACAATAAAACCTACTGCTTTGGTATTGTATTGAGACATAAGGTAACGTTAAAAAACAAAAACACTGAAATAAGGCAGTTTTAGTTTAGTCAACTTACTATAACTTGCATCCCTGTCATGCACTGCTTATGAACTCAAATATTACATCACTTCTGACATGTTAAATTACATCATATAGTGATTTACAAGAGCTACTCCATATCTCTTCTATTCTGCAGTTTTATGTTCTCTCTAATTTTACTGGGACCTTTGAAAATAGTGGGCTTCCAACTGAGATATCGTATAAGAAAGAACTCACTTTTGTATAGAGATTTAGTGATTTTATATATAGAGTATAAGTGAATGTATTGACTTTGTTACTCAGAATTGTCCCTGGCTGGCCATCAGGGTTATAGTGACATCACAAACATATGCCCTTACCTCCAGACCCAAGAGAATGTCGTACGAATGACTAGAACTATTTGGTTAGAATCTGTTGTTCTGGTACAGGGGATGTAGGCATTCGCTATGCTGAGATCAAGGTACAGCCAGGTATTAAATACATCGCATTTTCAGAATGAAGACTTCAAAAATACAAACAAGTCTCATGTATCCTCTTGCTTACTATTATTAGTGTGAATACACGCCATATTTAGGATCCTTCCAAAACTCCGCCCTCTTACCTTGGGGGATAATCTAAGCTCAGAGTAGGTAAGCAGGAAACACTGTCACAGATTCACAAATATACTGCATGTAGCATTATGAAATCATGTGGGGGGAGTTTGAAGGTGGCAAATGACCACTGTCAAAAGGACGATGAGACGTACAAAAAGTGTTCCTTGTTGTACCATTTTTGCACCATTGGCTATTGATGAAATATGTATTATGAATCACAATTAAAATGCAATTTGCATTTTCTTTACAGTAACTCTGCAATACATAATTACGGTCAGGCTTATTCTTCTAATCCTTTATACAGCACACATTCGAACAGCATGGTACTCGTTGTGGAGCAGGGCTATACAGGGGTAGAATAGGTCATAATGAATGCCCACAACCTTACGGGGCCAGTGAATGGACAGAAACATGTTGAGCAATACAGAGTAGATCAAAAGAGTCGGAACAACCTGATCCTGTAGGGATATATTTTGTGGTAATAAGAAGTACATCTGCATAATAAAATTAGGCATCCCTTCTGCACTGTTTTAGCCTCTATAAATTCCACTGGAGGTCACACAAAAGAACAAAAAAGAGCTCTCCATGAGCCCGCCTCGTAATGTCTTGTTTCTGGCGAGGAGTCACCTGGGTGAAGAACCATGCTAAAACCAGTGTGAGTGTGGGGTCTGTGTCCTTTTCAAGTAAAACCACCTACAGTATAGGTTTCAGATGGAAACTGTTCACAACAAATACATTTGAAAGACCGTTATCCCTCCTTTTCTCTACTAACTAAAGAAAATACACCCTCCCCCATACTAAGCCTAACCCTAAACTTAACCCTGACGTCACTCGAATCTCAGTCACTGGCGTAACGAAAATTGAGGGGGCCACCCTGCAAGGTATGTAGAGGGGCCCCCTCCGGGTTCAATTAGGAGCCCTCGAGACAGAAAGCAGTGCCGAGGGGGCCCCCTGGAGCTTTGGGCCCCCCCGCACAGCGTGGGCTGCGGGGGCCTGTGTTACGCCCCTGATCTCAGTGCATAAATGTAATGCTGTTTATTAACCTTTGAATTACTCTAACACTACCTATAACCAACCCCTTAAATCTAACCATTAATCTGATCATACCACTAATCCTGATGCTTATCCTACCTGTTATTCTGTCTCTGTTTGTAATATATGGCACTTTATTGTCATAAACATTTTACTGTTTACTTTTCAAAGTTGATAATAAATCAAGTCATCTATATATGAGCCCTGCGCCGATGCACCACCTTTCGTACCACAACCCTTGTGATACTAATCCAGTTGATCTGAAAAGTATGGTTTAGGGGCCACCTGTGTTGTATCAGCAAAACAGGTTTTTTATGCAGAGTCAGGTCTTCATCCACTATAATATTCCTTATACGCAATGTTATCGTTTTTTCAATACATGTATATTTGCCACCAATAAAAGAGAATTATTTCATTATTCTTTCTCCATTTACAAAATTCTGTTAGATTGCTTTAAAATTCATATTGTAATAGATCTCATTTCCACCCAGACCATGCCAATGCCAAGATGTGTTTTGCAATGTTTGTTGCACATTCAAGTCTAAAGGCAAATAGTAAAAAAAGAAAAGATCACTGTTGAAACAGAACTTTTTAAATTCACGGATAAACAATGTACATCTGATGGATACCTCTAACTGCAGACTCCTCACCTTTGGGCTATTCGCCAGATGCCAGACGGGTCCGGATGCTTTCACAGCAGTGCGTCCGGATGCCGCTAGGTTGGATCATGCAGTTCTGTGTTGGCCTCATTCTGCCCTGGAAATGATGGAGCGCAGCCATATATAGGCACCACCCCTGCACGCTGACGGCTGTACATTTCTTCCTGCTCCTTCAAATGCAGACCAGGTGCTCCTCTCCCTTTTATATCAGCTGACAAATCTTTTAAACTCTTTTCCAGTGTGCAAGGAAACAATGTCCCCACCAAAGACTACAGAGTTAAAGATGTGTACTACGACTGTCACAAACCGATGTCTGTGACGAACCGCATGAGGCCTACCTCTGGTGCGTGGGGCGTGACTCCACGACATGAAAAAAACGGTGCCCTCATGCATTCAAAGGTGATCTGAAGCAAAGCTGTATGTCACTAGGTACCAAAAGGAGTCACAGGCCTCGCACGTGTCCCACTCTTCTCCAAGTCGAGGGTGCTGACGCGTTGCTGCTCTCGAGGCTGCTCCTGGCAACAGGTCTTCTTCAGGGTTGAGCTTGTCTGGCAAGCCGTAGACAAAATTGAAGATGAAGCATAAGAAGCTGAAGCAGAACTTAACCACATTCCACTACTCTCTTTTTAAAGGAAAGTCAGAGCTCCATCCTCTTATTGGCCGGATTCTGACCAAATTTTGATAATGCAGATGATTTACACCCACATTGCAATGAAAACACTGTATACATGGACTTGAAGGAGGCTTTGGGCTTGATCCTTCCCCTGGCACTGGGTTGATTTCACCCCTTGGACCCCCAAGGGAGAAGTGTGCTTCATTTGTCATTTTGATTAGATGTGTGCCTGAGGTTCTAGGCCTACAGTTACCTTCTATTGAAGTTAAGACAAATGTCCTTACTGAGGTTGTACACCCAGGGATCAGCCGCATACGAGTCCTTAGTTCCCTTTATTCAAGCCCTGAGTGACTCCTTTATGGGCACTACGGCTAACTGTACCTTTGTCCACCAGTGAACAGATGAGACAGACCTGCACCTGGCAACCTGGATTTTCATATGCACCATCCTATTCCTTAGAATTTGGTGGTCTAGCCCTTTACCAATTAGGTACATTCTAACTCGTTTCCCACAACTTTTCCAGCTAGGGAGTGTAAAGGTATTGAGGCATTCAGGAAACAGTCCCTTTGACCAGCTTAGCATTACGGTTGGTAAATGCTGTCTGCCTGTTGGGCCATTATACCCATGCCCTCTGGGAGATGGCAAGTGAGATCTGGCTCAATCCATTTAGTACCACAAGGATGGCAACAAGAATGTAGTTAAGACTGACATGATACTACAGATTGCTCAGGAAATCGGGGCGCACTAGCGTGGTGCTTTGTGAACATGCATGGATTCCAACCACTAATTGTTCTGAAGCTGCACAGGCATTCCTTAAGGCTATGCCTTTTGGTGCGTCCCACCTATTAGGCTAGAAGGCTGACTCTGCCTTCTAGCGGTTTAAGGAAAGTAGAGCAACATCGCGTTCCTTGGGCCTTCGAACCCTGCTTGCCTGTTTCCCCATCAGTCTCTGTACATCCAGGGTTATTCTTTAGGGCCGCTGTCGCAACAGCCACCCCATACATTTCATGGTTGGAGACCGGGATCAACCAGGCATCACACCAAGCGGCATAACAAAACTTTATGGGCCCCCGCAAAGTACATGGAGGAGGGCCCCCCATTCTCCGGACGCAGTCAGGAGCTCTCAGGCCAGGGGCCCCTATGGCCTTAAACAGAGCAGTAGGGTACACCCTGGAGCCCCTTCGCACAGCGGGGGCTGTGGGCTATTGTTATGCAATTGATCACACCGGTCATCAGGGGCGACAGTGTTCTCAGTCCCACCCACATTAGCCTCCAAAACACTTTTGTTTGCCCATAACAGGATACAACCACCATGTGGGAGGCATACTGGCAGTCTATCGCATCCAACAGATGGGTCCTCCAATACTTTCAGCAGGATTATGTCCTTCTGTTTCTCCCCAAACCACCATAGCTTCCTCCCACATGAGAGCGGCCTTCAGTGGAGCAGCTCTCCATCTTGCTATAAGAGGTACAGACCTTACGGGATAAAGAGGATGTGGAGGTATGTTGGCCTCGGAAGTGGGGATGGGTTGGTAGTCCCACTAATTCCTCATGCTGAAGAAGGGCTGAGGCCTTCGTTCTATTTAGATCCTCACCCTCTCAATGCCTTCCTGTGAAACAACAGATTACAAACGCTCACACTGGCCCAAGTTCTATCTTCCTTGGATCCGGGATACTGGAAATGAAATGAAATTAAATGAAATACCAGTATTTGTAAAGCACAAAGCTACCTCCGAAATTGGGTTCCGGCACTGGGAGCCCTCGGTAAGATTAAGCGAGCTATTGCCCAGAGTCACATGGTGCTGCGCTGACCTGCCTCCGGTGCCTGGGATCGAACGGTGAGCCCCAGACTCCAGCGTCAGTCGCCCTGGCCACTGCGCCACACCTCTTGCCTTGAACCTCCAGGATGTGTACTTTAATATGCCAGCTGCAACAAGCAGGGTAGAGTAGGGTCCTGGGTACTGTGCCAAGAGCACTGTGTCTTTGGAGTTGGCTTAAGCATCAGGGCATTGTCCTGATTGTGTACCACCTGGCAGTATCTGTAAACACCAGGGCTGACAAGCTCGGTCGGCGACACCTGGCAGACCATGAATGGCAGTTGCATCTTGAGATGGCACACAACATCTTCCAATGGTGGGGAGAGCGCTGTTTGGTTCTTTTCACCACTATTGAGAACACACAGTATCAAAACTTTGGCACATTGGAGTTCCCCAGAATGTTCATCTAGGAGGCGCATTCAGGCTAGAGTGTAATGCATGACTCCTGTATGTTATGTTATGTTATGTTATGTTACTGGGGGTTTTGTAAAGCGCTCAGCTGCTCAAGAGAGCGTCCCGGCGCTATCGATCCTCAACCACAAATACCAGCAACAAACAACACAGCCAAAACGGCACTGGGAATCTACAGGAACAGCTTACAGAACAAAGAGATATGTTTTAAGTCCCTTTCTAAAGGCAGACAAATTGGGGCACGTTCGCAACATCAGGGGCAGCATGTTCCAAAGACGGGGGGCAAGATAACTGAAGGAGCGACCTCCACAGCGAACACGTCTCACTGCCGGCACGATGGCATAAGCCTGGACAGCCGACCTCCAGGGTCTAGATGGAAGATAGAAATTGACCCTTCTCTGCAGATAGCCGGCGCCCAGATTGTGAAGCGCCTTAAAAGCTGTAGTTAAGGTCTTAAAGGAAATGCGCTTGCGAATCGGCAGCCAGTGCAGAGTAGCAAGGAGGTTGCTAGCCCTGGCTCTTTTGGTAAGACCAAAGATTGCCCTGGCTGCCGAGTTTTGGACTATCTGCAGGCCGGGTCAGCAGATAATCAGGAAGACCCAAGTAGAGGACGTTGGCATAGTCTAGGCAAGAGCCTATCAGGGCCTGCACCGTTATCTTCTTATGTTCCAAAGATAGGTACGGCAAAAACTTTCTCAACATCCTTAAGATGGCGAAGCACTTCCCCATCAGGCCAGCAACCTGGGCTTTGAAGGAAAGGGTGTTATCAACCAACATGCCCAGATTCTTAGCTGTAACAGAATCGCTGGCAGGGGGGAACATGGCCGAAGGCCACCAGAGCTTCCATCTCGGGTCGGCAGGACAGCCAAAAAACAATATCTCGGATTTGTCTGAGTTGCATTTGAGGCCGCTTTTCCCGAACCAATCAAACACAAACTCCAGGCACTTCCGGATGGCTGCTCCGTCGAAATCACAGCCCCTGTCACACATGAACAGGAGCTGTGTATTATCTGCATAGGACACGATCTGAGCCCCTAGCTCCTCCACAGATGCCGCCAACGGTGTCATAAAGATGTTAAAAAGGGAGGGGCTGAGTATGGATCCCTGCGGGACCCCCACCTCAAGCTGCGGCATAGGGGCGGAGAAAGGGGGGGCCCAGATCGCTTGTCTGCGGTCGGCCAAGAAAGATTGAAACCATTCGAACACCGTTCCCCTTAGGCCAATCTCCCAGAGTCTAGTCAGGAGAAGGTCGTGGGGAACGGTGTCGAAGGCCGCCGACAGATCAAGCATGATGAGCAAGGCCTTTCCACCACTGTCCAGAGTTTCCTTCACAGCCTCGGTCACCTCGAGTAGAGCAGTTTCAGTACTCAGGTTAGATCTAAACCCGGACTGTGACTGATGTAATAAGGAATTAGCCTCTAGAAAGTTGGTTAAGGTGGTGTGTACATGCTTTTCCGCTATTTTGGCGAGAGCGGGCAGCAACGAGATTGGCCTATAGTTTGCATGCATTTTGGCATCTGCATTCTGCTTTTTAATCAGGGGAAGGACTAGGGCCTGTTTCCAAGATGAAGGGACTTTGCCCGCACTCAGGGATAAGTTGATAATAGGATTAATGATGAAGTTCAGAGCAGGTGCCAAGGTCGCTAGATACTTGGCGGGGCAAGGGTCAAGTGGAGAGCCAGATTTCAAGTTGGATACGAGGTCAAGCGAAGCCTGAAGCTCTAAAGCAGGAAAGCAGTCAAGAATAGGACCCGGGGTATGCGTGTCCGGTACAGATAAACGTATCCCGGGATTAAGAGAGCCGTCGGCCCCGGAGCCAGAATCCGAGATGTTATGGGCTCCTTGCAAGGCCGACTGGATGGTACGAATTTTATTAGTGAAGAATGCTGCAAGCTCCATGATCCATTGTTCCGAGAAGACAGACGTAGGAGTACAGCAGGAGGGAGAGATAAAATCTTTAACGATCTTGAAGATCTCTTTGCAGGAGTTATCTGCTTCCTCAATCCTTTTAGCTAAAAAGGATTTTTTCACTGCAATGATCTCCCTATGATACTCCTTCACTGCTTCTCTATAAGACTGCTTAGCAGATGTATCGTACTGCCTCCGCCAAATTCTCTCCAACCTCTTACAGTGCCTTCTCTTGCCAGCCAGTGTAGCAGAGAACCACGGCGCCGACACTCTTGCCGGTTCTGATCTGACCTGGCAGGGTGGTGCCAAAGTTTCCAGATGTGCAGTAAGCCAGTTCTGAAAACACACCACATCGTCCTCCAACCTGCCTGTAAGAACACAAGGATAAGTTTCCAAGGCCCGGGTAAGCGAGGCTGGGGTGACTTTGTGAAAGGCTCTAGGCATACGCGCTATTTGCCGCTGCACCTTACGAGCGGTCGTCAGATGTTGTTCTATCACAAAGTCCGCTAGGAAATGGTCCGACCAGAGGACTGGGGCAAGGGAGGAAAGGGACACCGGAACGGTGGAAAAAATTTGATCCAGAATGTGCCCTTTCTCGTGTGTAGGTGCCTGCAAGTACATATGGAATCCCAACGAAGATGTCATATCCAGGAATTTTTGCACTTCAGGATCCTCACCCTTGTCCATGTGGATGTTGAAATCCCCTAGAATTAGGCAGTGTTTAGCCCTAAGACTAAGTGTGGAGATAATCGATAGCATGTCCTCAGTAAAAGAGCCGAGAGGACCAGGAGGTCTATACAGCAGGAGCCCCAAGCAGGATTGATGGGGGGAAAGCGTTAAGGAGAAGGCAAGAATCTCACAGCCTGGTAAATCGTCCACAGCCAAAATAGTGCAAGGAATGTGCCTCTTTATAATAAGCGCCACTCCACCTCCTCTACCCTTAATTCGATCTCGACGGAAATAACATGCGTAGGGGGATGGCGATAGCTAGATCAGGTTCCGATCCCTCACCCAGCCATGTCTCCGTGAGAAAGAGACAATCCGTATCATCTTGTGTTAACAGATTGTGGATGTCAAGAGTTTTCTCTCTTCAACAGGAGAAACAGATAGAACACGTCCCTTTGTAACCACAGACGATGTTACATAATGGGGTTGAAATAAGGGTATTGTTATACTCGGATATGTTTTGATTCAGTTCAGCTGTACTTATTATATGAGTAATCTGTTATGAACAGATATCGACGTAAAGTGCTTTTATACCCTCGGGTCTTCCCAGCGCTATAAAAAAAACTCTTAAATAAATAGATACATTGTTAGGATACTGTAAGCACAGCCTCCTACCAGTAGGATGTCTATATATGTCTATATAGTGAAGTGCTCCGTTGAAAAACGTGTGTGATATCTACCAGTAAAATAAATACAGCATGAGTTAAAAGTTACGTTTAATGTAGTGATATACTTTTTGCATTACAAAGGGACAAAATAGGAGAGAGAAGTTTCCATGACTTCAGATTGGCAATCTATAAAGATGAATTCCTAAATGAAAATATTGGTGATGCCATTTCTTTGTAATAATGCTATTACCACAGATGACATAATCAAAAATGCAGTGCATTCTACGGTAGAAATTAACAGAATATACTTTTGCCTCATATAATGCCTTTGATATATCATAATATCTTTTCAAAATTATTTTTATTTTTGTTACGGATACTTCAAATTATAATGTGTTGCTTCATCTTTTTTTTTCCATAGCGGTTTTTACCTAATTGTATTTCTTCATTACAAGTTCTTCTTAGCGACATACCTGTTTTCCACATCTGTACATCTGATCAAAGGCATACCAATGGTGTGCCTAGTTAATAGAGCCACAACTGTTCTTTCTGAAATGAAAGCAATTTAAAAAGCTAACATAAAAAGTGAGTGGTCCTGCTCTGGCATTGGGGTGGTCAAACGGCTTAGCAAACGCTAGACGTAACGAGACGTAAAAAGCACAAGCTGTTCCAATTCTATTAAATGTCTGTATTAACACTTAGCAGTAGTCCACTGGAAGAGTGGAGTAAATCGCTGCAGAGTTCCTTCAACCTCCCACCCCCCTTTAGTAAGCAGTAAAAAGTATGAACGTATCTGAATGAATGTTAAACAACATCTGCTCATTTAAAAGAAAGTAAGGGTAGAGTTATGTCTCTATACTATTAGATGGGGTGAAATAAAATTAGATCAGGTAATAACTCAGTTTAAAGATGGTATCCCTTTGCCTTTTAACACTATAGAGAGGGGCACAGTGTTATGACAGATCATGTATTAACAGCCCAGTGTCTACAGCCGCCGGGTACCATATAGTAGGTGTTACCTCTGAGATGATAAGTGTTTCCATGTTGAATTGTAACTCAGATTTTTCAATTTCTCTCTTTTGTTCAGGAGGGCCTGCTGAATGTGTGGATCTCCTACAGCGATGGCACTGCTGCCCCCCTCTCTCTTTATGACCCCAAAGACTACAACCTGGTCGTCAGCAGCCTGGATGAGAAAGTGGTGTCAGTTACCCCAGACAAGGCCTTCCCCATAGTGGTGGCATCAGAGGCGGAAGGCTCAGGCAACCTGCTGCGGGTGGAGCTGGTTATCTGTGAGGCTTGCCAGAAGACAAAGCGCCGGAGCGTGCTGTCCACCGCCATGGCCCACGTGCGCGTACATTTTGGTTCTGAGGAGGAGGAAGATGGGCAGCAAGTGGATTATCCAGGGGGCAGTGACATGCCCGGTGGGCATGAGGACAAGGGCTCCAGGGCGGCTGGCACCACTGCAAGGACTGCTGTGGAGGAGACGCTGGATCCCAGTGAGGACAGCGTAGTGCCCACCGTTCCCCAGGCAACCGATGACTTTCCCACCATCCCTCCAGGCTACGTACATGTGGCCCGGGGCTTGACAGACCTTGAGATAGGTATGTACGCGCTCCTCGGCGTCTTCTGCCTGGCCATTCTGGTGTTCCTCATCAACTGCATTGTCTTTGTGTTGAAATACAGACACAAGCGTATCCCACCTGAGGGACAAGCCAACACAGACCACTCACACCACTGGGTGTTTTTGGGCAACGGGCAGCCTCTTCGTGCCCAGAATGACCTTTCCCCCCAACCAGAGAGCCCCGGAAACCCACTGGAGACTGTCCAGACCTGTTGCCATGGGGACCATCACAGCAGTGGTAGCTCTCAGACCAGTGTACAAAGCCAGGTCCATGGCAGGGGGGATGGCTCTTCAGGGGGATCCACCCGGGACCACACCGAGGACCCCTTGAACTCTCCTACCTCCAAGCGGAAACGGGTCAAGTTTACCACTTTCACCACACTGCCCTCAGAGGAACTGGCCTACAACTCCATCCCCATCGCCGACGAGGAGGACCTGGAGTGGGTGTGCCAGGACATGGGGATGCAGGACCCAGAGCAGTTGCATGATTACATCCGGAGGATAAAGGAGATCGCCTAGCACCCATGGATGGAGAGCCAAGGGACAAACTGCTGCTTTTACACTTAAAGGGAAGACAGAAACAGACCTAAAACTCAGAGACTCTGCGGAAATATCATATACTAACTTGTGGCTCCGCCTTTTTTTGTATTCCTTCATTCTTTTGCACAAGGGCCTAAGTCGCACGGCCCTACTCAATCAAGCACCCAAAATATTATTTTTTTCTTTTTTATTAGAAAAGAATGTATAAAAAATGTTATAAAAAGTTAAGAGGTGAAGCTGAGGTGAAGTGCAAAATGCGTGGACCGTAAGTAGTCAAGCGCATTTGTTGAGGCCTAGACCCTCAAGAGGGCCGCAGCAAGGAGGCCAGGCTAGCCCCACAAGGGAACCAAGGAAAGGGCCAGGTTAGTACAGCAAGGAACGTGTTTGGGCTAGCCAAAAGGAGCATCAGAAAAGAGTCCTGGCAAGCTAAGGGAGAGTTGCAGGAAAGAAGCTGGGACTGTTTAGGAAACAATAGAAAAACGCCAGTTTTACCCAAGGCAAATGTACAGGAAAGAGACTAAGCTAAGCCACAGAGACAAGCAGAGTGAAGAATGCGTTGGGAAAGACACCAAGCTGGCCCAAGGAGGACAACGGGTGAAAGGTTGGGCTAGCAAGCGGAAAGCAGCAGGAAGAAGATCCACCAGGCCCAGGGAAAAGACAAGAAATGGCATTGTGTTCTCTCAGAGAGAGCAGCAGGAAAGGGGGCACACTGTTTATGGAAAGTTGGTAAAGAGAGGCTGGTATTAGACCACACTGGTTCTAATCAGAGGCTGGGGCTTGACCAGGGACAAGAACAAAGGTGAGACTAAACTGGAAAAGTTTCAGGACTTTCTCAGGGGTGATCAGCAAAGTTCAGTATAAACTGACCGGAAAGCCAAGAAGAGGAAGTGCAGCAGAGCATGATGTCATCATGAGACGGTACAAGCATAAATCAGGAGCACCCTGAGGCCTGAAACAACTGTGAAAAGGTGCAGGTATGAACCAGGGAGCGCAGAGGATTGAGATTGGTCTTTAGGTAGTAGTCCCTGGGCTCAACTAGTGAAGGGAATAGAAACAGATACCATTGGGCAAGATAGTGGCAAACCTTAGGGATGGGTGGAGCTAGAAATAACAGACAAAGGGATGTTCCTACTTCCGGGGTGTCTGAGCTTTTCTTATTGGGGTGCATCGGCTGCCTTATGCACTAGTAGTGAAGAGCTAAGACTCGCATAAAAACCTTGGCAAGACTAGAAGGAGAAAATATGAGAGCTAGATATGTGAGTAGCAGCCATATAAGAGAGGAAAGGTAGGCCCTTACCCTAGTAAGAGCAGTAGAGCCTGATATCACTGCAGTGATAGTGCCATAGCCTGGTGTACCTGATGGAACAGTCTATTCGACTGCAGTGAGAGTAGCAGAGCCTGGTGTACCTGATGGAACAGTCCATTCGACTGCAGTGAGAGTAGCAGAGCCTGGTGTACCTGATGGAACAGTCTATTCGACTGCAGTGAGAGTAGCAGAGCCTGGTGTACCTGATGGAACAGTCCATTCGACTGCAGTGAGAGTAGCAGAGCCTGGTGTACCTGATGGAACAGTCCATTCGACTGCAGTGAGAGTAGCAGAGCCTGGTGTACCTGATGGAACAGTCCATTCCACTGCAGTGAGAGTAGCAGAGCCTGGCGTACCTGATGGAACAGTCCATTCGACTGCAGTGAGAGTAGCAGAGCCTGGCGTACCTGATGGAACAGTCCATTCCACTGCAGTGAGAGTAACAGAGCCTGGTGTACCTGATGGAACAGTCCATTTGACTGCAGTGAGAGTAGCAGAGCCTGGTGTACCTGATGGAACAGTCCATTCCACTGCAGTGAGAGTAGCAGAGCCTGGTGTACCTGATGGAACAGTCCATTCCACTGCAGTGAGAGTAGCAGAGCCTGGTGTACCTGATGGAACAGTCCAGTCCACTGCAATGAGAGTAGCAGAGCCTGGTGTACCTGATGGAACAGTCCATTCCACTGCAGTGAGAGTAGCAGAGCCTGGTGTACCTGGTGGAACAGTCCATTCCACTGCAGTGAAAGTAGCAGAGCCTGGTGTTCCTGATGGAACAGTCCATTCGACTGTAGGGACAGAAGCCAAGCCCGATGTACCTGATGGGCCAGTCCAGCCTAGCCCCGGGAAAGCAGCAGGACATAAAAGCTAGCGGCAGGCAGCCAAAGCCCACTCAATGGAAGGCAGAATCTGGCAGAGGAGGGTAACTCAAAAAAGCAGCCAAGCCAGATACAACGGAAGAAACGCACAGGCCTGAACCAAGCAGAGATGCTTAGCCTAAGGCAATAGAGACAAGCCCGAGGCGAGGTGCAGAGCCGGAAGCAGGAAGGGGAAGTGGCCGATCTAAGAAAGGGGAGCAGCGGGGCTTTAAGTAGCAATAAACACGCGACGCCCACCCCAAGAAGAACCTGAAACGACCAGGCAAAGGGGACAGGGGAGAGAATGAGAGGGGAACTCTTGGAATAACAGGGTCAAGGGGTGACCAGGCCCATGGAGAGCAGCTGAGCATTCCGTAGCAGTGAATGCGCGGGATCCGCCCCCCAAAGAGTTAAAACTATACAAGCGCTGGGGCAAGGTGGGGAAACAGAGAAGGAGGGAGAGCAGAAGGACGTGAAATGATAGAATAAAGAGGAGTGCCCAACCCAAGGAGTGCAGCACGGTATTAAATACCAATGAGCAGCTAAATCCGAGTCCACTTAGACCAGGAAATAACCGAGCTGAGCGGCCGAGGGAGAGAGCCCAGGAGTTACAGCGCCAGGCCCAGTGACAGCGGCAGAGCCAGAAACAAAAGCGCAGAGGGGCAGCTCCAGGGCAGGCAGGTGGAGGCGCAGCCTGAAATAACACCCCGGAGAGCCGTGACAGGTCCGGGGGCAGAAGCAGACAACACCGAAGAGCAGCAGAACCTCTGATCACAGAGAATGTAAACCGGGAGAAACCCCAGAGGCTGCTATCACAAGGAAACCACTGGTCTACCGGCGAGAAACGGAGCGGATATAGCCACACATAAGTAAGCATCAAGCAGGAGAGCAGCGGCTTCTGCTAGTGTAGGAGCTACCCTTTCAAGGGCGAACAGTAGAGGAGCTGTAGGGAAAGCGCAGGAGAAGCAGCATCAGTGCCCCGAAGATCAAAGCAAGGAGGTAAGCTAAAGGGGTAAACAAACCTCAGGGAGAATTGAAAAAAGAATTTGAGCATGTAGAAGAGAGGGAAACAGTAAACTACTCTGCTTAGGTGGCAGGATTACATTTGAAGAGGTGCAAGCTAGCAGCGGCGCACTCAGTGATTTAAAGAACAAGCCACATGATCTGCACCCTAGCCATCGGGGCTACTTTACAGCTTGGTGCAGCAATACGTGCCACCAGGCGTCTGGCATTAATTATCTTCTGTTTCTCTACCACAGTCAAAATATTAATTTCGTCTTAAAAGGGGCCAGTGGTCTTGAGGCTGGAGTAAGAGAGGGTTTTTAGTCAGTTCAGTCCATTTGGAAGACAAGACGAAGAGACGCCTGAGACTTCACAGAAGCGTACTCTACTAGGCCGCAGATGTGCTTGTCGCCAGAAGGGGACCCATCCCCTGAACCAGGTGGCGCGTCCCTACAGCGCAACCACTGGCGAGAAGAACTGTGTAGAATGCTGACAACTGACTGGATGTGTATTTGTTGTATTTTGGGGTGTGTCAGATGATTTTCTCGCTTTTAAGTTGAAGGAATGTGTTTCTCTAACCCTTCCTCCGTGCATTTGTCCCTGGAAAGGTCTGTGGGTCTCATTGCCTTGCTTCACTTTTTCATGGCAGCGGCAGAAGGCGGGCAGCAGCGAAGCATGAGTTCTGGTCTAGACCTCAGACGTTGAATTCTCCATCTGCTGCAACATGGCTGTCCACAAAAATGTGAAGGAGGTGTTTGAGCTGATGATTCTAAACCACCCAAAGGACTTCTGTGCAGCGTTTACTCTTTCATTTGCACCCCTCGACCCTCACAGGAGATACATCCCACGTGAATCAGCCCAACCTGGCTGGATAATAAAACATCTGGCCTGAGCTGGTGGACAGTGTTTCCTCTTCTTGAGTCTTGCCGATGATAGACCTCTTGGCCCGATGGGTCCTTGTGGATAGGGTGCAGCTTGGGTCCCCACTCACCAGGCAAAGCTTCCAAGGGTCCACTTAAACTCATGCTCCACTTTTGGAGACTCAGCAGGGTAAAAAAGGTGATGAATGAATGATGAATGGGTCATCAGGGACGTAACTTCCATTGGTGGAGCAGGTGCAGTAGCACGACGCCCCAGATGCCTGAGGGGATCACTAAACCCCGAATATTGCTGTATTTTACAACTTAAACAGCAGCCAGGGGGCCCAATAGAGGTTATCAGATACCCCTTTTCTGAGCTTCTTTGGTCAACAGATGTCACAGTGTGGGTGCCATCGGCTGCAGGGCAGCTTCAGGTTGTTCAAGGGAAAGTGGCGATCTGGCAGGGGAAATTTGTGTCAGTCCCTCTCCTTTGACGAAATACACACTGTACAGCACACATTTTATGTCAGCAAGATGGTCTAGAAGCTATACTGCTTATTGTGAAGCCACGAGATGAGTGCTTCTATCTGATCTTTCTTACTTTACCACACATTGTGTGATCCTAGACAAATTCTTCTCCTTCTGTGCCTGAATTTCCTTATTGCGAAAATGAGGAGCCCGTACAAAAAAGAAAAATGAATAAACATCAGCATTACATGCTGTGTCAAATCCGGGATACTTATATCTGACTCTATCTACTTTATTACCTTCAATTCTGTAAAATCAGTCAGTGTTTCTTACTTCTTTTTTGAAATCTGCATCTTAATGAGTAACAGTGTATACAGCATTCCCACCCAGGTGAGCGTGACTTTTGTTCAACTGGGAAAATTCCTAACAGACCGATGCCTTGGGAGGACCGGGAAGACTTTGGCAGACTCCTTCACATGTGTATTCTATGGTACCTATGTAATAAAACATATTCAACATGAACATGTAAATGAATTCCGCATGTTAGAAAGAAAAAAGAGTCAGTCCATAAAGTTCCACTTTTAAGTTGAAATCCGCCTTCTGGTCTTCCCCCTGTACATAGTCCCTGATTCCATAGCACAGCGTATAATTTTGCGACAGGGCTGCAAGGAGAAAGATCCCTCGCATGAGATACGTAATGGTCAAAATTAGACTGTCCAATAAGCAGAATCCTACAGTGTACCTGGGTACCAATCACTGCAAAAGACACACAAATGATGGGCGGAATGGGGAACAAACCAAACATTCACCCCAGTCAAGAGATCTGGGTTAAATCCAATATTCTTTTGCTCCCCGTGCCACCGCAGCCATATGCAAATCAGTCTTGACCCTGCTACTCATGGCAACAGTCTAGCCCGAACTGCCAAGCCATGTCCTCCCTGGACCAGAAACAAGTATCTTGGTTCCGGTTTTGGGGTATCACCCCTCATCCCCCCTCAGCATGGCGTGCAAAAGAGAATGGATTTAACCCAGATCTGTGACTGGGGGTGACTGTTTGATTGGTTCAGCATTTTGTCAATCATCGGTTCTTTTTGCATGGGTACCAACCACTGACATCCCACATTTTCTGAAAAAGGGGTATGCCCTAAGGTCTGTGTCCAAAGACCTGACTAGATTCCAACTGAAAGGATAAGCCAAGATGGGTGGTAAATTGGGCTTGTCTGGTCAGTTTTTTTGCGAGGGCAGTCCTCCTTTGTCAAACCTTTTAGACAGTCCTTCCTTGTGACCAGGCCATGCAATGTCCTTGTGTTTGTTGGTGAGCTTGAGTGCTCATGTGCAAATAGACAATGCGTGCGCAATGCAGTCTCTGCAGGAGTCCCTCTACCTCATTGTTGTACTAGGGGAGAGTCCAGTCAAACAGCGCAGATTTCGTCAAGAAAAAGAAAAGGTAGAAAATAACTTGAGGTTGGCTGCACCATATAATTTGTTCTCAAGCATGTTCCGAGGCTCAATTGAAAACAAAGACGCCACAAAAAGTAGTGAGAAGTTCTAGGACAAAACTCCCCCAGCCCCTTGCGTTGTGCCTTGGACTTTTGATCTTGGGTTTTGCTCCAGTTAATAGGTTCCAGGTAAAGATGAACCCTACACTGTTGATGCCTACAATAGCTCCTTTCCCCTAGAAGATCATCTTCCAGCAGCTCCAAAGCTTCCCTTCACTGCCTTTTCTTGAGTGTAACAGTGTAGGTTTTTGCTTTATCACTTAGACCACAACTCATTCAAGCTCTTGAGGGTTGGGTATCCCTTTTAGACCAGGACTTTCTAGGAGTAGTTTGAGTGATGCACTTCTGAACTCTGTGGGCCTGCTCTACGATGAGAATTCAGCTTCCTACTACTGACCAGAACAACTTTCTGAATTGAGCCTTCAGTGTCTGCTCAATGACTTTATTGACAATACCATTGACTCTGTTTCTGCAGAAGCAGCTCGGTATCTACTCTAGAACTCATAACATGAGATTAGAGCTCACTGAAAGAGGCAAGGAGGATGTCTCCCTGAATAAGACCTCGGAGCTCAGCGTGTCTTATCCGCGACTCTTAGAATGAGCTTTTTAAATATATGTGTCAGCAGTAGAATATGCAGGGCTAGACCTTTAGGCTTCAAGGGTCTGATCTCATATTTCGCAGAAGATATTGAGACTCTTCTTCTACGCCCAAGATTTGACCCCTTGCTCTGTACAAGTGCTCTTTGGCTCAGAAGATTAGACTTTCTGACTGTTCTAAAACACCTGGAATAAGATCTGTATGGTCTGCTCTAGGACCATACAGCCCATGGCTGAGATTTCTTGATTAAGTGAGCCTGCTCGGCCCACTCAGAATTAGATCTCTGAGTGACTTTCCACATTCCAAAGGTGTGACCACTACCCTATCTAGGTCTACTTTGTAGTTTCCCTGATAAAAACTTTGTGGCCGGTGTGTCTGATCTAAGACTCCTAGGAACTATCTTTCAATTTTGTGGGTGCTCTAGGACTTCCAAAGTGAAAGTATTGGGCACTGTGTGTCTGCATTATGATGATGTCATGGATGATTTTTCAAGCTAGATTTAGGAATCCCAATGAGTACATAAGGCTCTGTGTCTGTGCCCCACTGTTCTAGAGACAAGCTATTTAGAGGTCCAGCTCTCTCCTGAAGCTTGTGTTTGTATGCCCCAAGGTTATGTGTGTCTAATCTAAGAGGCTCCTGTCCAACACTGTGGGCTCTTTATATCCACTGACTCTTCTAGAGCACAACCTTCACCACACTGTGTTGTGGATGTCAGCTCCAGGTCTGAAGGAAAGACAGGTTGTATGTCCCATCTCAACTAGGACTTTGTGTCTGGCCTTTGACACCTTCGTGTCTGTGCTCTGACACCTAGAACAAAACAGCATGCTGACTTGCTTCTTCCTTAGAACTTATTTTTAGTAATTTCTATGCCAGTTTATATCTGAAAGTCATGCTTACCACCAATGAGATCTCTGGCATTACATGTCGCTTGTAAGAGTTTCATAAGGAGCAGCCTTTCCTGAGGAGTGGTTGCAGGCTTTTGTCTGTCAGTGTTCAATGTCGGGCCCGCACATAATACCTTTTTTTGTCTATGCATGCATTTATTCCATGAGCCACAGAAAGAGTAAATGCTGACAACCCACAAACACTAGGTGATAAGTGCATAAGATCTTTCATTTGAATCGCTTATCTCTTAAAAGTTTTTTCACACATTTATTGGGAGTATTAATAGTAATGCCCCTTTCGCCCCCACACCATTCACTTGGATCCACCTATGTGCTCACCAGGTAGCTGCATTAAGGAAGAGCAGGAACTACATTATGGTTAAAGGTATAAAATCCACTCATTGATTGAAGAGTTGATATGTTTTCTCTCCCTTATGTTCCTTGATGTCTATGCTACCAACACCCAATGAACGCCCTGACTCGTATACACTGTCTCAGTGTTAAAGACCCGCTGACTCCAGAATATCTCAGTGACTTTTTGTGACACTAGCATGAACATTGGTAATCAGCTTGGAACTTGTCTCCACTGCGAAGGTGGCGAGGAGGCAACCCTACCCCAGATCTTTGATGGACATCTGTTGGGGGTGCCACCATGTCTCACTAAAATGTTTGACCATTGCTGGCAATGCGAGTTGTAGGCCATGCCCTGGAGGGTTCCGGTGTGGGAGAAGGCAATGAGGGGTGGCCGAGAGACATCGTGAAAAACCTCACACTTCTCTGTTGAAATTTACCCACTATTGTGTCTACTTTTTCCTAAATAAAGAATAAAAAGGACATGACTCGGGCAATGCCACGGCCTGAGATTGTTGTACATTTATTGTATGCATCTTACTTAATTGGATTGAGGGTGGTTGGTGGGCAAGGCTATGCCTGTGTTTTTTCTTATTTATGCCTCTCTTCTCTCCACACTGGAGGATTCATGACACAAAAGAGCACGTAGCCAAATCAGCAGATGGTACAAGGATGCACATTTGTGTAAGAAGATGCTGCAAGAATATGGACCCAGAGGGGTTTTCTGAGCCATGTGCTGATTGGAAGTTTGTGGACATCCACCATCTCCAACAGGTATCAGCTTAACTGGCCAAACCTAGTAATTACAATCACATTCATCCTTTGTTTCTCCAATGGTCTCTCAATCCCCTGTACTCTATCTCAGGTATTGCAGTGACATGTACACACACAGATACACACGAGTGTCCCATACTCAACAATAAGGCATTTGGCTGTGTTGTGACAATGCCCTCCCCTCCATGGTTATCAGATTATAGGTTGTTAATATGGAGAAACAGAGAAACACTAAAACTCATCACACTTGTGTTGGGAAGTTACACTCAAGACCCTAGAAGAGAGAAAGAAATAAGAAAGGGTGCAAGAGAGATATAAGTAAAGATGGTTAGCACGGAAGAAGTGGACATGGAAATGCACTTCCTCGTCTTTGTCTTCCAGATCCAATACATTTAGCCATAGAGCATTGAGGTGACTATAGAGAGTAGAAGGGATATAGAGCTAGAGGGCCTCCAAGTCAACATCTCTTAATTTTCTCAAGGTCTTGTAGGCAGATAAAGACATCAGGTTCAAAAAAAGAAACACCCCCATCCTTACTCTATTTCTCCCGAAGACCAAAGAGGATGATGACATTCCCTGTTTCCTCTTCCCTCATGACAGGAGTCATCAGTCTCCCCACCTTCCTGCTTCCTCCAAACCTTGAAAGAGGAAACATGCCTGATAGGTCCAAGGGAGCAGAATGAACTAGACTATCTCTGACAGTCCATAGAGTGGAAAGATATGATTACAGTAAAATCGCTCAAAGACCAAAGTTTTGAGAGCTATATCCATAATCTCTTCTGAATCAATTAATGAGTAGAACATTTTATAATGGAGAGCTACGCTTTGGTGCTTGTAGAAGACACTTACAATAGCTCAGGCAAAAACAATATGTAAGAAATTCTTTGAGGTTCTACTGTTGTTGAACTAAATCACAAATTCAAGGCGGGAAATTACTTGTCACTTCAGCGATTATGGTTTAGCACCTATGAAGGGATAAATAAATTCTAACGGGTCACACTTACCAATAACCCATATACGGTTAAGGATAACTAATAATTCAGAAGGTTCAATCTTTTATTCAATTCAAATACAAACCCTGACAGGGGAGCCCCAGTCTACACAACCTCGAAGGTGCGCAGAGGAGACTGCTTGCATATTCAAAGTACAAAGCATATATACGTTTCACACATGGAGAATGACACCCTACAAGGAAAAACACAGTTTGTCAGCAGGCCAAGAGGAATACACATATAAGGCACAATAGATTGCTAGTATCCTAGGCCTAAGCTATTCCGGGGGCAGGTCAGCAAGGTGCCTCCCTGTCTATCTGTAGCCTGGGGAGTACAGGAACGGGTTCTGCTAGAATGTGCGCATCCCACAAGAAAGGCAGATGTGACCTTGGGTTTCCTTGAGCTACCGGCTCACAACTATAGTAAGCGGCCTGGCTGCCGTCATAGTTTCGAGCAGCAAACGTAATCACGTGATTTCAGGGAAACAGCACTACCACATAGGGAAACGAAACAAAATGGCTCCAGTTATATCAATAGGAGTAAACGAGTCAAAAGTGAATCATCGGTCACTAAGAGATCATAGTGTATTTTAACTACACGATTATATAATTACGAGGTTACATTGGATATATTAGGCCAATAATGCATGTTATCGAAATTCGATCCCAACAGACGGCCCTTTTGGCCTAATATGGCCAATACACATACTTCTATTCTACAAATACCCCCTCATCTATTTGCATGAGGTCAGACACTTCCTTTTGTATCATTTGTTTTTCTACCTTGATTTGTCGAGAAAATTGCAATGCTGACGTGATCCTGGTGGCACAAAAAGAGCAACAGGCAGGGCCACATTGGAGACACAAGCAACATGTAAAAATTACTCCGAATGCCCCCGCCAGTATCATAAATATCTTCCAACCCCAGATAGCTAAAAGACCCCAAAACCAACTGCTAAGGGACCAGGTACCATTATCCACATGGGCCTCGCTCGCTAATCGATGTAGTTTCTGTATAGCTAAATGAATAGTAGGCGCTGAATCTGGAATAAACACGCAGCAAGAGCTGCCGATCACACGACAGGCTCCTCCCCTATCTGCTAGGATGACGTCAAGAACCATTGGGTTCTGGAGTGAAACAAGCCTCTTCGCAGCAAGCTCTACTGTGATGTTAGTTAAAATTCCAGTAGTGGTCTGGGCCACATTCTCAACTATCCTTGACAAACGCCTTATACTACGACTATTGAATATGGGCCCCCAGAAGGGAGTAAGTCCCTTCGCAAAGTCTTCGAATTGTTGTAAGGAAATATCTGTTTGATCAGTAGCATCCAGATCATAACTTCTAATGTTTCGGCTCACTATTTCCTCTTTCTGTATCAACTGATGAGTTCTATGATAGTCAGGAGGGGCAATATATACAGGGGGATAAAGAAATGAAAGATAACAACTACCTGCCCAACCCCGGGGAAGCCATGTGTAGGCATTCTCACCGCACACAAAATAAACATCTGGTGGGGTGATCATAGGTGGGGTACTGTACACTTGTAGAGTATAGGTGTAATTACATCTACTTCTGCCTACCTTAACATGGCCTCTACCCTGTATGCAAAACGGGGAAGTAGTATTAATGATAGGGATCGGTAAGGCCTTGTCATTAGTAACATTTCAGTCTTTAAAATGCTGAAAGTACATCGTATCATTAAAAAGTTAAAAATCCTGCATTCTTCCATTAGCCAAGTAACATTCTTATAATCCGTGTATAAATTCATGCAGGCATTAGGGTCCAATGAGCCCTCTCCTTCATTTCCAGCTGCATCAAATCCCTGAAGTTTCTCTATGTATTTTAAAATGGCTTCATAATCTTTTTCAGTATACATTTTCGGTTCAGTTACATAATGCGAATACATCAAAGATAACAATTGGAACCATGCTTCACAACTGGCTAAATAGGACATCAGTAGGGAAATGAACAGTTCGTGTTGATGCATTACTGAAGGGAGTAACCCGCATACCCAACAGTTTGTCTTATTTGTAGTGGAATGGGTTTGATGCAACATTTCTATAAAAGCATTCTTCATATAGGTCTCTCTATGTCTAGCCTTATGAGGAGGCAAAGAGTAAAAGAGGTGTTCTTCTGGAGCAACAGTGGTGCCTAATAGTTTCTGTACTGGATGCTGAAATTCTAGATATACAAACAGACTCATCATAATGATTTTGATAATAATGATAAAAACAACGAATGCCACCTTCACTCTGGTGGACCATCCGGAAAACAAATGCATATTATCCATATATCGCCGAGGGGCTAGTGGTCTCTCATCCTCCATAGCAAATCGGGCAAAAGGAAACATGCTTGCTAAAAGTTCAGATATAACTTGGTCCCTCTCTATAAGTCCAAAAACTATCTGTATCCACAAAGCACACACGCCACCAGAGGGGTTCTTCTTCCCTGTGTCCGTTCAGAGTCTCACAGGCAGACACTCGTCATTCATATCCATGGCCAAATCAGAAAACATTTATTTTGTTTTGTAGAACGACCGCAGCCCCCAACTCAGTCTTTCTTGCTGAACAAGCTATTAGCACAATGTTCCAGGCTCTCAACGCGTTCAGTCCAGTGTCTCGCTCAGTACCCCAGCAAATCTAGCCAAGGTTTCTGAGCTCAAGTCTTTCCCTATCTCCTATCAAGAAGATTTGGGGTACCGCACTGTTTTCGGGGCCGCAGGTCGTATTTGCAATGACCAGGTCGCTCCTGATCAGAAAACAATTCAGTGGCACGGGCGTTAGATACATCTGAATCCTGTGATGGACCCTCAATACTGGTTTCCGCTGCTTGGGCCACCACTTTGTTGACTGGGGGCACAGCTTCACTTGGCTGCCCCTTTTCTCGAGCTTCTGAAAAAGACACAAAGCTCTAAGGCGATTCCCCTTCTTGGCTTGGAATTCCTTCACGGTTTTGCAAATCAAAGGGCAAAGGTAGAGGGAGCCGTTTCAAATGGCTCGCATGGATCCAGTGTTTCCGCCCGTGCACCTTAAAAGCTGACCTGGTAACGAGAATGATCTGGTAGGGCTCAGACCATCTCGGCTCCAAACTCGATTTCCTCTGGTAGTTCCTTACCAACACCCACTGGCCGGGTTCCAACCGATTTCCGGGGCCCTCTGGTAGCGGCTGCAATGTCTCGGATACCTGTTGATGAATAGAACGCAGATCTTTAGTCAAAGCATACAAGTAATCTGTCATCAAAGGATAATCAATGTCTCTAAAGGACATAGGTCTAGGGACTCCCCACACATTGGCGGGTCGGCCAAAAATGACCTCATATGGAGAAAACCCGGTTCTTGTATGTGGGGTTGTTCTCAGGGATAGTAATGCCATTTTATTCCAGTGCTTGCGCAGATCTTGGCCATTTTCAATTTTAGTATGCCATTGTATTTTTCAACTAGCCCGTCTGGCTGCATGAAACTTCTGGCGAATTTGTAAACCATCACATACACTCTGCACCAATGCCGAATTGAAGTGTGTTCCATTGTCTGACCATATAATTCGGGGTAACCAATACCTGGGGAAATATTCTTTAATCAAAGCTTTAGCAGTTGCCACCGCAGTGGCTTCCTTGGTGGGGTAGGCTTCAACCCACTTACTGAAAGGGCAAACCACCACCAGCACTTATTTTAAGTTATTAACTCTCTTCATTTGAATGTAATCAATCTGAATAACTTCAAAAGGCAAAGACGGTGGTGCAAAATTGCCACCTAGAACAGGCTCTCTGCCCCCTGAATTATAGCGTAAACATACGGGACAATATTTGACCACATGTGCGGCCGTCTTGGGAATGTTCGGGTTTCTCCAGACGGGGTCTAATACCGCACAAATACCCTTTGCTCCTATGTGTGCCGGGCCATGGGCCATGGTCACTACTGCATATACCAATGCATTAGGGAGTAACCAACGCTGTTTTTCAGTTCGATCTATCCAACATTCATTCTTGTCCAGTTTCCCTACTTCCTGTTCCCATTTCTGCGTTTCATCTATGGTGGCCTCCTTCTGTAATTCCCTTACACTTTCTATGGTATTGTCAAATACGGACGTCTCCGCTACCCACCGGGCTGTAGTACTGGGAAACATGGGAGTTACCTTAGTCCGAGCTGTTTCTTTTGCCACTGAATCAGCATAGGCATTTCCCTTTCCTGTGGAATCGACTATTTTCTGATGGGCGCTACATTTGATAATGGCCACTTTATCTGGTAGTGTTAAAGCTAACAACAAACGATCAATCAAAGGACCATGCTGGATCTTTTGGCCATGTGTGGTAAAGAAACCCCTTTCCCTCCATAACCTCCCAAAACTATGGGCAACGCCGAAGGCGTACTGGCTGTCCGTGTAAATGTTTACTTTCAATCCTTTGCAAATTTCACACGCACGTAACAAAGCTATTAGTTCAGCTGCCTGGGCTGAGTGGTGTGAAATCATAGCCGTTTCTACCACTGTTTTCAAAGTCGTAATAGCATACGCAGCTGTTGCAGTTCCATCTGGTAACCTAAAACAGGATCCATCAACATACAATTCTCCTTGGGGCTCTGGTAAAGGAATGTCTGTGAGATCCACACGGCCCTTTGTTTCTTCCTCAGTCCTAAACACACAATCATGAATATTGTCCTTCGTATCACTAGAAGGTAGAGGTAATAATGTTGCTGGATTCAATGTGGCACATCTCTTTATGGTAATGTGGGGTGCAAACAATGTCAATTGATATCCTGTCAAGCGGGCACTAGTAAGATGCTGGGTTTTAGTTTTATTTAACAAAATATCCACAGCGTGTGGTACCATTACTGTGAGGTCAGTGTTCAACACTATCCCCTCTGATTGTCGGATGGCCACTGCTACCGCCGCAGTGGCCCTCAGACAACTGGGAAGGGCTCGTGCTACTATGTCCAGTACTGATGAAAAGAAAGCACAGGGTCTTTGCTTTCCCCCGAAATCCTGGGTTAATACTGTAAGAGAACAACCGTCCACCTTGTGCACATAAAGTGAAAAAGGCTTCCGGTAGTCCGGAGAACTCAAGACAGGTGCGGAACATAAAGCAGATTTCAAAGAGTCAAAGGCTTCTTGGCATTCATCCGTCCAGGGTAGGGGTTCATGCACATCTTTGGTAGTCAAGTACAACAAGGGTTTAGAGATGAGGGAATAGTTAGGAATCCATTGGCGACAGTAAGAGGTTATGCCAAGAAAAGCACAAACATCACGTTGGGTACACGGTACAGACATGTTAGTGATTACAGATATTCGTTCTGATGTTAGACGCCTCCCTGCTTTCGACAGTAAGTGGCCAAGATAGGTCACTTCCTGTCGACAATATTGAAATTTGGAAAGGGAGACCTTATTTCCTTTTGTAGCCAAATGGTGTAACAACTTCACAGTTGCATCTCTACACCCTTCCTCCGTATCGGAGGCCACCAAAATGTCGTCCACATATTGGATTATTGCATTGCCGGTGGGCGGAACTAGTTCGTCCAATACCGCTTTCAAGGCCTGGCTATATATACTAGGACTTTCTGTATAGCCTTGAGGTGCGCGTGTAAATCTAAAGCTTCGTCCTCCTAATGAGAATCCGAAGATATGTCTGCTATCAGGATGAATAGGAATGCTAAAGAAAGCATTCTTCAAATCAATGACAGAAAAATATCGAGCAGTAGGGGGAATCATGGTAAGGATCGTAGTGATATCTGGTACCACTGGGTATTGTGGGACCACTATTTTATTGACCTCCCTAAGGTCAATCACAAAACGATATGCAGACTTATAATCCGGGGTACCATCTATCTGAGTCTTTTTCAAAATCGGCAAAATGGGACTGTTACAGACATTTGCAGCTGTTTCTTCCACCACTCCTTTGTCGACTAAGTCATGAATAATATGAAGCAATGCTCGTTCACCCTCTGGTGAAATTTTATACTGTGGAATGCGAGGCATCTTTGCATTTGGTTTTATGGTGATTGACACAGGGTCTATTCTTAACAGACCCACGTCGGTATGCCCTTTCGCCCACAAGGTCGGAGGGATGGTAGCAAATTCAGGAGGCAAAGGTTCATTTTTAGCAAAATACTGAGCCATTTCTATAGGTGGTTTCTGCATAGTAAGAAAAACACCATCAGGTGAGCAATAGATTCGGGCATGAAGATTCTTTAAGATATCCAAACCTAACAAATTCTCTCCACAATTAGAAGTAAGGAGAAAAGGGGTATGCAAAGAAATGGGACCAATCGTAAAAGGCAGAGGTTTTGAAACGGGGCTGACTACCGGTATTCCAGAGAATCCGACTGATACATTATTTTGGCCAGACAGAGCCGCCCCTGGGACCAGCGTCTGGGCGACTAAACTACTCATCGCCCCAGTATCCACGAAAAACTTCCCTGATGTACCCAACAGTTCTCCTTCTACATAAGGTCCCTCTTGGTCCACTGGTACTGTAATACGGCCCCCGCTCTGTCCTTGGCTGTCTCATGCGTACTCGTGGTCTTCGTACCTATCATAATGTTCTTTGTAGTACTGTCTATTCTGAGGGTCATCAAAAGATTCTTACGAGAACCATCATGTTGTGTCTCTTCTCTTCTCATATTATTTCGATCTATGTTTCCTCGGCCTCTTCCCCAACCTCTACTGGGTCCATTTCTTCCTTGTAGCAACGGGCAATCTACTCTCCAATGGCCTTCCTCTTTACAATAAGAACATTGATTAATCCCAATATTCGGTGGGCCTCCTCTTCCTCTTCCGGACACTTGACCTCTCTGAACGGAACCTCGTACTCCTCTGCCTGAACTATTCCCTCTACTGACCTGCTCAATAGTACCCTGGTTTTTAAATCCTTGGTCTTTTTCTCTGATTTCTCCTTACTCTCATTTTCTCGATGTTCATAATATTGGGCCATGCTAAGAATAACAGAGGGCGCAGCCGTAATCCAGGTACTTTCTGCCGATTGAAGACGAGTCATAACCTCAGGAAGCAAGTTCGTGACAAATCTGTTTACAAATAATCGAATTCCACCTTCCGTAGAAAGGTCCTGACCACTAAACTCTATGAACACTTTCTCAAACCTGGTGAAGAAATCAGACACACTTTCGTCCTTTTTCTGTTTACATGCTGTCAATTTATCCCAATCTACCTTCCTCGGAGGGAGGAGAGTCTGCATATAAGTAATGATTTTTTCTGGTACTGCTAATATTTCATCCCGGGGTTTCTCACCCGGCTTTCGTTCCTTATCCCAATCTTTTAATTGGTTCCAGGTACCTCCCAGCTCAGGAATGTGATCCGTATCATGTATCTGTCTCCAGATATCTACAGGGATCAGGAGGCCAAAAAATAGCTCGATGTCAGCTATAGTCATAATAGCCGAATTAGCGGCTTCCGTTAATTCCTTATAATAGGCTGTAGGATTTTTACGAGGGTCAGGGAGTTGGGCTTTTAACATAAGAACCTCACTTCGTTTCCAAGGGGTATAAACCCATTGTTCCTGAAGTCTGGCCTCCTCCCGTACTCTAGTAATATTGCCTGCATTATCCTTAATTTCAGGTAATTCTGGAAAGAAAAGGGGGTGTACTTCCCTCATGGGGTGTTGAGTTCCCCATTCAGCACTTTTTCGGTGCATCCTTTCCCTATAATGCAAAAGGGTGTTTACATTCTGATACACTTCTTTAATTTGGAGAAGAAATTTATGAGCGTGGTCCCTGATGTCACGCAGTATCTGAGGAGGCAATCCTTCCTCAAAACACTGTTCCCATAGTGAAATCAATCGGATCGCCATGCTCTCTAGGGCCAGTTGTTGTGCAACTGGTTCATAGTCCTTCATAGTACTCCAAATATCTTCCAAATTATAAATAGGATTCCGCATCCACTGGGATGCCTGAATTATAATAGCTCTCCGTTCCTCCTGTCCCAACAGCGACCGTGTGAAAACTCACTCAAGTCAGACATCGGTCGCTTGGGTGTGGCCCCAGGGCCAACCATATTTCGAAGATCTAATGAAGTCTGAGTTGGAGGAGAGAGAAATACAGGGTGCAAGGGAGAAGGGATGGCCGCCTCCGGCCGAAGGGATAATAAGGGTGAGGTAGTTAGTCGAAGAGAAGGAGGGAAACCGGGACGTCGGATCCACATCCATCAACGGGAGCCGTGGCAATCATTCCCGATCGTGGTCGGGCGGTTGCAACAGCACTCGCCTGCTCGACCCGTACCACAGGCACAGCCGGATACAGACCTTGCGGGGCATAAGGGGGAGGTGGTCGGGTGTCTAACAATTCTTCCAATTCATCTCCTGTCTCTGGTCTAGCTACATAGCTTTTATCGGTTTCCCACCGAAACTGCCTATCTATCCGTTCAATATTCTTTTCCACTCTGTCTTTATCATATGCTATAGCTTTCTGTGTGACCTTCTGACCTGACTTCATCTTCCCCAACTTCTCTTCCCTAATTCTTCGTCTTTTTGCCTCCTTCAACCATAAGTTCAAGGAGTCAAACATGGACTGACGACTCTTTTTCATAAATAATTCATTCTGTATAATTTATCTTTTTCTCATCAAAAGATCCCGTGAGGGGCCATTGTAAATCCAAATTGTCCTTGGTGTACTTGTTCCACAGAGTATTAAACAAAATTGGCTGTAAGCCATGTTTGGTGTACATATCGAAACTGGGGCTGCCTTCGGGAGGGGCATGCTGTCTTTCTTCGAGCCGTGTTCCCTTCCGACAGCAGCACCCAAAACACAATTTACTAAAACACGACATTGTGCTTTGTTCTACTCGCTCTTTTTACATATAATCATGCACACTCAATCGGAAGCGTCCTTTCATAGCATTCACTCATACAATCATCCCAATAAAGTGCTGCAAAGCAGTGCAAGGCATTTAGTTCTCTTAACCTGTTCAAATGCAAATGACGTCTTCAAATACGAACAGAGCCCGTCGACTCCTGTTCGGGGAATCGATTCAAAAGAATCCCAGACCAACAGATTCACAAAAAAAGACAATCGTTAGAGTGCTCCGAGACCCTCAGATCGGCGAACCACGAACTCTCTCACAGGCTATCCCATGGTCCTGTTCTGGTTGGGCCGGGTATCTGAACACGTCTCCAGACCCCTAGCTTACCCAGTTGCTCCCAGAGTGTTCCCGGAGAGAATTCGACCGAGCGAGCAGCACTGTACTCTGCTAAGGCATCAGAGGTGGTCTCAATTAATCACAAAACAAGTCCGTGAGGTCTCTACTCGTGCAGCCCCTTCGCCACAACGACAGGTCCCTCGATTCCCTTGTGGTCCGGCTTCCCCGGCCACCTTCAAACAAAGACAGTTAACTGTATATCCAAAAAGAAACACTTCCTTGAAGTGAGTCTTATCCAATTCAATTTCAAAGATTACTCACCTGGTGCACACAGGTCGATTGCGAGTTCTCCACTGCCGACATCTAAACAGACCGACAGAGTCTGTTCTTCGCTCGGGTTAAGCCCGTAGGACTCCGGCGTAGGGTCTTCAGCAGCTGGGAGGGGTACTGGGCTCGAGAGGGGAACGGCTTGTTTTCTTACCACAAACGGGTGTCTCAAATCAGGATCCTCTTTCTGTCCACCCACTCGGCCAGAACTCCTCCTTGTCCCGCTACACCTGCTTACTGGAGGGGACGACCCTATCGCGGAGTCCCGGCGGAGTCGCCAACTGAAGGGATAAATAAATTCTAACGGGTCACACTTACCAATAACCCATATACGATTAAGGATAACTAATAATTCAGTCGGCAATGGAGAAGGTTCAATCTTTTATTCAATTCAAATACAAACCCTGACAGGGGAGCCCCAGTCTACACAACCTCGAAGGTGCGCAGAGGAGACTGCTTGCATATTCAAAGTACAAAGCATATATACGTTTCACACATGGAGAATGACACCCTACAAGGAAAAACACAGTTTGTCAGCAGGCCAAGAGGAATACCCATATAAGGCACAATAGATTGCTAGTATCCTAGGCCTAAACTATTCCGGGGGCAGGTCAGCAAGGTGCCTCCCTGTCTATCTGTAGCCCGGGGAGTACAGGAACGGACTCTGCTAGAATGTGCCCATCCCACAAGAAAGGCAGATGTGACCTTGGGTTTCCTTGAGCTACCGGCTCACAACTATAGTAAGCGGCCTGGCTGCCGTCATAGTTTCGAGCAGCAAACGTAATCACGTGATTTCAGGGAAACAGCACTACCACATAGGGAAACGAAAAAAAATGGCTCCAGTTATATCAATAGGAGTAAACGAGTCAAAAGTGAATCATCGGTCACTAAGATATCATAGTGTATTTTAACTACACAATTATATAATTACGATGTTACATTGGATATATTAGGCCAATAATGCATGTAATCGAAATTCGATCCCAACACCTAACACAATGCAAAGTAAACATCCACCCATTGGATACAATCATGATTAAGACAAGAACCCTTAATCAAACTCATTCAATAGAGACTTCAATTGAGCACTGTCTATGGGAATGAAAAAAAAAAAATTACACCAGACAAAAAGCATTATTCACCTTTGAGAAAGACTAGTCAGATTAAAAAGGCTGCCCATGCATCTGCTGAACAGCACAGCCAGAACAACTCTATTAGAAAGATAACTGGCAAGATCACAAATTGCGACATCCCATTGAACTGGCCAATGGTACCAGATGGCACCTCTCCACTCCAAACTCCTAATCAATTACTGAGAAGCCTCATCATTTGGCTTGTTTAAAACCTTTCCTTCAAACACCAGGGACTGAATTACTCTTAGCTCACTGTCCCTGATTGCACCAATTCTCACCTTTAACAAGTTGCACCAGGTGCAAACACGGACATTGTGCTATATTACATATAACGTGCTACCCCAGAGGCAGCGCAATGGTTGAGAGATGGAGCAACTGTTTTAAGCTGCAGCTTCATCTTGCACAGTGCGGGCAGCACCCAGACAGATATTGCCCTGCAGGCAGGTGCAGTGAGTCACCATTTCCTCCCCTTCCACAGGACACCCTTGTGGGTACAGTGACTGTCTGCCATGTCTTTGTGGCAAGCAGTCAGTGTGCCTCCTGACATCCTCTTTTTTATCTATGCATGTGTCTATAATTTGGTGCAGGTGCAGAGGCAAAGCACTTCCCTCATGAGCATGGCCCTCACCTCCATGCTGAGGGAAAATCCCCCTAAGATAGTGCGGGTGCTATATGTGTGCCAGAACAATCATTATTACAGAAGGGGGCCTCACAAGCATCTTTGGCCCCTTCTGTGATACTACAGTGCTCTGTTGGCAAAGAAAATCAGTGCCCATGCCTGTTGCATCCCCAGGGTACTATATGTAATATGGCTCCAGGTGGCAACAGTTTATAAAAGTTTTAACAAACTGCTCATGATTATCAGAAGGATCGCCCCTCTTCTCCAATGTGGATACCAAATCAAACTTACCAGGGACCTGATCCTACCCATGTTCGACTATCGAAACATTGTCTACATAGTAGCACATAGGAAGAACCTTTCTATCTAGTTCGAAAAACCACAAACATTTTAGAGGATGCGACATCCAGCAGTCAGAATATGCTTCAATCTAAAGAAATCCAAGCACAGCACACCAGTTGTTAAAAGCTTCCACTGACTCCTGGTGGCAAAGAGAATGACATTCAAACTCCAATGCATGGTTTGCAAATCTCACTAGTGATCAGGCCTGATATACCTATAAAACCTAACACCGTCCTACACACCAAATAGGATCCTAAGGTCAAGCCATGCAAATTTGATGGTTCAACCCAATTTCGCCTGAAAATCCCACAAAGATTGCACATACAGAACGCTAGGAGTATACCTGTGGAAATCACTAAGCCCAGACGTAACAGACCTCCTGGCCCTAATGCTGTTCAAGAAAAACCTGCAAGAAAGCCTTTTCAAAGAGGCCTCTGCTATTTGTAAGACATCTCCCATAAGGAACGGGCCTCTCTCGGATATTTCTACTCTTTAGCATAAGTAGCAAGCTCTCTTAAGCCCCACTGGCACTTTCAGTTGCCATCCACCAGCTGACGCCAGGAGAAGTTCACCTGACAAAGACATTTCTACTATCACCTAGTGGTAATGTGTCACGTGCTAGCCCTTCACAAATTAATTAAATAAAAACATCCTAGATTTAAGTGTAAAGCTGCATGCTCCATTTAAACTTAACATTTGAAGATTTCAATTAGTAGGTGGTAGGTTCCACAAACATACTTACACATAACTTCTTATTTCAGGTCGGCCCAAGCTGCTACAAGGAATGTAGCGCCCATTCACAACTACCAACTCAATCCGATATTTAACTTGTGTATTGAGGAGGGGAATCTGTCGGTGATTGTGCATTGCCAGTCTGACCACTCTTTGCTCACCTGTCACAAACCCATCCTAGGTTGCTGAAGTGGTCTCAAATTGCATGCTAAAATTTGAGCCACCCTTTACTCTGCTGCCCTGCAACCATAACATTTGGAGTTGAATGCACTGGCGTATGGTTCAACAAAGAGTTGCAGCTCCAAACACAAAGCAGTATAGATTCAAAATTAAATGGTGGATAAATGATCAATCAAGACAAATGTCAAAGAGGAGTGATCTGAAAGAAGAGTGCATAGAGTTACAGAGTCGCAGATAAAGCAACTGTTTACTACACCAAGAAATTAGCAAACAGGTCAAAAAAGAATGTGGTATTGTGTCAATACTACCTGTGGTATCAAGAAACCAGGGAGAGGTAAGAGATAAACTTGACGAAAAAGCCCATCCTCCCACTAATTAAGTTCTAACAAACAGAAGAAGGCCTGTCTGTTCTGACATAGATTAACCCTCCACAGGATGATGGGGAAAAACCTATGGCTTTTTTACATAACATTTACCCACCAGGGCTGCCTCTTGGTGGCATGCTTCACCATTGGGTTCTTCCCATTCTGCTGCAGAACAGGGTGTGCTGCAACCGGTGTGATACACAAAAGCACCAAATAGTATAATAAGATGATGGAAATTAATTGGAGTGGGAGGGGTCTTGTGTGGAAGGTTAACATTGCCTGCCTAGTAGGTTGGTGAATCCTTTAATCTATTCTCTGGATGGTATGATTAACAAATGGGGAGAAAGTGGGCAGTCTACATGTTTCAATCTGAAGAACCGGGTTTTCTTAGAACCCAGCGGTGCCAGGGGCACACCCGAAGTCTTCGGATTCTCCTGTCTTGGAATACAGAGACACAGAATACTTCTGGATGGCGTCAAAGATCAAATTTATTAGCTGCAGCTAGTAACAGTAAACCAAGCAATACAACACGGTGTACAACTCAGGAAACTGCTCAATTTTCGTTTACAACGCAACTTTTACAACGCAAACCATTACAACACATAGCGCTGGAGGGCTCTCTAGGATAGGGAATAGGTTTAATGTACTATCCAACACCTTCCCTACTATCCACAGGGACTGGAGTTGGAATAGTAAATTTAACTATTCACTATCCAGTGCCCAAAAGCATTATGCGTTGTAATGGTATGCGTTGTAAAACTTGTGATGTAAAGGTAGGCGTTGTAAAAGTATGCGTTGTAACGTCATACATCCGCTAAGGACACACCCGAAGTCTTCGGATTCTCCTGTCTTGGAATACAGAGACACGGAATACTTCTGGATGGCGTCAAAGATCAAATTTATTAGCTGCAGCTAGTAACAGTAAACCAAGCAGTAAAACACGGTGTACAACTCAGGAAACTGCTCAATTTTCGTAGAGCAAGACATCTCTTTTTATACATATTTTGCTCATTACAAATGCACACCCACTGCGACAAATACTGACGAATGAAATACATTTTCCCACACATTATCACATCATAAAAAGCTCACTTTACATTGTACCAACCCACAAGTTAATTATTAGGACTGTCCCAAATTCAATTTCCACAAGCCGGACAAACCCATAATTGAAAGCACTACCCATGTAAAGAAAAGTCGTAAGGAAAGAAACAATTCAGATGTTGAGTAGGATAAGATATGTGCAAGAAACTAAAAGTTAACGATATCCTGAACATTGATTGGCAATTTTAGACAACGATCAGCCAGAGAAATTGGCTTCGTGAAAGGGTCAGTTTCAGGTGACGGGGTCTGCATCCTACAGTTCACTCGTGAGTCGAAAAGGGCCTGTTAATACATACATGAATAATGAGGCCCATGCAACTTTGTTCGTTCGTTCACCTCTACGGCCTACGTGAGGGCAACACAAAAATGGCGTCACGAACAACTCAAACAAAATGGAGTCCGGTCCCGAAAACCACGGAACCTCAGCCCCTCCTTTTGCCATTACGTAGGCAATGACCTAAACTCACGTCAATCTGAATCCAGGTCTATATCTATTCTCATCAGGTCATCAAGGTGTTGCTGTAACATCATCTTATTATCCTTCGCTTCTCTCGGGACGGGTCTTCTCACACAGATTGTAGCACAAAGGCCACAAATGGTGGGACCACACTGGTTGCATAAGCAACACGAGAAAAGGATTGCTAAAGCCATACCAAGGAACATCAGAATCTTCCATCCCCATCTGGACAACAGTCCCCAAAACCATTCCATCAATTACCAGTTCCCTTCGTCTACATGTATAGACTCAGCGAACTTATGTAACTTCAAGATGGCTTGGTACACTGTCGGGGCATTATCTGGTATGAAAACACAGCAATTAGACCCGATCAATTTACATACCCCACCTCTATCTGCAAGTATAATATCTAAAACAAAGCGGTTCTGTAATGTCATAAGGCGATCCGCTTGAGCTCAGCTGTAATATTGCTAAGGGCACCTGCAGTCTCATTTATAGTGGCCTCGACCACTCTCGTAAGCTGACGAATATTTCTACTATTAGCCATAGGACCCCAAAAGGGCGCGAAACCCTTAAAGAAGTCCCCAGCTTCTTGTGCAACAGTATCTCTCGCATCAATGACACCTCTTCCATATCTTGTCTTATGGTAATTGAAAACAGCAGTGTATGTAGGGGGAAGCAAAAATGCCACATAACATGTGCCTGAAAAGTCAGGAGGCAACCATGTATATGCTCTGTCGTAACAAACAAAATACGTGCCTTTAGCTGGCACGAACGGTGGAGATTTCTGGGATTTATAGACATAGGTGTGAGCACACACACTCTTACCAAGCTGAGCTCTCGGATTCTGACCATTACCTTGCAGACAAAAATGACCTCGGTGGGGTACAATCCAAATAGGGGGAGACCTTTTTCGTCTCTCCTTCTCTGTCAGACTAATACTATATCCAGTCTTATTCCAACCAACATATGCTTGTACCTCATCTTTAGGGATAGCATTATACGCATCAATATCTCTGATCATATCTACTATTCCCTGTATCAAGGCATTATTACTCGCATTATCTTTGACGGAACGTACAGGAGATGCTTCATTCGCATAGATGAACATTGACTGGAGTGCCCATACTGACCAATTAGGCAAAAAAGGCAACACCAAATATGGCATTGCCTTATCTGTCGTATGTGGCATAAGACCACAAACCCAGCAGTTTGTGGTATTTACTACTAACTGATGCTGATGCAACATCTGTATAAACGAATTGTTCACAAATTCTGATCTTCGTGTCTGTTCATGTTCAGGCAATGTATGAAAGTAAGCATGGGCGTAAAATCCGCTCCGGTCGCGGATTTTTCGGATTTTCGTCAAATTCGCAATCCGCGAACTCTCGCGAATTTGTCGAAAATCCGTGAATCCGCTCGCGGTGGATTTTTTGCTTGGTTGCGGCGCGCGGCGTGGTGCACGGCGTTCACTTTCCGTCATTAAGCGTTTGCCGAGTTGTTTTTCTCGATCATATTTTGCGAGTGCCGCGCCATTTTGGATCTTGCTGCGTGATCCCGCGGGAGTTTGGCGCCCGCGAATACGTAATCGCGGCTTGCCACCTTGCACAGCACACCTCGCGAGAGTTCGCAATTGCGAACACGTAGTTGCGGCGGAAAGGAACAATCTCGCACTCGCGAAATAGAGATTTTGCAATTCTGCACAAGAAATCCACCAGCAAACAGGATAAACCTTCAGAAAATGATGATTTTTATCAGAATCACTCCTCAGGTTGACATTTGCATGGCCTTTTTTTTTGCAAGGAGTCAATTTTTTGGGGGGGGGGAGGGAAGGAAGTGCCCCACAGTCTCCAACTTCCTGTTCCTGTCCAGCAGGCTCCTCCCAGTGCTTTGTCCATCTCCTGGTCACTTTCATTTGGATCTGGAGCTGGAAGGATTACTTTTTGTGGGTGCTGCTGGATATTTGGATTTGAGGCCTTTTTGACTTTCTTTGGATCACTTTTGGATTAGAAATCAACTTTCACAAGTAAGTTTGTTTGGGGCATTACAGTTGCTGCAACTACAATTTTTGAACTTTTTCAGAACATTAAATAAATTATATTGTGGGTAGCCACAGTATCCAGTTTTTTTGGGGCTGCTGGTGGGGCCCTTTGCCCAGGGGTGGTGAGTGTTGCATGGGCCTAGTCTTTCTGTGGGGTGTCTTCTTGAATTTAAACATCATTGAGGCCATGGATGGGCTGGGATTGTGCTTATTTTATTGTTTTTTGTCGTTTTTTGGGGGCTGCTGGTGTGGCCTTTTGCCCAGGGGTGGTGGTGCATGGACTGAGTGTGCCTGTGGTGTGGTCTCACTCTCTTTAATGTAAACATCATGGATGGCATTGGATTGTGGTGATTTCTGGCTGTTTTTCTGTTTTTTGGGGGTGTACTGTTGATGTGGACTGGCCATGTGGGTGGTGGTGGTGGCCATCTTGAGTGCTGGCTGGTACAAGCAACATGTGCTTGGGGTGCAAGGGGCCATTTTGAAGAGAGGCAGTGTCTGAGGCCTGCACTTATTTTGCCTACTTTTCATCCATTATGCCCAGGGGTAGTGAGTGTTGCATGGGCCTAGTGTTTCTGAGGGGTGTCTTCTTGAATTTAAACACCATTGAGGCCATGGATGGGCTGGGATTGTGCTGATTTTATTGTTTTTTGTCGTTTTTTTGGGGCTGCTGGTGGGGCCCTTTGCCCAGGGGTGGTGAGTGTTGCATGGGCCTAGTCTTTCTGTGGGGTGTCCTCTTGAATTTAAACACCATTGAGGCCATGGATGGGCTGGGATTATGCTGTTTTTTGTTGTTTTTGTCTTTTTTTTGGGGCTGCTGGTGTGGCCTTTTGCCTAGGGGTAGTGGTGCATGGACTGAGTGTGCCTGTAGTGTGGTCTCACTCTCTTTAATGTAAACATCCTGGATGGCATTGGATTGTGGTGATTTTTGGATGTTTTTCTGTTTTTTTGGGGTGTACTGTTGATGTGGACTGGCTTGGGGTGTAAGGGGCCATTTTGAAGAGAGGCAGTGTCTGAGGCCTGCACTTATTTTGCCTACTTTTCATCCATTATGCCCAGGGGTAGTGAGTGTTGCATGGGCCTAGTCTTTTTGTGGAGTGTCTTCTTGAATTTAAACACCATTGAGGCCATGGATGGGCTGGGATTGTGCTGAATTTTGTCGTTTTTGTCGTTTTTTTGGGGCTGCTGGTGGGGCCTTTTGACCAGGGGTGGTGAGTGTTGCATGGGCCTAGTCTTTCTGTGGGGTGTCCTCTTGAAGTTAAACACCATTGAGGCCATGGATGGGCTGGGATTGTGCTGTTTTTTGTGTTTTTTGTCGTTTTTTTGGGGCTGCTGGTGTGGCCTTTTGCCAAGGGGTAGTGATGCATGGACTGAGTGTGCCTGTGGGGTCTCACTCTCTTTAATGCAAACATCCTGGATGGCATTGGATTGTGGTGATTTTTGGCTGTTTTTCTGTTTTTTTGGGGTGTACTGTTGATGTGGACTGGCTTGGGGTGTAAGGGGCCATTTTGAAGAGAGGCAGTGTCTGAGGCCTGCACTTATTTTGCCTACTTTTCATCCATTATGCCCAGGGGTAGTGAGTGTTGCATACTTGCATGGCCCTAGTCTTTCTGTGGGGTGTCTTCAATGTAAACATCATGGATGGCATGGGATTGTGCTGATTTTTCTGTGTTTTGTCGATTTTTTGGGGTGTATAACTGAACTGATGTTCCTCTGTCTTCCATTGCTTTTAGGTGCACAAGACTCACGAGAACCACCAGTGCCAGGAAGAAGTCCTGCAGCGGTGTGTGTGTGCAGCATAACGTCACGCGACGTCACGTCTGGACACAGACAACTCTGCAACTCGTGCAACTGCTGCCTGCTGTTCTGACCTGCTCTGAAGAAGATGGCCCCAAAAAAAGTTACCCGTAGCTCCTCTAGCAAGAAAGGTGCCAGTAAGGAGCAGAAGAAGCAAGTTACCAAGGAGACTGGTGTGCCGGCCGCCCCTTTTTTTGGGAGTAAAAAAAAAAGTATGCCTGCAGCAGCAGCGGGATCTGCTGGGGACCAAGCTGGGAGCAGCACCCCCGCTCCATTGGGCTCAGTGCCACCACCACCACCACGCCAACTTAAGTCCAAGCCCTTGAGTGCTGCAGAGGCAGCCAGTATAGTTGTTCAATCACCATCGACCAGTGATGTTGGCTCATCGCAAGAAAGTAGCAGCAATGTCCCTCAAGAATCAACACAGGTTGTTGTAACTCATCTGACGAGTGTTGAACAACCACAGCCGCAACAACTATCACATGTGCAAGTACAAGCCCAAGTACATGTGGAAGGAGAGGCAGCGCAAGGAGATGCGCAAGCAGAGGTGCATGGAGGGTCACAAGTGCCCACAATAGTTGTTCCTCCCGAAGTAGGGGCACATCAGGAAATCGACAATCAAGGCGAGGTATCATTTGAGTAAGACACTCCTCCTGATGATCATTCATTGTCTTCCACACCCCTAGCAAGGAAGAGATCAAGGGTGGTGTCTACATCTTCTTCAAGCACACCTCCTTATGATCATACGGATCAAAATTGGGAACCAGCACCAATGCCGTCTGAGAGTGAGGCACACCATGATCTGACAAAGGTAGTTAAGCGTAAAAGGAAGCTCGTCCAAAGTCTCAGAGTTATGGAGTGTGATGATGAGGCTCAGCAAGAAGTGGCGGATACTGCTGCTGATGAAGACTCTGACAACGACGACCCAGTCATCATAAAGGTAACTGCAGCCCCAGCGGGCATGCAGCAAACAGACATTTTGACCCTAGCCCGAAAAGCTGCTGAGCGTGATGATGATGATGTTGTCGACGAGGAGGCAGTGGAAACACCACCACAATCATTGGAGTTAAGTAGTACACCAACTCGTACCGCTTCCATATTTCTTTCTGGCAAGAAGGGACCTCCATCCACCTTGACCTTAATTAGTGGCGGTGAAAGTGCACAACGTACAAAAGTTGGGCAATCCAGATCCTCCACTTCATCTGGCATTAGCAGCATGACCACCACCACCAGTATCGCCACCTCCTCCAGGCCCCACAGACACTTCAAGTCACCAGTTTGGGACTTCTTTACTGTTTGCCCAAAAAGGGAAAAGTTCGCCATTTGTACCCTTTGTAAGGTTGCAGTTAGTCGTGGTAAGTCAGGTACCAACTATGGTACCGGAGGCCAGAGAGGTCATCTTAAGAGACAGCACACTGTCCAATGGTTTGCGCACCTAAAGGCGATCAAGGAAGCCCGAATTGGAAGTCAAGAAAACGTTGATGTTTCATCTGATGATGACGAGGAGGAAGAAGACGTGTCAAACACTTCACTTACACCCAGTACCCCTGTCAGCAGCACACCCCATGAGAGGCACACTAAGAGTGTTGGAGCGAGTGAGACACCAACGCGCAAAAGTTCACCAGCGAGCATAATTGCGTCAACGAAGTCATTATCATCCCGTAAATGCTTGGTCCAGGGCAACATTAGAACCATGTTTTCTTCAGACGCGCCATATGAACGCAACCACCCACTGACGCGTCTGTATAACACTAAGCTGGCTAAAATGCTAGCTGTGGACCTTCTCCCTTTTTCTTTTGTAGAAGCGGTAGGTTTTCTAGAATTAGTGGCAACGCTCTGCCCTAAATGGAAGGTTCCTAGCCGGTTCTATTTTGCCAGAGTTGCGGTTCCAGCACTACATGAAGATGTGCTGGAGGCGATTGGGGCAGCTTTGCAGAAGAGTGCTGTTCACACTATACATCTGACAACAGACATGTGGACCAGTGGCGCAGGCGCTGATTACATGTGCATCACTGCACACTGGGTCTCTTTTTCAGGTGTTAAAGCAAAGCTAAACGCAGGTGTTGACCCGGACCAAGTTTTTAAAGCTGCTCGGAAACATGCAACACTAGCCATGTTTGGCTTGGAGAAAAGTCACACAGCACAAAAAGGTCTTTCACTGGCTGTCCCAAAAAAAACGCCGGATTGGTTATGTTTCCACGGATAATGGCGCCAATGTAGTTAAGGCCATGGCGCTGGGTGACTATTTCAGAGTGCCGTGTTTGGCGCACTGTATCAACCTGGTAGTTCAAAAATTCTTGAGTGATAGAGACAGTACAGCGTTCGAGGTAATGGCCACCTGCCGCAAAATGTGCAACCATTTCAGCCATTCTTTTAAGGCCCGGAAGCATCTGAGTAAGCTGCTACTTGAACGTCGAATGCCAGTGAAAGCACTCATCCAGGAGGTGGCAACACGTTGGAACTCAACCTTCTACATGCTTGAGCGTCTGTATGAGCAGTATACGGTACTCGATCACTATTTCTTAACAGAGGGTACAGCTCAGATGGACCTGCGGATGGGTGCGGCGCAATGGGACATAGTTAAAAGCCTGACAGACATGCTTCGTCCTTTTGAGTTCTTCACGCGTGCAGTCAGCCAGGAGGACTGTAATCTGGGAAAAGCTATCCCATTGTTGTGCATGCTGGAGCACCAACTGAAGGCGGTGTCTTCTGAGTTTGAAAAAGATGCCAAAAAAAAGACCCTTTTATTTTGTCGGAGAAATTATTAGAGCGCCTACGTGGTGATGAACGTCTTAAAAAGATCAACTCAGAACAGCATTACATTTGTGCTACTATTCTGGATCCACGCTACAAAAAGGCGCTGGCAGGCCAAGCATTCTTTCCTTTTGCTGATGAAGATGTTAAAAGGAAAAACGTTGGCTAGCCTGGTCAGCCAAGAGGTTTGAAAAAGAACGGCAGGATATTGAAGGAGAAGAAGGCAGTACATCAGCATCAGCAGGCCATCCCCAGTCAAAAAAATTCACTTCTGCACCTGTGGCTGTGACACAAGTGACCTCTCAGCCGTTAAAGACACCGGCAACCGGATCATCTGCACCAGACACAACAGTAACAGTGGCTGCTGTAGAGGATTGGCTAACTTTGCTTGGGTATGGTTCTTGAAAAAATGTCACAGGCACAGCAAAAAGTAAGCAAAGTGGAGGAACCGCTGAGGACCTTGAGTCGATGGTGCAGGACTATCTGAATGACTCAACAGAGGTCTTTCTTAATGATGAGCCATTGCAGTATTGGCATGGGAAAAAACAATTGTGGCCACAGCTCTCCAACCTGGCTATAAACTATTTGTCTTGCCCACTCGCAAGTGTGTCTTCTGAACGGGTTTTCAGTGCTGCTGGTGGCATTGTAACTCCCAAACGGAGCCGCCTCTCGCCCAAAAATGTGGAGCGGCTGACAATGATCAAGATGAATCAGCACCTCATACCACCAGATTACAAAGTACGAGAAAGCACGCCGCATGAAGACCAGGAGGACGGCAACGTAGATGAGGGGATTTGTTCTCTGTTCGGTCACACTGACCTCATCCTGCCTGAATTCGCAGAGTATGATGACGAAATCTTCTTCTTATTCCCTGACACCGAGCCCTGAAAATGAGACAATGAATCAATAACTTTCTTTTTCGTCCTTATTCACTTTTATTCCTGTGTGTCTGTCTTTCTTTGTTTTGCACAGTTAATTTAATTCAAACTTTAATCACCTAATCCCAAAAACAAGCCCATCAGCAGAACTGTCTTCACTTGTTTGCTTATTGATTTGAAGGTGCCGCAGTCTACATTCCTCAGGTTCACAAGTTCTGAAGAACATGCTCCTCTATCCTCCTCCTCCAGACTCCTATTTCCCTCAAAGCAGAGGGCTGGATTACGCCCAATGAAGAAAGACTCAGCACTTTTGGAGGTGTTCTACTTCTTTGCGGCTGAGTTGACGGCTCTGGGCCCATTGCTGTGAAGCTCTAATAACGGATAAAAGTGTTTTGGACCAAATATGACGCGGAAATTTCTTGCCGTTTTTGCTGACTTGCTTGCCTTTGAGGTGCTCTTTGGCGGGGTTCCGGGTGTTTGTGGGTGAGTTTTGGGGTCTGGGAGCACTGCTGCGACAGTCTAATCTTGATTGCATTTGCTTTTCAGGAAATCCGTGGTGGAAAACAGGAGTTATGATGATGACCTAGCTGCACAGCGCGTTTGGACCGAAGGCCGAGAGATATTGTAAGTATGAGATTTTGCTTTTTGGCTGTTTGGGGGTGTTGTCGTGTGCTTTTTGGCGGGTGGGTTGGCGGGTCTCTTGGGGCATTCCTGTGAAGGTCTAATAACGGATAGAAGTGTCTAGGACAAAATCCATGCAGATTTTTTTTGTTGCTATTTCTTCTGACATCTTGCTCAATGTAGCGTTTCCGGGGACCTGTTTGAGGGGCTTCCTGGTGTTTGTTGGTGGGTTTTGGTGTCTCTGTCGGAGCACTGCTGCGACAGTCTAAACTTGATTGCATTTGCTTTTCAGGAAATCCGTGGTGGAAAACAGGAGTTATGATGATGACCTAGCTGCACAGCGCGTTTGGACCGAAGGCCGAGAGATATTGTAAGTATGAGATTTTGCTTTTTGGCTGTTTGGGGGTGTTGTCGTGTGCTTTTTGGCCTGTGGGTTGGCGGGTCTCTTGGGGCATTCCTGTGAAGGTCTAATAACGGATAGAAGTGTTTAGGACAAAATCCATAAGGAAAAACCTTTTGGCACTTTTTGTAACTTAGGGTTCGTTAGGGTTAGCTAACTATTATTTTGGCCATACTTATTTATCCTTAAAAAGGTGACTCAGACAGAGTACGCAATTTCAACAATATTGTACTGTCTTAGGGAAATCAAAGTGTGACTTTTTGCACCACACAGCGTACATACCTTATATTTATTTATCAGTGGTATTGTAATAGCACTTCCTGTTTTACGTTCAATAATTACAGGCCGGGTTTCAGTCAACATCCGCCAGGCAGGCAGTGGACAGGGTGTCTTCTGTCAGTGGTCACCAACATTGATGGACGAAGCATCAGCTGGAATGGAGGAGTGCCGCTAATAAGAGGAATTGTTTGCTGCATGCAACTTACTTACCAAATTCAACAGGACAACTCCAACAACATACAGAATACAGATACAGTATCCATTGTTTTCTTCTATGAGTGTGACTGCATGTGGTTAGCTTTAGTTTGTACCCAAAGATTTCTTTATCTTCAATTATTGTTTGTCCATGCTGTGCTTTTTTTTCTTCTCTCAACAAAATCTACCCAAAAAGAAACCCCCATTCCCATCCATTTTCCAAACCCTAACCCTCTTCCCCCGGGCTGTGTGGTTTTGCTTGATGACTGACTAAATGACATCAATAATTCCACACACTTGCTGGGGAGGATAAGGTCATAGCAACAGGCTGGTGAAGGAATACGAGGATATATTCTAGCCTTACTCAGCTTCAGTACTATTTCTTGTAGTAGTAGGAGCCAATGTCAAATAAATTCAACGCAAGTACTAGTTATACTTGCAATACTTTACCATTTGTTAGGCTACATTGTGGCACTGTTCTAGTGTACTGTCACCTGCTATATTCTCGATCGTGCCGTAACCGTTGTAATGCTACAGTAAGGACAAACCAGGTTTCGTTTTATTTTTTCCATAGGCATGCAACTGCCACTGTGTCACACCACTAGTACCACCGCAATGAGGAAATTTCATCCGCCCAGGATTGCCAACCTTAATCCCCATTTCACGTGGAGCCAGCCCTGGGCCTAGCCCTAATTTCTAACACAAATTACAGGTAAGATAAGCGTTTGGTGGGAGGTAGTATAATGGAGTATTAGGACTAGACGAGAGATTGACGGTAGTACTACTAAAGTCCTAGGACTCTTCAGGAAAACAAACTTACTGTTACACCCCCACCCACCAGACTGAAAAGCAGTAAAAAACAGGTATGGTCAGATAAAGTTTAAAAAAGTATATTTATGTAGCCCTAACAAAATAATCTCCCTCAAGACCCTCCCTAACCCCAACGATTGTCTTTGAAAAGTCCCAAAAAGCACCCAACTCCCAAATCCCACCCCCCAAAAGTCTCTAAAAAAAGGGCAAGGGACACTCCACTACTGGAGGGTGCTGGTGAATTTTGCGGCCAGGGCATCATACTCCTTGCGGAGGGTGGCATGCTCGAAGCGGAGGCCCTCCACCAAGTTCTTGTACCTATGGACCTCCTGCTCCAGGTAGGACATTCTCACTCCTAGGTGGCGCTGGCGTGCCTTGCAGCTCCTGTGGGGGGCAGCTGGTCTTTTTGCTGCTTGGCGGTGGCGGTTGGCTTTGTTAGCCCGGCTCCGTACCGCTGGAGCACTGCGCTGGCTGGCAGCCCGTGGGTTCACGGAGGAGGATGCAGCTGTCCCAGTCGAGGATGTTGTGGTTGCACCGGTCGACTGCGTGTCCTCCGACTCCTCCAGGGCCACCAGCCGCCGATATTCCGCGACAGTGGCATCCAGCCTCCGTTGCCGGGCCATTCGAGCCTGCTCCCTCCGTGATGTCGATTTGGAAGGAGCAACTATATGAAGAAAGAAAGACATAGTCTGTAACCATTGCTCCTTAACATTAATAACACAAAGTGATTGAGCCGAAAGTTGTGTCACAGTACCAGAAGCAAATTGAAAGCACAGTACATAACTATTGAGGACAGTATCTATCTAACCTCCCACTTCTGCATCCTTGCTCTAACATTAGTGGTAGTTTAATGAACAAATTCTACGACCACTATGGACTTCCATTACAGTCGACTATGACAGTACACCAGTTTTATTCTTCTTCTTCTCTCTTGTTTCGGAAAATTGGTACGTTATCTTATGCAAGCCGGCAGAATGCCAGCACAGTAAACTTGCACCCGAGAAAAACAGACGCACACCATGATGAGTGAGACAGACTTGCGTTATTGTACCGGTCCAGTACATGCAGGTGGTGAAGCTATTACTTTTCTATTACGGGTGGCACTGAGAATACTCTGTTACAAGGGCTACTGCTTAATTAATTTACCTTTCACCCTACAGTGCAAATAAGTACTAGAAAAGGAAAATGAAGAAGCTAAATAATTAGATTATCTATCACTTCACATGGGATGTATTTGATGACATATGGGATGACTTTAGGTGCTTTGCTTATTATTGAGTGAACAGTGATACACCCACACATGAATGACGTACTACTACTAAACTAAAGTTATTAAGAGAGGTACGGAGTGTCCACCGTAATAACCGGATATATGCTGTGCTTGCAGTTGCAATACAAACTATTGCTACTATTCATGGTAGTATTGGACAAATTTACAATTTCTTTTCCTTGCCTTCCCTACACTGGAACGGACGTGCGGGTGCGGTGTTACATGCTCTTCAAGGTAACACTTAGTTCATCCAGTGACCATCTACTCTCTCTAGATACACATGTGCTATCTAAGAGTCAGATAATACCATGCTCCAGGCATCCATCCATTCAAAGTATATGCACACATACAGTTTATGTTTCACCCACCCAGGCTGTTGTCCTTCCACCCATCCTTGCTTCATCATTGACCCAGCCATGCACCATACCATATTCTTTCCTTCCCAGCCACCTCGGGGGCCAAGCAAACACATATCATTCTTCTTTGCCAGCCATCATAACATTTCTCGTCCTTCCACACTTACTTACACCCTTCTTTCGCTTTTCGAATATATAGCTTACCTTTGCCCGCCACCACCGTGTCAACCCTCACAGGCACATTGGTGTTGTCCAGCACTCGCACCGCCTCCTCCCCAGAAGAGTTGTCCTCCTCATCCACCACCTCCGCGCTGGCCCCGCCACCAGATGTTCCACCTACAAAGTAAATTTTTAGAATGTTAGAATACACCACTCACTACTGTATAATATTTGGTCTAGGAGGAATAAAGAAAGTTAAAAAAAACGAAATACAATGTAATAATTTGTAACTGTATACTCTACAGTAAAAATGTCCCTTTTTCCAGGGAAGGCTGTTGGCTTGCTGCACTTTTTGGCACAACTGATGAATGCTTGCTTTTTATTTTTAACACACAACACTTTTTCTCCTAACAGAAGCTTGACTTCTAAGAACACGATCAGGGTCAAGCTCAAGTTCAAACCAGGTGAGAGCTCAGCTCGACCACAAGAAATGTGTCCAATTAATCGTTAGCACTAAGCACTTTTCCATTTTCAGTTAAACGTTTACTTTTATGACAAAGTTGATTTTAATAAATGTGTTTAGTTTTAATAAAGCTTTTAAACTTAAATAGACTCTGTGGTTTTTGGTCCTCCAGACTAGAGTGGATGAGCTAAAGGTTTTGGAATTTTTGCAAGCATGAGTGCCTCTGACACTTCTTGACTGTGACTCCGTACTCTTGCCCTGCGTAGGATAATCTAATGATCATTGGGGATCAATTATCGGTGACTTAGGGAGCTAAATGACTCTGCCACACTATCTAGTCAGTAAGGAGATTGGGGGTTCTTCAAAGTCTGATATCACTGAGGTATGTGGAAAGAAAGTCTACCTGCGCCTTTTATAATTGATAAACAATGCACTATTTAGTGTTCATAGTTCGGTTTGTGCAGATTTGTCCCTGCAACAGTGGTAGAATGGATTGTCCTTCTATCCAAAACAAAAGTAAAGTAGTATCTTATTCTTTCTTGGTGGTCATTCACCTTTTTATTGTTGGCAATTGTCAAAGCATAAACATTTAGAAGACTTGAAAAGACATTATGGACAATCCCAGAGGACTGCACTCAGTGCATAGAGCTATTGCTGACTAGAATGGGAGTCCAATGGAATTGCCAAATGTGCAATCTTAGTTAGCTACACAGACAGACTAATAAGAATAATCTAGTAATACCACAGGGAGTCATAGTCGAGGCAGGATAAGAATTTAGATCCAGTCTACAAGAAGATCAAAGACGATTTAGAAAAAATCGAATGAGGAACGCTAGGAAAAAATAGGTACTCTTTATTAAAATTAAAACTTACTGGGGCCAGCAAAGGAGCCCTCGCCTGCCCGATCCTGGCCTGCATCCTCCTGAACAGCACCCTCCTCCTGTGTCCTCTTGCCCTTGGGGGGAGCTGATGTACAACATGAAAGAAAGAAAGACCAGAAAACATGGGTGAGATTTGTCAACCAAATCAAACATTTCAAAAGAACTATAACAAAATATTTTGGAGAAATAGCAAATAGATAGGTCAATATATCCCGTGGAATAGTTGTCTATCTCATGTGGTATACTACGTTATTCGTATTGCCTGATTTGCGGACCGTTGACTTTCAAAGTTCCTATGTAACTCAATAAACAGACTACTAAAAAGGTTTGCCTAGGCCTGGCAGGCAGAAGTCCGCAGCACGCAAAGTGACAGACAAAGTCCATCCTGCTTGCAAACTCAAACTATCAATCCACCGACCACCACCACTATTTCTTCTTATAGCCATGTGTCTAAAGGAAGGACTGGACTTCAGTCTGTTGGGGCTGATTTAGAAGTCCCTTGCGGCTCATTTTTCTCCATTGTTGCGTGACTTTTGTGACGCAGCGGCAGAACAAAAGAGTCGCCATGGTGCGACGTATATATTTTTTAAAAAACGCATATGGGACATGCATCACGTTGTAAAGCCCAGCACCATCAGGGGGCGTTCCGGCGCAAGGGAGGGCGTTCCTGCGCAGGAACGAATCCTAAAAGTGACTGAGGGAAATCTACAAGATGTCAATCAGTCAATTTTAGGACAATGATGCGTGACTCAAACCCTGCGCCTGCTTGAAGCCGACGTACGGCGTGATGCAGCATTGGGGAGATAGGGCACCCCAGAGCATTGCTGGAGCTGCGCCATCGATGGCACGCAACTCCAGCAATGCGCCGCCTTTACGCCACAGATGCGTAAGGCTTCTGTGACGTTTTGGGCCAATGGGTGGTGGTGGCATGGCGCACAATTACTGCCGCATCCCTGCTACTTTGCAGGGATGCGCCGGTAATTGAAAATATGACCCTTAGTGTCTAGCATTACGCAGTTCTTTACACTACACTCATACATAATTTCTCAGGCCAATGAAATGAACACAAAATACAAAACAAATAGGCACAGTAGCAAGCAAGGCTACTGAGAAGGAGAGCAGTGCACCTGAAATGCATAAAAGATTTTGAAATATAATTTACCTAATGTAATCGGCAGCATTATTGCTCTTGGTAAAGAACAAAGATTTGCAAATAACAGAGCCGGATAAAACAGATTAGTGATGAAATAGCTAGAAATGGCTAGGCTACTACTACTCACCAAGCCCGGGGACCTCTACGCCGAGCGCGTCCAGCAAGTCCCGTTCCCGGTCCATGACATCCGTCCAGCGGTGGGTGGCCTGGTTATAGGTGCGCCGGACCCCAGAGAGCTTAAACATGGCCCGGCACACCTTCTCCCACCGCTTCCGGCGCTCTCGGATGCCATAGCCGGTTGCGATCTTGCCGCCTCCCAGGATCGTCTTGGGGAGGCGGCGCTGGACGTGGAAGATGAGTGCGGCCACCTCCTCCGCGCTTAAGATCTCTCGTGGCATCACTTGCTCCCCCCTCAAACGCCCGCACGGGAGCCGGGCACGGGGTGCGGGACCCTTCCCCTTCTCAGGGTGCTTCCCGGCTCCCTTTACCACGGTCTGGGCAGAAATGAGTGAAATAATAAAGAAGAAATAGAATAGGGAAGAAGAAGAGAAAAGAGTTTAAAAAAGTAGTTTAAAATTAACAAAAAGTAGCAGAAAACACAAAAATATAGAGCTAGAAAAATAGAGGGATAGATAATAAGTAAAATAGATCAAATAGACTTCAAAAAAGCAAAGGATGGCAGAGATTCAGAGAGGATACAGAAAGCATGCCCAGAACCATAGCAATGAATGAGAAACAAGATGGCCGCGCCCATTCACGACCGCGTGGGTAAGTTCGCGCGAGATTTTCCTCGCGATCACGAGCGAAATTGTACTAGCGAGCAGCACACTTTGCGAGATTACACATAGCGGCCGGAAACGGAATTACGTCACGCAAACAAGATGGCCGCGCCCGTGTCCGACCGCTAGGGTAACTTCGCAAACGTATAGCTACAAGCGCCTTGCGAACATGCAAAAAATCACGCGAACATACACGCCGCAAAAAAAAAATTGTATTCGCACGGATTCGCGCCCCGCAAATCGCGCGAAATTGCAGAAAAACGATTTTTGCTAAACTGAAAGCCATCAGCAGGTGCAAAAGTTCAAACTTAACATTAGTAACCATTCACTCTAGTGCTTCCTGAGGGGCCCCTCCAGAGTTCAGTTGCCTATTTGCAACTATTCCATGACCCTGCTATGACCCAAACAGCAGGCTCATAGAATAGCTACAAGTAGACCATAAAGGTCCTGTGACAAAAAAATTGCACTGCAACAGAAAGCAAATTACAGATAAGGAAGGAAGCAGGTGCCAGCCAGACTGGAAGTTTCAAAATTACTGACACATTACTCACCCCCAAATTAATTCATGGCAGTTGAAGAAGGGCAGGTGTGCTTGCTTTCACTGCAACAGAAAGCAAATTACAGATAAGGAAGGAAGCAGGTGCCAGCCAGACCCGAATTTTCAAAATCACTGACACATTAATCAACCCCAAATTAATTCATGGCAGTTGAAGCAGGGCAGGTGTGCTTGCTGTTTTTCACCCCCATAATCTACAGTGATAAACAAACCTAATGGGTGGCAGTGAGGATGTACCAGAGGGTGGCATGGGTGTACCAGAGGGTGGCAGTGGTGAAACAGAGGGTGCTGTGAACCTGTGATCATAAACCAGACGTAGAAACAACATAGTCGCGGCCGTTGCGAGACGAAAAGTAAGTTCGCAATTGCGAAATGGTCCTCAAATCCTCGCGAACGCTCGCCAACACAAAAAACGTAAAAATCCGCAAATCCGCGTATTTTTGCGGATTTCGAATCCGTAAATTCGCAAATTCGCGTACGCGAGATCCGCTAGATCCGCCCATACTTACTCATGTGGGGAAACAGTAGAAAAAGTAGGTTGGGACGTAGATGTAAGCGTATGTTGTATGGCATAAACAATCCAACCCACACACCCCAATATAATATTCAAAAGCATCAAAAAACACAATATCAAAAAACATTTGCTACGGACCAATGTACACATTTTCTTTTTAGCATCAATTCTCTCAACACTTCAAGATCCAAAAGACTCCATCCTCTAACGTGCTGCTCAAGGCTATTGCCTTCTTCACTTAAGTGTGCGTCAAGATCGTACTAACGACCATGAACCACAGACCTTTCGTCAATTCGCGGCTCACCCCTTAAGGTTGTACCGCGACCCTGCAGCTGAGTCCGGATGGTGACTCGAAAAAGGAAAAAAGGTAAAAAAAAGTCTCTTGATCTGACAAGGTGTAATTCACTACATAAAAAATTCAATTTTATTTGTCCATTGATTAATTCCTTCTCGGTCTTAGATTGTAGCGCTCTTTACCAGGCACAGTTTGCTCTTGAAAAAGGATTTCCGGATTCGTTGTGTCGAGTCTCAAGGGCAAAGGCACAGCAGCTTGCAGTATGTCATCATCCTCGCGTTCTGACTGAGTCCATGTCAAATGTGCATCACTAAAAGGTACAAATCTAGGAATCCTTTCACATTCGGAATTGGCTATTCAATCTCTCACCCACTTATCATACGGTAGGGGCAAAGGAACTTTTTTACAATGGGTGGCATGCACCCAATTTGTTTTACCAGCTACCCTAACTGCAGTTCTAGTGGCCAAAAGGACCAAATGTGGTCCAGTCCATCTCGGTTCCAAGTTCTTAGTTCGTTGAAAATTCTTCGTCAAGATGAAATCACCAGGTTGAATCGTATGGCCTGGATCTGCAGTAGCTGTCGGCAAACTGTCATAGACCTGTTGGTGGAGAACACATAATTTAGCAGTCAAGTCATGCAAGTAATCCACCAACATAGGGTACTCAATTTCACTGTACTTTTTAGGCCTTGGCACATCCCAAATATTGGCCGACCGACCCAAAACAATTTCATATAGGCTAAGTCCCACACGAGAATGTACTGCCGTCCTTGTTGACAAAAGGGCTAATGGCAAGGCATCTGGCCATGTAAGACCAGTGCACGCTTGTATCTTAGCTAACTTCAGCTTCAACGTGCCGTTATAGCACTCGACCAGACCTGCTGACTGGGGGTGATTCGCAGCATGGAATTTCTGATTGATACCCAAACCCGCACACACTTTCTTCATGATCTGACTCACGAATTCACTCCCATTGTCGCTCCATACAATTCTCGGCAAACCATATCTAGGGAAGTACTCCTCGAGCAAAACCTTGGCTGTAGACAAAGCAGTATTATCCTTTAGGGGGTAGGCCTCTATCCATCTGGAAAAGGCACAAACAACCACAAGGACATACTTTAGATTGTTGCATCTCTCCATGTGAATGTAATCTAGCTGTATCACTTCAAACGGATACGTTGGAGGGGTATACAACCTTTATAACGCAACTTTTACAACGCACTACCATTACAACGAAACTTTTACAACGCAAAAACTATTACAACGCATGTATTTACAACGCATGTTTTTACAACGTAGGTACCTTTACAACGCATACCATTACAACGTAAGTATTGGTAAGTATATAATTATAATTAAAATGTTATATGTTTGGGGTTTTTTTAAGGGGTATTTTTAGGGTTCAGGGTCAGTTTTGGGTTTTTGGGTAAAGGGGTATTTTGAGGATTCAGGGTCAGTTTTGGGTTTTTGGGTAAAGGGGTCTTTTTAGGGTTCAGGGTCAGTTTTAGGTTTTTGGGTAAAGGGGTATTTTTAGGGTTCAGGGTCAGTTTTTGGGTTTTGGGTAAAGGGGTATTTTTAAGGTTCAGGGTCAGTTTTGGGTTTTTGGGTAAAGGGGTATTTTTAGGGTTCAGGGTCAGTTTTTGGTTTTTGGGTAAAGGGGTATTTTTAGGGTTCAGGGTCAGTTTTGGGTTTTTGGATAAAGGGGTATTTTTAGGGTTCAGGGTCAGTTTTAGGTTTTTGGGTAAAGGGGTATTTTTAGGGTTCAGGGTCAGTTTTGGGTTTTTGGATAAAGGGGTATTTTTAGGGTTCAGGGTCAGTTTTGGGTTTTTGGGTAAAGGGGTATTTTTAGGGTTCAGGGTCAGTTTTGGGTTTTTGGGTAAAGGGGTATTTTTAGGGTTCAGGGTCAGTTTTGGGTTTTTGGGTAAAGGGGTATTTTTAGGGTTCAGGGTCAGTTTTGGGTTTTTGGGTAAAGGGGTATTTTTAGGCTTCAGGGTCAGTTTTGGGTTTTTGGGTAAAGGGGTATTTTTAGGGTTCAGGGTCAGTTTTGGGTTTTTGGGTAAAGGGGTATTTTTAGGGTTCAGGGTCAGTTTTGAGTTTTTGGGTAAAGGGGTATTTTTAGGGTTCAGGGTCAGTTTTGGGTTTTTGGGTAAAGGGGTATTTTTAGGGTTCAGGGTCAGTTTTGGGTTTTTGGGTCAAGGGGTATTTTTAGGGTTCAGGGTAAGTTTTGGGTTTTTGGGTAAAGGGGAATTTTAAGGATTCAGAGTCAGTTTGGGGTTTTTGGGTAAAGGGGTATTTTTAGGGTTCAGGGTCAGTTTTGGGTTTTTGGGGTACAGGGGTACAGGGTAAAAATAAAATAAAAATAAATGTAAATTAAATTAATTAAATTAAATTAAATTAAATTACATTTTATTAAATTATATTAATTTCAATTAATTTACAATTAAAAAATTAATATATACTTACCAATACTTACGTTGTAATGGTATGCGTTGTAAAGGTACCTGCGTTGTAAAAACATGCGTTGTAAATACATGCGTTGTAATAGTATTTGCGTTGTAAAAATTTCGTTGTAAAGGTATGCGTTGTAAAAGTATGCGTTATAACGTCATATATCCGTTGGAGGAGCAAAATGAGTCATGACCAGCTGGATTTGGAGTTCCCTTTCCAGGATTATACATCAGACAAACCATACAATGCTTCACCACATTCTCAGCACATTTAGGAATTCCAGCATTCTGCCATACCGGAGCCAACAACTTGCATATTCGTTTCGAACTAATGTGAGCCATTCCATGAGCCATAGTAACCACTGGGAACACATATGCATCAGGCAACAACCATCGCTGGTGCTCCGACAACTCAACCCAACGGTATGCGACGTTTACAACGCAACCGTTACAACGCCGTTCCATTACGACGCGGTCATAACAACGAAAGTTGTTACAACGAATTGCGCTGGGGGGCGCTCAAGGATAGTAAATCATTTAATTTACTATCCCAACACCTTCCCTACTATCCACGGGGACTGGTGTTGGAATAGTAAATTAATTTTTTTTAATTTGCGCCCCCCCAACGCAAGTCGTTGTAACGACTTGCATTGTTACAACCGCGTTGTAATGGAACGCGTTGTAAAAGTGTGCGTCGTAATGACGTACATCCAACCCAACAACCTGTCGAATCCAACATACCCGTACTTTCTCTCCGTGTACTCACTTCTTTCTCAATAGCTTCAGCCTGAATCATCTTCACACTTTCTATTGTGTCTTCACACATTCCACCAGCCATAACCCAATTAGCAGGGCCTGCAACATACATACGGCTCATCATGTCTTTCGCCGTTTCCTTCGCAACTTCATCCGCAAACGCATTTCCTCAGCCCACATCATCCACAACCTTCTTATGGGCACTACACTTCACAATTGCAATCTGCTTTGGGAGAGTAAGTGATTCAAGAAGTTCATTCACTAATTGCCCATGCTGAATTTTCATACCATAAGAAGTAAGAAATCCTCTCTCTCTCCACAAACGTCCGAAACTATGGGCAACACCAAACGCATACTGGCTATCAGTATAAACATTCACTCGCTTTCCCTCTGACAACACACACACTCTAGTCAATGCAATCAATTCTGCTGGTTGCGCAGAATTCTGTGCTATACGTGCTGTTTCAACGACTGTATGTAAAGTTGTGACAGCATATGCCGCAGTCGTTTCACCATTCTGAAGCTTGAAACACGAACCATCTACCCATAGGGTACCATCAACATTCATAAGAGGAGTATCTTTCAAATCAACTCTAGCCTTCGTTTCTTCCTCTGTCCGAAGAAAGCAATCATGCTGTTCTTGACCATCTGTCTCTACAGAAATCGGCAACAACGAAGCTGGATTCAACACATTACATCTCCTAATGTGAACATGGCTAGCCAAAAGAGTCAGCTCATAACCTGACAGACGTGCACTAGTAAGGTGCTGAGTCTTAGTCCTATTCAATAAAGTATCCACTGCATGTGGAACCATCACAATCAGCGTATTATCCAATACCAAACCAGCAGACTGTCGGATAGAAACAGCCGCTGTAGCTCTCAAACAGCTCGGCAACGCTTTAGCTACCGGATCTAATGTCGCTGAAAAATACGCACATGGACGCTGCTTGTCTCCAAATTGTTGCGTCAACACTGACAATGCACAACCTTCTCTCTCGTGAACATACAACGTGAAAGGTTTACTGTAGTCCGGAGTACCCAATACCGGAGCCGAACACAATGCATCACGTAATTCAGAAAACCTTTTCTGACATTCATCAGACCAAGGGAGAGGATACGGAGTATCTTTAAGAGTCAGCGCCAACAGAGGTTTCACTAGCAAGGAAAAGTTGGGGATCCACTGCCTAAAATACGAGGTGATACCCAAAAAGGTACGCACTTCTCTCTGTGTGGATGGCACACTCATTTGCGCAATCGCTTGAATTCGTTCTGGGGTCAACCTTCTTCCCTCCTTCGACAAGAGATGACCTAAGTAGGTTACTTCTTGTCAACAATACTGTAACTTGGAAGGTGACACTCTATGATGAAGGTCAGACAAATGTCGTAACAACGCAAGAGTAGCTTCTTTACAAATCTCTTCGTCATCAGCAGTAATCAGCAAATCATCAACGTACTGTATAAGAGTAGCACCAGTAGGCAACACAAAACCATCAAGCTGAGTTTTCAACGCCTGACTATAAATGGAGGGACTTTCACAATAACCTTGAGGAGCTCTCTTAAACCAGAAGCTTCGGCCTCCTAATGAGAAGCCAAAAATATCTCTACTCTCCTCGGCAATCGGAATACTGAAGAAAGCATTCTTCAAGTCGATAACAGAAAACCAGGCTGCCGAAGTACGAGTCAACAAAGCAGTGATATCAGGGACAACAGGAAACTGTGGCACCACAATCTTATTCACTTCTCGAAGATCGATCACAACCCGATACACAGGTGGCTGAGAAGCATCAGTACGCTTAAGGACAGGCAGAACAGGACTGTTACACACGTTACCTCTTGTTTCTTCAATTACACCCTTCTCAACCAAATCATAAATAATTGCTAGAAGAGCTCTCTCGCCATCGCTCGATATTTTATATTGGACAATACGAGGTAGCCTAGCATTCGACTTAAGGGTAACAACATAGGGTGGAATCTGCAAGAGACCAACATCATTGGGACCTGTAGCCCAAAGTGTAATAGGAAGAGAACGCAATTCCAGTGGAAGACAATCTTTAGACAAATACATCGGGGAAATCACTTTCTTACCCAAGGTAAGATGTACTCCCGAAGGAGAGCAATGTAATGTTGCATGCAGTTTTTCATCAAGTCCGAACCCAACAGATTCTCACCACAACCAGTCGTTAGAATAAGTGGAGCTTCCAATTCACAAGGGCCAATGGTAAGGGACAAAGGACTAGAAACCGGATTACGAACTGGAGCGCCTGAAAATCCTACTGAAACATTGGTCAAGCCAGACAAAGGTGCGCCAGGAAATTTAGAGTGCATAATAGAACTCTTCATCGCACCAGTATCCAAAAGAAAAGGTTCTACCACACCTGATGTAATCACTTCAACATAAGGTCCACTCTGGTCTACTGTAACTGACACTACTCCTTCTCTTTGCCCATGGCTGTCCTAACTATTATTATAACCAGCACTTTCACTCTCGACATAATAATCATCAACATAGTACTGTGCAGACTGAACACTCGGAACATTCTGTCTGTCAAAATAATTCGCAGAATTCTCAAGGGAAGAGGAACGCTCATTCTGGCGTAACACACCACGTCCCCTACCCCTAGGAGCTTGCTGGAAACCACCACGACCTCTCTGACCAGATACACCATACGCACGCTGTAACAAAGCCGGGCAACTATTCTTGAAATGACCTTCCTCTCTGCAATAAGCACACTGATTAGGACCAGGAAAGAATCGCGGAGCATAAGGCTCAGGCTTCTGTAACAATCTATGAAACTGTGGAGGTTGCTGGAACTGAGGCTGATTCTGACGAGGCGGATAAGCTTGCTGCAAAAGAACCTTCGTCTTTAGATCTTTAGTTTTCTTCTCTGCTTTATCCTTCACATCTTTATCCCTATTCTCATAATATTGTGCAGTAGCCAATATCTGGGCCGACGAAGAAACAGCCCATGAACTCTCAGAGTCCTTTAACTTATTAGAAAGTTCAGGAAGCAAATTAAAGACAAATTTGTCCACAAACAACCTTTGACCACCTTCCGTACTCATGTCCTGACCACTATGATCGATAAACATTTCCTCAAACCTATTGAAGAAATCAGATACACTCTCGTCTTTCTTCTGTTTGCATGCTGCTAACTTATCCCAATTCACTTGCAAAGGAGGCATCATAGTTTTCATCAAATTAATAATCCTACCTGGTAATTCTGCAACTAAATGTTCAGGTTTAGCACCTTCTACCTGCCGACCATCTGCAGCAACAATATTAGCCCACGTATCTCCTAATTCTGCCGCATGATTCTCATGACGAATCTTCGCCCACAAAGGTTGAGGAACTACATTACCCATCAACATATCTATATCAGCTAAATTCATAATACAGGCATCAACTCTCTGAGACAACTCTTTGTAAAATCCAGCAGGATTCTTACGAGGGTCAGGTAAGGTCTGCTTAAGAGCCAAGACCTCTGCTCTTTTCCAAGGGACATGTACCCACACTCGCTGAAAATGTGCCGGTACACCCTGAATATCCTGATTAACATTAGCAACAGCTTCCTCTCTCCATACAGGGGGAACCTCTCTCCTAGGATACTGCTTCACTTTCCTCCTAACAGAGGAATCAGATTCGTACAATGTCTGAGGTGGTAATCTAGACCTAAAAACAATTATCGTCTCCACGGCATCTGTAACATCAGATTCCACTATCGTCCCTTTGGCAAATTCTGACTGAACATCAAGCACTTCCTGCGGAATCGGACCCAACTCATTATCTTCCCATTCCTGACGAAGAAAAGTACACATTACATCAAAAACGTACCTTTGCTTAGGCGGCTCCCACCGAAAGAAAACATCCATAACCGCTGGCAAATTATACCTGGAAGCATTTAAAATCCATCTACGAACCAACAAATCCAACAATGTCCGTTCCTCGGAAATAGGAAGCTGACTACGACTCTGCTTACGTTCCGAAACAGGGGTCATATTCAGTGACCCAAACAATGGAGACAACAGATTAACAACAGTCTCAGTCATTCGTTTTCGAGCAGAAGGAGAAGAAGCAGACATAAGAACATGAGAATAAGTATTTTGAGGCAAAAGAGGTGTAGGGACAAGAACAGTAGGAGTCGAAGATGCAGAAGTAGAAAGCAAAGGAGTGGGTTGCGCAGTAGGAAGCAAAACCATCTGTGGAGCACCGGGTGGCTGAACAACAGCAGGAGGTTGTGTGATGTATTCCTATAGGTTCTGAATCGATCCCCCTATTCCTGACCCTATTCTGGTTAAACAAACCAACAAGTTAACTAACAGTCAGCCCATGAGGCAGAAAACCCCCATGATGCAGATACCGTTATCTGACGCAGTCACACTACGGCACAGGAACGTGTTATCTGATTAGGTCATAACGCTTGCGATCTAATTAGACAAGCGATATTCCTCCAGCCCCTGATAAGGCATACGGAGTTCTCATAACAAATCAAACCTATGACAACCTGGGCAAAACCCTGCGGCCATTGTTTTGATTTCACCGAGAACTTCAGCAAAAGAATGTGCTAACGAGCAAGTCGTATGACATCCTTATTGACGTATCTATGTCCATCCTTACGTCAATCTCGGCACCTTAAAGGTATAAATATTACCGATCTTGCCCTATGCAAACACACGCGTGGTGACGAGACGGAGCAGCCATACTTGCCGAAGCCCAGAGCAGAGCAGACCCCACTGGCACAGCCCCGCCTTCCTGACGCGCTGAGAACGAGACGCGCTGATTTCTCCTGCCGAGAGATCCAGCACCGGCGCTTCCGGGTAGCCCTCGCAGGCAGCCTGGAATATCGAGACCAGAGAGAGAGATACCATCCCTCATTCAACCTAGATTCCAGGTACAGAACTGAATAACCCCTCACAGAGAATTCTTTAGTTATTTACTTGGCAAAAACAAACTTAACTTAAACTGTAACTTTCTATTCCCGCCCACGTATTAGGCTTAGGTCAGGTACACGGGGTAGGCGTATTTAGAAACACCAGTTGAGTACGTTTAGTCAAATGTATATGTGTATGTAATATATTTTATTCATTTTAAAACATCTTATGGCTTAGAAACCATATCAATGTTTTTACAGTATTATTTTATACTATTGCTTTTAATGTATGCACTTTACTTAGCTATAAGTATTGCAATAATATCGATCCATTTCTCTTGTACGAGAAAAGAGACTGATCAATAAATAACACCTTTTTATTGAACACGCCCGTCTCTTCCTTTTCTCTACAATCTGATGAGACTAAGAATGCACGTACTGACTGAGTAAAATAAATTGCCTTTTGTTCACACGACTCTCGAGATATACTCTTGATTAGGGGAGAGCAAAGTTGTCATGTTCTATGGTTGTCAGAAACTAAATCCCTTCTTGTCTAATCAGGGAAGTTAAGTCCTTCCTGAACATTCGAGAAAGTTTCTAGTGAACTCTGAGCTAGCTGGCAAAACCCAAAACTTTAAGTCTAGTATCGACAGTAGTAGACCTAGTTAACGTCTGGCCTAGGCCTTTACTGCTGTAGGTATTATTCCAATGCGCAGAGCCTATTGGGATGATAGGAACAACACTACATGGCGCCCAACGCGTTTGGAAAGGGCGATAAAACTAACGTAAGACATTTAGAGTAACTCAGTCGTGCTTTCTCACTCAGACCCCTTTTCCCATAATACTCCAAAGACGTCTGGAGTGGGTGAAAGGTAATATCCGCCAAACCTCGCAGGAGGAAACTCCTATGTATGGTACTTGGTTTAGTCAACGTTGAAGGATAAAAACAGTTCCAAAATATTGTGCATCTAACCTTTGTTTCCATAAGAAACCTGATCTGCAAACAAACAAAAAAATAACTATCCTGTCAGTAAAATGGGAGACAGTGATGAAGAAAGAGAGGCAGTTAGATTAGCAACTGAACTCGCAGCAGCTGATGCTACCATGCAGGTAGCGGACGAGGATATAATACTCATCCCGGTCATCAAAAGGAGATCTATAACTCTAAAACTTATAGAAAATGGACTGACACCTAGAGGTGGCACAGTCATATTCGTAATTGAGGCACACGAATATCGGCAGACAGAGGTATACTATTCATGGATACATTTTCCAGCAGCAAATGCTGTAACAAAGTACTTCCACTATTACAAAATAGAGGAACCTCCTAATGAGTACACTCCTTTCGAGGAGGTGGAAGTACCACTCAAATTTCAAGAGCATTTGCTCTTATTTGATGGCGCCCTAAAACATAATAATCACATCACCAGGCTCGGTCCTTTAGGTAGACCAGGAGCAACGTGGCCGGTCCTAGCCGGATACACACCACATCCAGACATCAATGGGATGTCTGCAGCAGAGCTGTTAACACAGCTAAAACAATTAATAAAAATACATAGACAATTAGTCCAGTATGTGATGCGGACTTCAACAATTCAGCCAGCGATTAAACTTCCACAGCTGACCCCTCACCAGGGGAACACAAATAAAATTACACCACAGAACATCCAGTCCTGCCTAGGTAAAGTACCGACTAAACGGGAACAAATACCATTCTGGCTAGCGCAGAAAATCACCCAAATAGAGGCGGTGTTTCCAGACACCACCCCGCTAGAAAAGCACAGGATTCTGACTATCTGTCTCCCAATGGGAATCGCACCACACATAGAGGACTGTGACACTTGGGGTACAGTCTTTGCTTCCATCTACACAAAAACGCACGGTGTTCCATCCGTTTCGGTAATACCAGATGTGCTAAAACAAATTCAAGACGAATACGGTCCAGAACCCGCTTTAACGCTTGGTATGAAATTACTGAAAGACTTCAAGCAGGTCTCGGCTATATTATTAGCCAACATAAAAGGTGAAGCAGCAAACGTGGCGATCCTCCAGAGGTTAAAAGAGACAGATATAGCAGACCAACCAGCTGAAATTGCCAGAATCATAGAAAAATCCTATGAGGAACTAGGTAGAGATAGTTTAGGTGGAATACCAGTAAAACCGCAACTAATTGAAAGTCCTGAAAAAATATTTTTTAATAATAATTCTACATCACCAAAAAAGAACTGGGATGGAAACAAACAATCCAATCCTAAAGAAAAGAAATTCCAGTCCAGAGGAAGGTCTCCTAGGCGAAGAGAAAAATCTCCGAACCAAAGACACAGGTCACCCCAGAGTGACCCCTCTGGGAAAAGATATAACCTTAGAAATAGGGATAATATAAAAAAGCCTGATAGATATCAAGACATTGATACACGTCCCTCTCAATCTTTTCAGACTTCCTCGCAGAAATCGGAAAGAAGAGGACGATCAGAACAAAGAGAAGAGCACGCCAAGTCCAAAGACAAGGAACCTGCTCAGCTAAAAAAGAAATTACAATTTCCAAAAAAGAAGGTAGCCAGTATCAAGGTAGTTAACAATGCCGAGAATACTGAGGACACAACTGAAAAACGGGGAATGGGCTCAGACAATGCTAGACAGCGCAGCAGAAGTGAGCATAGCTCGCAAAGTCCTTATGAATCATCTGGAGACAGTGGACACGAATGAATATCTTCAAGTGGAAACTGCGGACACCAGAGTTAGCAAACCTCACAAAATATACGAAATAACATTGCGTATAGAGGGGGATAAGACTAGAAAAATAAGGGGACTATTTTGGGATAATCTCTCCAAGGGCTATGATATCCTTCTAGCTGAAAAAGACTGGCCACCAGAGTTTGTCAGGGAGTGCCCTCATGGCGAAGAAGTAATTATGCCTGCCTTCTCAAATCATATCCCAATTCATAAAAAATACACACTTGCCAGAAAGTGGGCAGTAGCTCTAGCTCCTGCTTTATATAAAAATCACGTGGGATGGGATGAGGACTCCCCTCCTCACAAAATCCAGTTAAAATCACAACCAACTGCACAAAGGCAGTACCCAATTAAGCAAGAAGCTAAAAAACAGGTAAATAAAATACTAGATGAGCTAGAATACCAGGGGGTGATTGAAACTTGCACCTCACAAATGAACAACCCTTTGTTTCCGGTCTCCAAACCAGACAATTCATACCGTCTAGTTTTGGATTACCGACACCTTAACACATGTTGCAAAACCTTTGCAGTGCAAAACTCACATAGTGCTGCACTAATGAATAACATAGTGCGCAAAAAATACAAAACAACATTAGACATCTCTAATGGATTCTTTTGTCAAAACATAGCACCAGAGAGCAGATATTTAACTGCATTCTCAATAAATGGCACTCAAAAACAATTCTGTCGGTTAGCCCAGGGGTACAAGAACAGCCCGGGGGTATTCTCAGCGAGAGTAACAGAATTACTACAACTATATGATGATGAAGCATTATCTTATGTCGATGACATATACTTAACAGATGATGACTTGGAGACTCACTTGAAAAGAGTGAACACCATAATACTTGGGTTCGCAGCAGAGGGTTACAAATTCAACTTTAAAAAATCCAGAATTGCCCATCTGACAGTCCTGTTCTTAGGATATGAATTATCAAGTATAGCCTGGCTGACAATTTTCTAGAATATTGTGCCATACTCCCAGAACTAGAAGAATTAAAAAATCTAGAATATGAAAGAACATTCCCTCTGCCAATCGACATTCTGCCTTTACGACATTACGCCTGTGTAATTTATACAGACGGACATGCTCAACCCCCCGTTTGGGGAGAACAGGCATACAACCCCACATGTGGGATTACAAAAGAAGTGTGGCGCGGAGGTAAACTAAAACCTCTATTAACAAAAACACACTCAGTAGAAACTAATTCAGAACAACAAACTGAAATACTAGCATTGAAAATGGCGCTAGATAATGCGGATCGCGAATTCCCGACACTTATAGTGTCAGATTCATATTACTGCGTCAAATCATATAATAAGGATTTGCAGACATGGATTCAGAACGGTTACAAAGATGACACAGATGCACCAATAAAGCAGAAACTGCTCTGGGAACAAATAGCTCTTTTACAAAAAGAGCTACCAAAGACTCACGTGACACACTCACTGAGTCATCAGCGTGATGGCGTTCACGTTGCAGGGAATTCATTGGCTGAGACAGCCACAGCGGCAGCCACTAAATCGGCTCCCGTAGTTCGAAAAAAGCGTACATTAAAATACATTGACGGTGAAACAGTGCTGGCGGTGAAAACGTCATCAAAAGGCGACTGCTTAGCGTTACCGATCAACTATCCACTCAATTATACATACATAATCGATGCAAACTCCGTCCCTTTTGCTCGAATCCCTGGAGTGGGGGATAGGGTGATTCCAAACATGGACAGGAGAAACTTGTTAATCGCAGACGCACATATGGGCGAGGGTCTCAGACACCTAACACTAAAAAATTCTCTGGGAGAATTACAATCACGGTACTGGTGGCCAGGCATGAGCCTGCGTCACACCATGTTTGTAAAAAACTGCCCAAACTGCAACAGAGATCGCAGTGGGGAGAGAAACAGTTTAATACCTCGTCGTTTTTACTCCAGAAAAAATCAAGAGTAAAAAGGAAGGCTTGCGATTAACATATACAGGCTAGTGTCCACTTATAATGTAGATCACCAGCACTCGGCTGACGTCTGGACTGTTATACAAAGATTTGCGAGTCTAAATGGCGTATACGCTAAGAGCATGCTACGTTTGACCATTGTTTTCACTCTAGCCCTCCAGCCTGATGGGAAACATGGCCAAATGAGCATAGCACAGCGGGAATCTTCTCACTTCCTTCCTGAGGGATACAGGATGGTGTAAAGAAAAAACCAAGGCATAAAGCAATCTATAATGGAAAGGATATTAGGTTCGGGAGCTGGGTGGGTCAAACATCTAATAAGTGTCCAACGTAGTCTAAATAACTTGCCAAGAAATTCTCTGAAGGGATTCAGTCCGTACGAATTATTATTCGGAACTAGGATGTTGATCTCTGACATTGATAGTCAGACTTCAGTGGTGAAAGAAAAAAGCTTTGATATCAAAGACCGTTTGGCTATTTTGCAGGACTTAAACAAAACAAGAAAAGACCTGAGCAACATAAAATTGAAACAACAGCCAACAACCACTGAAGAACCACCACCTGTCCCAGCAAGACCTGTCTGGATTCCAAAAGTCGGGGATCTAGTCAGGGAAAAGATCGCGGTAAAGAAGGAATTTGAGCCTTCTTACAGAAAAGCAGTTCCTGTCTTGTCTGTCAACGGGACAAGATCAGTTGTACTACCGCCACTTGCTGGAAAAAAGGAGAACCGAGTTGTATCCATCGACCTGGTAAAACCACAACATGTGGCCGATAACAAACAGTAGGCCAAGTGGACTCCCAATAAGTAGCAGAACACCAAGGTTTGCTACCAATACAGAGGTCCTAACGAAGAGGCTCATCACATTTGAAACGCCTACAGAAGAACAACAAGGACTATGCAACAATGCAATAGAACTCAGACCTCTGAAAACCCAAATAAAAACATTTAGCAGAGACACACCAATTTATAGTGAAGTACCAAGTGAACATGCAAGAAACAGAAATCCTGAAGCAATTGGAACAATTGACAGAACTGCATCCGGCTACTTCATAAACTTCGATGATTCCTCTGAAGGCTTCAGTGAATCAAAGACACAGCCATCATCAAAAACCTTTAAAGATAAAGCTAAAGAACTTTTGAAACAACTGAAAGAAACATATCTGATTTCCCCATGGATTGAATTTTGGGTGGGTTTTGGTGCATTTATCCTCATACTTTGGCTCATCATGGTACTAACTTTGGGACGCTTCATTGAGGGAAAATATGCTAAAATGGACACAGCAAGTCAGAAAATCAACTTGATCCTCAAACCACACACATCTTCACACGTCGAGAAAAGAGAACTTTCTTCAGCCAACTTCACAGCCAATCCTATACCGGGTGGGGTAGCATGGGACAACACTGACTATGAAATTTATGGTCCGGTCGAAATCCTGAAATATCCACACCAAATTAAGATCTCCTTGAGTGACTTTGTAAAACCAAACTCATTTGCCGATGATTGGGACTTTGAAAGCATTAATAATATGATGTCTGACTTAGTAATGTCTGCTAAATTTACCAAACATGATTATTTGCAGGGTTCTACCAATTATGATAGTATGTACTGTTATAACCACTATGGTAACCATTTTCTACATAAATCTGCACAACCTAGAAATGTTTTAAATTATAATCAATGGGAACATTGTGCAACACTTCCAAAAGGAAGCTCAAGAACCGTTTACGACAAATACTCATATTTTTCAGGGTTTAACACAAGTAATGCTGAAACATTTTATTTTAAATTATCAAACAAGACAGGGACAAAAACCATGATAACCAACACAAAATTGATATATTCTGACTCATTTTTTGAAAAAATGAATACTTTTGGTTTTGATTATTGGGACAAAAATGTTGAATTGAAAAGTGTTTGGGGTACAAAAGATTGGCAAGTACAGGGTATAGAAGCTTTGTTTAGAGCCTGCATGATCCCAGAACAAATGATATTTTTAAATGACACTGTTCAACAAACCACCTGTCTTGGCCTAGCCAAAATCAAAGATTTAAATAAACCGTCTATTCCAAAGCCAACAATGTTTAGCAACACTTCTACAGATGAAGAGATAGACGTAAACAATATATTAAACCAAAGCAGAACACATCCTGATTGGAAACAATGGTTGATCTGGCCCACAGATACTAATAACTGTCAAGACAGATTCCTGAACAAAACACAGGGGTTCAAAATGACCAGGCCAGACCCTAGATATCCCCAAAGACATCACCCAGGGATAATAACAACCTACAGTGTGGGCAAATTATGCCTTCAATGGTTACAAACTTCCACACTGACAGAAATTAAGCAACACCTAACTTTACTTACTGATGGTGCTGACTTGCGTGATTTCATAATGGGACCACGCAAACAGCGTCAAAAACGTTTCATAGCAGCCTCTGTATATGCAGCATACAATGAGGCCTGGAAGGTTACTCAAATTGAGACAGCAGAGAGAATACGGGAAATTGACCGTATTAATTTGGAAAAATCACTTTCTGTAGTGGACAATGGGTTAATGACTCTGTCCTCCAGAATTTTTTCTTTGGACAGCATTGTGTCTTCAGCAATCGACATATTATCGCAAGACTTACTGTTATTACAACACGGTCAGTCACAATTGCGCTCTATTGTACAGCTTGGCTGGACGTTACAAAACCTGCGTTCAGGCTATGTGCCTTGGCGTTTAATCAACACAACGTCACTATTCCAAATCTTTAACCTTACTGATAGACAAATCAGTATGGCGCAAAGGGGTGCTGATTATACAATCTTGAGCATTGAAAAACTAGAAAGATTACCAGTGACAATGTCAGAACGACCTGTCAGTGAATGGATAATACATGGGATAATTAATATTCCAATCTCAACCTTCAGGTTTCAATACTGCCAAAAATATATACAGGCTGGCATGTACGAGAAATTGGGAAAGGGGTACATTAAAACAACATGGAACCTGCCCTATTCACATGCATGTGTCAGTAATAAAGGACAGAAAGTGTTTCTTAGTGGCAACAATTGTGCGATGTCACTAAGTGGCACACTTCTGTGTAACGGAATTAGTTTGCATGGAGCCTGTGAAGGGAATTCATACAACCTTTCATGTCACCAGCAAGGCGCACCTGCAACAGAAATAGAACCCTTCTTTCAAAGACTCTATAATGGGAGTTACATTCTAATTGTAGACCGCAGATGTTGTAGTCTTATGCCCGGGACTCCTTATCTAGTAACTACGACTGCGAAGGTCAAGTGCTGTGGACGCTCATTGTTCCCCAGCTCCTTTCCAGACAGGGAGGCAAGGGCATGGCTCAATTTGAAAATTACTTCTATTCGAATAGATACTTTAAGCAGAATGAAAACAGTGCTTCTTCAGACGCCTACCAGGCTCTCGTCATCAAAAGAAACATATGATCTACAAGTCGCAAGGACGACTGCAGAGATACATTCGTTGTTATCAACTAATTCCCCCATACATTTCGCAGAAATACTAAACGAAATCTTAAATATTTCTGATACCAATGGGGTCTCAAAGGTATTTAAGACAGTATTTTCGATGGCATTAACACCATTCAAAGCCATACTGGGTATTTTTCCAGATTTCGTCCATTCGATTTTTGGCGGACTTCCCCTGATCTTGGGACTAATTGCAGGAATCCTATTCTTGGTCCTTATTTTTCGGTATGGCAACCCATGTCACAGACAAAACTCTTGCGACAAGGGAAGAAACAATCCTAGCCATTGGATACCGGGACCGGATATCAAAAATCCTGGGACTCTCCCGGCTTAGAGACCTGAACATGACTTGGTTTCTATCATTTCGACCAAAGTGGCAAAGATGTGTTTTACCTGTATTAAGGTGTCTGCTATGTGGAGAAGAATGCGTGTTAGACACCTGTCTGACGCTACAATCGGAAGCGCCAATGGATGCAGAAACATTGTTGAGCCCGATCAAGGTTCATGCTTTGTGCTGCCCTCAAAGGCTACCAATCCTGATGACGGCATTCGTGGAAGCTTCACCACTACGATTGATGGGTAGTGAAGTTCAAGATGAAAGCAGCATCGATCAGGTACGACCTTCTGTCAGCAATGCGAATCAGAATGTCAATGGAGACAATCATGCGCACGAATGCATGATTACACCTATTCCCGAGTTAGTGGAACTTTCCCAGGAAGCTGTTGACAGCTTTTTCGAAAGCCTGAATGATATGATGTTCTCTCCAGAGCAGAAATAGAGACTTTTGAACAAGCTCGCACACGGCGTTCCCTGAATTCGGCCTTCAACTTTAAAAATAAAGTCACATGAACAATTTTCCCTCCAGTTCACGGACAGCAAGTTTTTCAGCAGCCCCAAAATATTTTTGCATATATTTTCGGGACACTATCTTCTGCTTAAAGTAAGAAACTATTCTTAAAGAACTAAGGTTTCTAAATTTTAGATAGCTTATAGACATAGCTTATAGACATTAGCTGCCCGCTGGTATGTTCATAAATATTTTAAATATTTTATTCTGTGATGGAATGGTCTCGAACTTTTTTTCTGTATTAAGAGCCATTTCATGTGTATATTCTCATATACCAAATAAGCAATAATGTATACAAATGCGTGATTACCTTAGCATTATTATACAGCTTGAGTGCATACAATACATATGATTGCAACTTTTCAGTATATTTGAAAATTTCAAAATGCATTTATGTATTTTGGGGTGGTAAGGTATACACAATACTCTATAGTATGTTGTACTATGTTTTACTATGCATAGATTAGTAAATATGACCATAGTTAGCGTGGAGTGGGTGTGATGTATTCCTATAGGTTCTGAATCGATCCCCCTATTCCTGACCCTATTCTGGTTAAACAAACCAACAAGTTAACTAACAGTCAGCCCATGAGGCAGAAAACCCCCATGATGCAGATACCGTTATCTGACGCAGTCACACTACGGCACAGGAACGTGTTATCTGATTAGGTCATAACGCTTGCGATCTAATTAGACAAGCGATATTCCTCCAGCCCCTGATAAGGCATACGGAGTTCTCATAACAAATCAAACCTATGACAACCTGGGCAAAACCCTGCGGCCATTGTTTTGATTTCACCGAGAACTTCAGCAAAAGAATGTGCTAACGAGCAAGTCGTATGACATCCTTATTGACGTATCTATGTCCATCCTTACGTCAATCTCGGCACCTTAAAGGAATAAATATTACCGATCTTGCCCTATGCAAACACACGCGTGGTGACGAGACGGAGCAGCCATACTTGCCGAAGCCCAGAGCAGAGCAGACCCCGCTGGCACAGCCCCGCCTCCCTGACGCGCTGAGAACGAGACGCGCTGATTTCTCCTGCCGAGAGATCCAGCACCGGCGCTTCCGGGTAGCCCTCGCAGGCAGCCTGGAATATCGAGACCAGAGAGAGAGATACCATCCCTCATTCAACCTAGATTCCAGGTACAGAACTGAATAACCCCTCACAGAGAATTCTTTAGTTATTTACTTGGCAAAAACAAACTTAACTTAAACTGTAACTTTCTATTCCCGCCCACGTATTAGGCTTAGGTCAGGTACACGGGGTAGGCGTATTTAGAAACACCAGTTGAGTACGTTTAGTCAAATGTATATGTGTATGTAATATATTTTATTCATTTTAAAACATCTTATGGCTTAGAAACCATATCAATGTTTTTACAGTATTATTTTATACTATTGCTTTTAATGTATGCACTTTACTTAGCTATAAGTATTGCAATAATATCGATCCATTTCTCTTGTACGAGAAAAGAGACTGATCAATAAATAACACCTTTTTATTGAACACGCCCGTCTCTTCCTTTTCTCTACAATCTGATGAGACTAAGAATGCACGTACTGACTGAGTAAAATAAATTGCCTTTTGTTCACACGACTCTCGAGATATACTCTTGATTAGGGGAGAGCAAAGTTGTCATGTTCTATGGTTGTCAGAAACTAAATCCCTTCTTGTCTAATCAGGGAAGTTAAGTCCTTCCTGAACATTCGAGAAAGTTTCTAGTGAACTCTGAGCTAGCTGGCAAAACCCAAAACTTTAAGTCTAGTATCGACAGTAGTAGGCCTAGTTAACATCTGGCCTAGGCCTTTACTGCTGTAGGTATTATTCCAATGCGCAGAGCCTATTGGGATGATAGGAACTACACTACAGTTGATCAACAAAGGGTGGAACAACCGGGGGTAATGGAGGCGCAGTAGCACCCTGCACATAAGGGGGTGGCAATCTCAGTAAATGAGACATCAAAGGATCTTTTTCAGGATCTTCAATCACTTTTGGAGGAGAAGGTGGCAAGGCCGGATAACATTTATCGATGGCCATGCAACGCTGTCTATCTAAGACTTCACTCGCACGCTCTTCTCCATCTTCCCTAAACTGCCTAGCAGCTTGTAGTACTGACATATTCTTATCTTTCCTATCTCTCTTTGATTGCTTAATTTCTCGCTGTTTGGCTTCCTTTCGCCAGAGGCGGAAAGAGTCAAACATTGCCGGCCGGGCTTTCTTCTTAAATAGCCCAACTTACAGATTATCTAAAATATTTAATTTGAAACTACCATGTTGGGGCCATCGTAAAACACCATCTTTCTTTGTATAGCGGACCCATACTTCATTATAAATGATAGGACCCACTCCGTGTTTTGAATAGAGCTCATAAGTCAGAGTTCCAACTGAAGGTATCGGACACGAATCCTCCAATCGGGAATCCTTGTCGCAACCACAACTAAACCATTTCCTAATTTTGCTAAGACCAGGCATCTTATAGCTCACTAATCTAGCTTCAAACTTCAAGGGGTTATCAACTATCGATACACTCGTAAATATACGAGCCCCTCGGCTTCGACTATTGCAATAACTGAATCAAAACCAAGAACCAAAACAAAGTTGTGGGAGCGACCCACTTATACTTAACCAAAGTATCTGTCACGCCACCAGAAGACCGTCTATCGTCTCGCTTTACAAAGGATCAATCAAGGGTCCAAGACAGGGCAACAGTCAGGGTAGCAGTCCTTCGTAGCCGTTGGAAAGCGGGAAACCTCGCAGTAAAAACTTTCGGTCCACGTCGACATACAGGGGTCGATGAAGTGGTTGGCCTTCCTCCAGAATTTCCTCACGGGGCTCCTCACGATCCTCAGGCTTGGACCGGTACCGCTGAAGTCGCCAACTGAAGAACCGGGTTTTCTTAGAACCCAGCGGTGCTAGGGACGGTATACAGCCTTTACAACAAAACTTTTACAACGAACTACCATTACAACGCAACTTTTACAACGCAAACCATTACAACACATAGCGCTGGGGGGCGCTCTAGGATAGGGAATAGGTTTAATGTACTATCCAACACCTTCCCTACTATCCACAGGGACTGGAGTTGGAATAGTAAATTTAACTATTCACTGTCCAGTGCCCAAAAGCATTATGCGTTGTAATGGTATGCGTTTTAAAACTTGCGATGTAAAGGTAGGCGTTGTAAAAGTATGCGTTGTAACGTCATACATCCGCTAGGGACACACCCGAAGTCTTCGGATTCTCCTGTCTTGGAATACAGAGACACGGAATACTTCTGGATGGCGTCAAAGATCAAATTTATTAGCTGCAGCTAGTAACAGTAAACCAAGCAATACAACACGGTGTACAACTCAGGAAACTGCTCAATTTTCGTAGAGCAAGACATCTCTTTTTATACATATTTTGCTCATTACAAATGCACACCCACTGCGACAAATACTGACGAATGAAATACATTTTCCCACACATTATCACATCATAAAAAGCTCACTTTACATTGTACCAACCCACAAGTTAATTATTAGGACTGTCCCAAATTCAATTTCCACAAGCCGGACAAACCCATAATTGAAAGCACTACCCATGTAATGAAAAGTCGTAAGGAAAGAAACAATTCAGATGTTGAGTAGGATAAGATATGTGCAAGAAACTAAAAGTTAACGATATCCTGAACATTGATTGGCAATTTTAGACAACGATCAGCCAGAGAAATTGGCTTTGTGAAAAGGTCAGTTTCAGGGGACGGGGTCAGCATCCTACAGTTCACTCGTAAGTCGAAAAGGGCCTGTTAATACATACATGAATAATGAGGCCCATGCAACTTTGTTCGTTCGTTCAACTCTACGGCCTACGTGAGGGCAACACAAAAATGGCGTCACGAACAACTCAAACAAAATGGAGTCCGGTCCCGAAAACCACGGAACCTCAAATCCTATCCCCAACACATTTCATCAGAACCAAGGAAATTAGCGCGCAGCATGCCCAGTTCTGCAGCAGAAGGGGAAAAACCCGAAGATGAAGCATGCCACCAAGGGGCAACCCTGGTGGATGAGGGTTATCTAAAAAAAACATCAATTTTTCCCATCGTCCTTTGGAGGGTTAAACTACGCCAGAACGGACAGGCCTCCTGTTTGTTAAAACCACCTGTTAACCTGGTATCTATTTTCATGAGTGTGAGTTACAGTTATTTCCAGTAATTTTCTATATCCTTTCAAATCATTTCTATGTAAAATTTCTAACCCGTCTCAAATAGTGCTCAGTCTATTGACAAAGGAGTACCTAGGTGTGGGTGTTCCTAAACATCCAAAACTAACCACTGTTATGTTTCTATGTAATGTAGATTTGTAGAGCTCACTGTCACCCAGGAGGGTATCTTAGTGCTGAGCAGGTGTGAGCCTGCCAAACCTAGAGCCTGGTGGGACTACTTGAAAAGCCAGGTCTTTAGCTTCTATCAGAATTCAAGTAGTGAGGAGGAGGCTCTTACCCGCAGTGGCAGGTCGTTCCATGCTTGAGGAGCAATGTAGAAGGCTCGACTACGGGATCTGGTTTTCTGTATGTGTGAGATGTGTTCAAGTAGGAGTCCGAATAATAGGGTTGTCTGGAAGGTTTGTGAAAGCTGATCCGATTGTTTAGGTATCCTGGACCAGTATTAAGTAGTGCCTTGAAAGTGTGGGTGAGGAGTTTGACTTGTGCTTGTTTGCATCTGGGGAGCCAGCAGTGCCCCTACAGGAGTGGTTTGATGTGAGTGCAGCATGGGAGGTTGAGAGTCATTCTGGTCTCCGAGTTCTGAACGGTCTACCAACTTTCTGGTCAGTTCTTTGTTGATACAGGCATAGAGAGTGTTCCTGTAGTCCAGCTTGCTTGTGACCAGGGTGCATGAGACGGTTTTCCAGGTGCTGATTGCGATCCACTTGAAAATCTTCCTCAGCATCTTCAGGGTATGGAAGCCTGAGGCGTTGATGCTGTTGACTTGGGAAGTTGTGTCAAGTTTGCTGCTGATGATGATCCAGAGGGTCTTGACGTGGATGGTGCAAACCTCACAGCAGAAATATATGACCCAACACCCTCACTGGTAGACTTTAGTTTAGGAATACCAAGAGCCAAAGATGCAGACAAAGTAGCTGCTTTATTTTGTCCTGCCTTTGTGGTGAGTCATCACTATGAAAACCACAGAAACACAATGCATATCACTTCAGCTTCCAGAAGCACATTAGGCTCACTGGAGTACCCCGGTGTGGATTTCATCCTTCATAAGGATGCAAATACAGCAAACAAATATTGACTCATTCACATCAGAAATCTGAGTGGTAGCCTTAGGGGGTTCACGGATCAACCCTCTCCGAGCAGCTTTTTATTGATTTTGTAAGCTGCCCAACATCATAAAACAATTCAACATACCCTTTCAACAATGTGCTGCAGATGCACAGATTATGCTCCAGCTTGAACGAAAAGCTCAGAATATAGTTCAATATCTAATCGTGCATATCTCACACATGAGAATACATGAGAGAGCACAGCCTCTGCCCAAACAGGTGCAAAACAGAGTTTCTCTCTTTCATCTCATCCAGCTGCCAGTCGAATGGCTTCAGGAAAGTCCAACACCATCAGGAAAATCCTGAATCGTGCATTTATTTAATCCGGTCTGGTTATTCCTCATTTACAGCTGAACAATGCAGAAATTTCTATATCACAAGTTTGAATCCAAGCAAGTCCAATTTAGCCTGCCATTCTTCCAAGGTCGGTACAGTGAAACTATTGGCTTTGACAGTGTTTGATTTTGGCTTAGATTGCTGTTGTAAATGCATGACAATTCACTGTGGCCATATTACAAATGATTTTAAGCCATTACTAATGTATTCAAAGATGGTCACAGCTGGTATGTGCATATACACTGCAGCCGCCATTGAATTGATTTGGCATGTATTAACAAAATCTGTAAAGAAAAAAGGCACCATGGATTCTAATTTTTAAATTCATTTTATTTATTTATTTATTTATTTGAGAAAAGGAAAAAAAACAATGCTAAACAGTAAACAATGGTACACATTAAAGGTATAATATTATGCAGAGGATGCAATCCGTGACTGTTAGTTGTGCCGTGGAGCTAGGAACAAAGAGATAGTCCCCTTATGGCAAGAATTTTCTCATTAAGAATCTTTTGGCTTCCAATTTGGAGGCCGCCGTCGAGGAGAGTATGCGTACATCCGGAGGAAGAGAGTTCCATATTTGAGGGGCAGCATCAGAGAAGGCTCGGTGACACGTTCTCATTTTGCTGAGGATGATAGGTTTCAGGAGGAGAGTAGAGGTGCTTCTAGATGCCCTCCCCCCACATGATAATTCAAGGTTTTGCGTCAGATACATGGGAGTATTGTAGTGGAGGGCCTTGTGCTTCAGGATTGCAATCTTTAGTTGGATTTGTGCTTCAAAGGGTAGCCAGTTGAGCGATTTAAGGACAGGGGATATGTGCTCATTTTGTTTGGAGCCTGTAATCAGTCTAGCTGCAGAGTTCAGAGAGCCCTAAGGGGAGCCAGGGCACATTTAGGAAGGCCACATAGAGTTGCACTGCCATAATCTAACCCTGGTAAGACAAGAGCTTGTACCGCCTGCTTGAAGTCCTTTTGTGGCAAGAAGGGTTTGATCATTCTGAGAGTCCTCATCAAGTGGCTCGCTCCCTTGGGGTGTTTGACAACTGTAACTCCGAGTGATTTGGCTGAGTCTATGATGATCGGAGTGCAGTTGAGAGCCGTGAGGTGAGGTATCCAAAGGTCGATCTTGGGGGTGTGGTTCGGCGGGGAGATGAGCAAGAATTCCGCTTTGGAGGCGTTGAGCAGGAGATGGTTCTCCGTTAACCAATTTTGAGTTGACATGAGGATAGTATTTAGCGAGATGATGTTATCCGGGGATGACATTTTCAAATAGAGTTGTGTGTCATCGGCATATATGTGGAAGAGAATGTTCATAAAGCTAAGTAAGTTAGTAAGAGGTTCAAAGAAAAGGTAGAAGAGGATAGGTGAAAAGGCGGATCCTTGGAGGACCCCCATAAGTACTGGGAAGGGCTGAGAGAGAGAGTGGTTTGTCTTGAATCTTTGAGATCTGTGGAGAAGGAAGGATGAAAACCAGAGGAGCACCTGATCTGAGAAACCCGTTCTGTTTTGTAAGATGGATAGGAGGATGTCATGATTGACCGTATTGAATGCAGAGGAAAGGTCAAAGAGGATCAGGAGGCAGGATTCGTTTTTTATAGCATTTTCAGGATGTCATCAAAAATGTGTAAAAGGGCCGATTCAGTGCTGTGACCCCTCCGGAAACCTGATTGATGATGGTCATTCTCAATGTGAGCAAAGAGCTGGAATTGGACACATTTTTTAAGAAGGTTCGCAAGGGTGGAGATGTTGGAGATAGGTCGGAAGTTATTGAGATCCGATTTGTCAGCGTTGGTATTTTTAGAATAGGTGAGACCTGGGCTGCTTTTAGGCAGTCGGGGATCAAGCCTTGAGATATGGAGGCGTTTACAATCCTGGTCCAGGTGGGGATGAGATCGCTCTTGATTTCCTTGAAGATGGCCGGAGGCAGCGGGTCCCCGAAGTGGTTAGACGGGTTGATAGTCTGGACAATTTTTTCAATGTCTTTTTTGCTAAAAGGGAAAAGGAGCCCCAAGAGGCATTATTCTTAGCATCAACGATGGTCGGGATAAGCTTGTCAAGGAAGTCGGAGGGCGAGTCAGCTAATGAAGGGGGCAATAGGGTCTTCTTAAAGGCGAGGTCAATGGAGATAAGTTGTGATTTCTCCGTGAAGAAAGCGTCAAATTCATCGCAAGAGGGTAGGATTTAAACAAATCCTGTCAAAGATGCCTCCCCTTGGGTGTGCGTTCTTTTGCAATAGCCGTATTTGAATGGGATCTGTTGAAAGAACACAAGACCACTTAAAGGTGCCTATTCACACTCACTGACAACCATGTTGCAATGATCCCACTGATAGCACAGCAGGCTACAAAAAGTTTCAAAAGCATGTGGGAGAGGGAAAGAAGAGGCTTTGTGTGGGCGATGAGAGGTAACTATAGGTATCTAGAGGGAGAGAAAATAGCCTATCCCAGGCACTGAAATGCAAAGTCTGACTTCACCAGTTGAAAAATAATTAACCGAATTAGAGTACTGTGATACTGAAATGCCAGTGGGCAGGACAAACACAAGAATAAGGAAGAGTAGGGCAGTGAGATAGACAACAAAGCCACCCAATCAGAAGCAAGGGGCTGACCCAGTGCACAATCTATGTAATGAGTCGGAAACAATGGGTCTTGCTCACAGACTGCCAACAGTGTCTGTAGTGAAGTAATTTTCATTATTGGCTTTCATTGTTTCCATCAGTGTATGGTCAGCACGGCGGAATGGCTGGGTAACAACTCTTTGCAGTTTAATAGTTCCAAAACTGAGGTGCTCCACTGCTCAGTAGATCGTATCCTGCGCCCTCTCCCGCAAGATTTCTGGCCCTTTTCCTTCCAGGGCACGGTATCAGCATCTGACTCGGTCCGCAATCTGGGAGTGATGATGGAATCCAATTTACAACTGGATGGTTCTGTAAATAAAACTGTGTCCATCTGCATGGCGCTGCTGCGTTCGCTGCGGAAGATTCTTCCACTTCTCCCGCCCCATGCCAGACCAGAAGTGGTGCGGAGTACCATCCTGAGCAGACTCGACTACTGCAGCGCACTGCTTCTGGGGCCCCTATTATCCTGTTGGGCAAATTGCAGCGGGTTCAGAACTTCGCTGCAAAATTGGCGCTTTCTCGACGGCGCCTTGACCCTTCTTCAGCAGCACTTAAAGATCTCCATTGGCTGCCCATTTCCCAGCCTGTGGAATTTAAAGCTCTGTGTCTGGTCTTTCGGGCTCTCCGTGGCCAGGGACCGATTTCTCTGCGGGAATTGTTTTCCTGGTATATCCCTGCCAGACCTCTGCGTTCGGCTGCGGCCTATTTAGTGGCAGTCCCCAAGATCCGAAGGATTCGGATGGGGGGCCGTTCCTTTGGTTATGCTGCATCCAGGCTGTGGAACGCCCTACCATTGCCCCTCCGTAGCCTGGGAGACCTCTCTTCTTTTAAAAAGGGATTAAAAACTTACCTGTTTCCAAGGACACTGTAGCTGACTGTTAATGTAATGTTTCTTTTGTTCAGGCCATGAATGATCACAGCGCCAGGATACCCGTTGGGTGACAGTTGCGCTTTATAAGTGTGCCATACAATACAATACAATACAATTGTTAATTTGGATCTAGTTCATGCTCTGGTGCCATCATCCCGTACTTCCTCAATAGCATTGAGATGGGTCTTCCTGATTAAAACCTAAAACAACTCTGCTTTGTGGGAGCCATGAAAGCCTTATACAACAATCCAAGAATAAGAGTTAGAACCATGGGGGAGCTGAGTGGTATAATAGATATTGGATGAGGAACCAGGCAAGGGTGTCCTTGTTCCCCGCTACTCTTCGCTCTATATATAGATACATTTATTAGGAGGATAGAGCAGAATAGAAACATTCTGCCCATAGTACTGAATAGGCATGAAGCTAAAATACTAGGATATGCGGATGACTTGGCTATAACATCAAGCGAACCAATGTCAGCCCTAAGTGAAATAGAACAGGAAGCGGCTGCATTTGGAAGACTGTCAGGGTACAAATTAAATGTAAACAAAACCCAAGTAGTAATAAACCAGGAAATACCTTTAGTCGATCCAAGAGTGGTAGAGACAGCAGTATATCTGGGGGTTCGCATAACCTCAGACCTTTCTAAAGTGGTATCTAAGAACCTAAGCCCCATTATAGATAAGGCCAAAATTGATTTTGACAAACTGAATAACCTACACTTAACAACAATTGGACGCTGTAACGTTATTAAAATGGTGTTTATGCCAAAGGTGCTTTACTTATTCAGGACCATACCGCTGATCTTTAACAATTGCTGGTTCAGGGAGCTAGAAAAGGTGACAAATAGATTTATCTGGGCCAAGGGTAAAACACGCCGCAGCCAAAAATTTCTGTCACTCCCAAGAGAAAGAGGTGGGCTGGCGCTACCAGACTTTAAAGCCTATTATTGGGCAACGGTCCTACAATACATCAGAGGTCTGCTGGGGGGGAGCGTTTTAGACAGATGGAGAGGTAGAGATGGTGTCACAGACGTATATGAATTAGTAGTGAAAAACTCTAATCAATGGGTACTCACATATGAGGAGAAGAGTTATTACAAAAAAGTAAGGTTTAAGACCTTGGTGGTCGCAAGATCAGTCTGGTCTGGGATAAGGAGAAAATTAAAACTAGGGAGAATGAATTATTATACCCCTCTGTATGGGAACCCATCATTGCCGGGGGTATTTCACGACACAGTTATGAAGGGCTGGGATGTATTAGGGGTTAAAACTATCAGGGACCTTATAGGGGCAACCGGTCTGATCTCTTTTGAGCAGGCACAACGTTTATATAACCTGGGGCGCAGAGACTTCTTTAAGTACCTACAAGTAAGGTCAGTTTTGATAAAGAAACATGGAGGAGACATGAATTTTCAAAGAATCGAATTGCTGGAATGTGTAAGGGAAGTAGGGGGAACCTCCATCTCGCAATTATACAAAGAAATTTGTAAACATAAAAAGGATGATTGTGAAAGAATGTATGAGAAGTGGAGAGACAAATTAGGTCTAACAGGAAATGAGGCAGAAAAGTCATTAAAACTATCAAATTCGGTCTTAAGTGTGGCAAATTTACAATCCCAACACTACAAGACTATGTTCGAACTTTACTATACTCCTCATAAAATAGCGCAATGGGGGGGAAATAGCGGGAGAATCTGTCCGAGATGCCAATCCACGCAAGCAGATACAATACACATGTTTGCATCATGCCCCTCTTTGGATATATATAAAAAATCTTTGGAACAATTTTTTGCCGACTCTCTGAGGATACATTTAACTTTGACAGATGAAGTTATGACTTTGGGTGTAGCGAGGGCGGGTGTAGATGTTCTTCACCACGAGTTTCTGTATTTAGGTATGACCCTTAGCAGATTATGTATAGCCACACTCTGGAAGGATCCTAACCCCCCAACATTACAGCAATGGATCTCACATGTACTGGCGATATATATCCTAGAAATGGCCTTATATGAAAAAAGAGGGAGGGAAAAAAAAGAGGCCGGTCGGAGGATATGGGCCCCAATAATTGAATGGAAAAGGAGACTGGGAGAGATTTAAGATGAATTAAGGGGAAGTCCAGACGCAATTAAGACTACAAGATATTTCTTAATGATGGCCTTCTATTATTTCTGAGACAATTTTTTTCCCATCTGTTAACCTATATCACCCAGTCCAAAGCTCTTTGTGTGTTTTTGGGAAAAAAATACTTTATTTGTTTTAAATCTGACGATAACGCTTTCTAATTGTAAGATAAAAATTCTTTTTATAATTTTTTTGTAGTTTTTTTTAAAAAAAATGTCTTTGTTTCTGTTTATCTGGCAATGTATGATGAATCTGTAAATCTGATGTTGATGGAAAAATAAAAACAAATATAAAATAGGGAAAAAAAAACAACTCCAAATCATTCAAAACCAGGCAGCTGGGCTTGTTCTAGGTTTGTCAGACAGATCACACCACATCTGTATTATATCCCTTTAACGGTCTTTCTCACAATGGGACAGAGGGTATCTATTATTATGTTATGCACTAGCCACAGATAACTGACTTGGCACCATTTACGCACCTGTAACCAACCTCAGATCCACAAATGAATACACAATCAACCAGAAAATTTAAGTTAGATAGGGGGGCAAACAATGTAAAATAAATGCAGGGTGGCCCGCATGGCCCCCGCAGCAGCCCTGGGGACCGTACCTCCCCAGGGCTCAAAGAAATAATGACGTTGGTCCAATATGTACCCTGACTCCGGGGACCACAAGAGCAACCACTTTCCAAACCACTGTCTCACGTAGCCCTGCCAAGCACAACCAGCATCTTCCCCCCGACTTACCAAAACCAAACATCAAGAGACATGTAGCGCACCCGAATGGACCCACACGTAACAATCTGCACCCAGCACAGACCCATCCCAATCCCGGATAATTTGCGAGACCCAAAAACTAACAGAGTCTTGCTTTGGCAAAGAGGCTCATCTTCATCCGGAAGCCCCCACCTGGGTAGAATAAGTAAAACTCGAACTGATAACACGCTATACGTCCAAAGGTTGACAAGACATATTAAACAGAAGCGCCATACTAAAACTGTTTTACTAGATTGATACATTAAGACACTAGAGAACCCACCAGATCGAAGCCGTTGAGTTTATACCCCATCCTGAAGCGATGGGCAGAGAAGTAACCACCCGAAATCAATTGAAGATGCATTTTTTATCTTCCGCAAGCACAAAACCAACTGGAGTTTGGGCTATTCCATCAATCCCCAATAAGGATGGGCGCACTCTTTAAATTATGTTGGAAAATTAGATCTGTTTTTCCTGCTTCACTGGCCGCCTTTTGCTGGAAAGAAATGAAGAACCAGCTTACTCATAAAAACAATTGGTAAATGGTGCTGCAGCCGACACTAACCACTCTCAATCTGTCCGAAATGTGGGGCCTAAATATCAGTTTCACAGCATTTAAAAAATACTTAGCAAAGCTGCCAAACTACAAGCCTGGACAAGAGATAACGCTGAGATGGCACGCAACAAGCACAGATGATTGGTTCTTCAAGCCTACAATGATTGTGGACCACAACTCTATCTTGCAAATCACATAGCTCGTTGATTCGGCATCTCTTGCTTTTAATCCGCCTGGGAGACTTTCCGTCAAAAGACCAGATGCCAGCCTGGAAACAAACTTGGTCCGACCCTTACAGCTGTTTATTGGGATGTTTCAAGGATAGTGTATTACACTTACTATGCATCTGCTGCGCTGTTAGTCAGCTCAGATGGAAACTCCTGGGGCCAGTCTTTCGGGTCCTCCAGATACGATCCTGTCGCCCGCTGTGATGACTTTTAAACAGCCATCACCTCGAGCACTCCTGCTGGGCAACAACATTTGTATTACAAGTAAAAAGACTGCTATCTGTGAAGCAGGGACACAGTGTGGGGCCAGTGATGTTCAGACTACTCGAAGATACATCATCCCATGCCTTGGCTAGTAGACATTTTATTGCCCTATTGTCCTGTCAGGGCCTTTAGCCTCTCGAGTGCAACTGTCCTAATACGTGTATATAACTGAAATGTCATTAGGAGCAAAAAAACAATGGGGCGGATTTACAATAACTGGCGCATCCCCAGGGATGCGCCAGTTATTGTGCGCCGCAGCTCCACCACCCATGGTGCGCCGCATTTACAATGCGGCGCACCATGGGGCAAAAACGGCACAGATGCGTGACGCATCTGTGCCGTAAAGGCGGCGCATTGCTGGAGTTGCGTCGCAAGCGCGACGCAGCTCCAGCAATGCTCTGGGGGGCCCTATATGTCCAATGCTGCGTCAAGCCTTACACCTGCTTCAAGCAGGCGCAGGGTTTTGACGCAGCATTGGCCTAAAAGTGCCTGCGTGAAATCTTGTAGATTTCACGCAGGCACTTTTGCGAAGCACACCTGCCCTGGAACGCCCACCCTGCGCCGGAACGCCCACATGTGGCGCAGGGCTTTACAACGTGACGCATCTGCCTAAATGCGTCACGTTGTAAATGGGTTGCAGGGATGCGTCACGTTTACCCCGCCGTTGCGTGACGCAACGGCGGCGTAAACGTGGCACAAGTCCGACATAAATCTGCCCCAAGGGATTTAGGCCCAGATCTCTGCACTGGGGTGAATGTATGACGCTGTTCTGCATTCTGTCCATCAACTGTTCTTTTTGTATTTGTCACCCCAAGTGGGACGGGTATACCCAGACGTGGGTCCCGTGCTATCCATGCCACTGGAGTAAAGATATCCTGGCTGATGAGGGTTGAAACCCCAAAACCGGTCCTAGGATGCTGGTTTCCAGTCCAGGGAGGACCTGGCCTGGCAGTTCAGGCTGGACTATTCCCATTGTGCCCAGTATCAAGACTGAGTTGCATTTGGCTGGGTTCAAACTGGAATGTCATGGGGAGTTAAAAAAACGATGGATTTAGGCCCAGATCTCTGTACTGGGGTGAATGTATGACATTGCTCTGCATGCTGTCCAGCAACTGTTCTTTTTGCATACCTCATTTACACGGCACATTGTATAAATGGAATTGTGTTTTATTTGGTGGTCTCATGTAGACTTAAAAAAAGAGTTCTTTTTTTGTGATGATTCATTTATTTATTTTTTGCATCGATTTTGATTAATCAGCAAATAAAGATTTACTTACATGTTGGTAGGAAATGTGATGAGGTGTACCCAAAGCATTGTTCAAGTAGGTGCTCTCAGAAGAGATCAGGGACAGTCTTCAGATATGAGCAGCAGGAACTGAGCTCCAGCTCAGCTGCCATAAAACATTATAAGCCTCCACAATCTTCCATCATCGCCACCCTGAACGGACAAGCCCATTGTGGGGAAGGCAGATAAAGGTAAACACCAGTCCTTTGAGGACTTAGTCTCTCCCAAAGGTGAAGGGGAGTTCAGGGTCTCGTTCTACGTGGAAGCTCACAGAGAAAAGGGGGTACACATGCCCATAGAAAGAGAAGCAAGCAAGGGTAACTGAGTCCTTGAGGAGCAGCAATGTAGGCAGCCATTGAGCTGGGCACATTGAATTGAAGCCAGAGCGTTCCTATATGGATATACTCACCATGCTGGCAATACACGCGGGGACAGGCAAGGAAGTAGCTGTGCTTCGCAAGTGCGGAAGGCACCTGGAAGTGGAAGGGTAGTGTTCATGACACCTACTAGGCAATGTTAGTATTCTGAGTCCCTTATAGGACCCGCTGTTGTTGGCAGCATGACGTTTCTATGGTGAGAGCTCTTAAAAACAAGCATGTAAATTTACAACAACCGTGTGTTCGTCTGTGGCGAGGGAATCACCACACTTTTGTTGGTGACAAGCTAGAGCTGCTACTGCCACAAGACCCACGTATGCTCAAGAGACCCAGAAAGTGACCCAGAGAGTATAATAGAACGTTTATCTTACTATTTTTTAACATTGGTGTCTTACCACTGCAACTTGGAGGCTTCTTTTGGGGTGTGTATTGCTGCATCTATATTATCTTGGGAGCGCTTAGGGATTCAACAGCAAACGCGAGCACGACACAAAACGCCTGTTGTCACTAGGTGAAACAGTGCATTTCAGCAGAGCAACGTCTGCCACATCTGTCATCCTAGTGTACACTCAGGGGCAGATTTACAAGCCCCCTGCGCCACCAGTATGTCACTTTTTGTGACGTACTTGTGGCACAGGGTGCTCCTCTATATTTACAAGGACAGGAAAAGCCACCCTGCGTGACTTCTCCTCTCCTTGTAAATACAGCCCCTTCACACGCAGCACTTTGCGTAAAAGGGGCGTTCGATGGGTGTTACTGTGGGTGTTCCCATGCAACACCCATGAAACAAGGCACATCTCCAGAATTATGAGAAATCGTAAATCTGGAGATGCATCTGAATGCTACGCCACCCCGGGAGGCGCAACGAGGGGAAATGTTTTCATTTCTCCCTGTTTTTTCCTCTTTCAATGCGTGTTACATTGTACAGCACGCATTGAAAGACGAAAAAGCCTTTAGCGATTGTTTTTGCGCAGGAAGGTGCCCCTTCCTGCACAAAAACAATCTCCCCATGGCGCAGGCATCCTTGCGCCGTGGTGCAATGGTGCCTGCGCCGGCGCTTGGATATGTCGCATTCATGTGCTCTGAAAAAGTACAGCAGCGTGGCGCAGCCAAAGGGCTTCCGGTGTCGCGCTGAAATCTGCCCCTCATGCATTTCAGTACTATAATAGAGTATCAGCGAATGTTTCTGTGTCAGTAGAAACGTCATCCCGCAACCGGGAAGCCATTATGTATTGTGAGTAGTTTTGATTATATGCTCCATTTTATAATTGGGAAACTCATTGTGTTGTTGGCGGCCATTTTATGTTGAAACTCTACTCTAGGATTTATGAGGGTCTATTTTGAGATGGGCCCAGACACTATGCAATGAAACATACAATTTTCTCCACAAATTGACATTTCCGTTAATGTATGCGTCAATCAGAGCTTGAAATTGTTTCAATATATTTTTCCTTTTCAACTGCAGCCAACAGCTAATGCACTTGTTGTTACTGTGTCTAAAATTAAACACGGTCAGGATGATTGGAAGCTGCTATATGAAAAGCAGCAAATAGGTTTCCAGAGATACAATTCAATTATATTTTCCTCAGTCTAACTGTATGGTAGGACATGTCATTTCCTGGCTTTACAGTGACATATACACTCTTTATCTGCTCCAGCCACCTTTTCATCTGAAATACTGTGATAAACATATTACAATCATATTTTTGCGTCTTACTGTCTGTTAGTTTGTGTCATCCTGGTCTTTAAGTGACACACACTGGTTCTGTTCCAGCCATAATTCCACCTGAAATACTGTGATACGCACACTATTGTTTTATTTACATATTAACTTCGCAGTGATACGCACACTACTGTGTGGCGTGACCAAGGCTCAGTGCTCAGTGATACGCACAACATTGACTGTAAACTCTGCGCTTATATACTCTATGTAACTCTCTATCCATCCTACTGTTATGCACTAAATTCTGGTCATTTCTTTTCAAGTTTAGATTCTCCAATTGTCATTACCCAATCAGTGAATCTATCAGCACCGTTTCCGTTTGCAGAACTCCTGGGGTAGCACAGTGGTGTGGAGGAACTGGTTCGATGCTTTCAAAACTTATTTGGGGGCAATAGGAGCTGTGAGATTTCGTCCAGAGCTGATTTTTTTTAATTCTATTTCATTCATTAGGTTTGAAGGGGGTGCCATTTTTAAACATTTACCCGAGGTGGAAGAACAGATGGAATATACAGACCGTCCATAGAAGCTGGAACTGTATTTTGATGCACAACCTAGCTTAGTGGTTTTGAGACAAACATTTTTGATGAGGAAACAAGAAGTCGGGGAAAACGTGGAAATGTATGTGTTGGTACTTAGGAGACTGCTGGCATATTGCCTTTTCAATAATTTTACGGACCAGTTGGTGCATAACCAATTTATATGCCACTGTACACACGAATCAATAAGTAAAAAAACTTGTACAAACGAATCAATAAGTAAAAAAACTTGTCTTTAGCTAATCCAACTCTAAACGGAACGTTGCATACAGCTAAAAGTATAGAAACATCACAGATCTCCGTGAAATAACTTGAAGAAAAAACTGAGGTGGTAAATGTACAACAGAAAGGGAAAACCCATGTAAAGGATGCTGTTCTTTCCACAGAGGTTACGAATCCAGGTAGGAATGTCTTTAAGAAAACAGATAAATGTTTTAGGTGTTGAAATGTATCACATTTCAGGAGTGGGAATCATGGGCGTCCGCAGGCCCCCCCCTGGAGCGACCCTCCTTGCCCCCCCTGTGGACGCCCATGAAAACCGTGACTTCAAGACGGGGTTCTCACTCTCTTTCCTCTCCTTTATTTTATTTCCTTCCCTGTGAAATGGATCCAAAAAAAGAAAGACGCTTTTGCTGGAAATGTCGGATTTTTCTGAAATTTTAATTCCAAAGTGCAGCATTGGGAATAAAAGGCTAACAATATGAAAAATAGATAAATAACTAAATAAAGTAAGACAGAGTGGTAGGAAACTGGCCAAACTGATTTTATTCACACTGAAACACATTAGCGCCACTTTTACAGATTTTACCAGTGAAGCGCTATTTTTGTTTTCTTGTCTTTGTTTTCCCTGGACTTGGAACTAATGCACCAATCCTGGAGGTACTGCAATGTGTGGATTGGAGAAAAAAAATGTGTGCTGCGGCTCTGCGTCCAGGGATGTGATCTTTTTACCATACTGCTTATGTTTTGTAAGGATATAAGCAATGGCCATTGAAATGGGTCCATTCAGGGCGCTGTAGTCGTGTCCTTAACTTTTCAGGCAAAAGCACTCACTGATTTCTGAATTGTGAGTGTAAAAGCATTAAGGTAACCATGTTGTTCCTGCTTACATATCCCATGATTTGCTAAATTTTGCATTCCCTATAAGTGTTTGCTTTTTCCAGGATGTTGTTACTTTTTTTTTGTAGGCCGCATATTGCTCTTGTCTAGTGCGTAATTTAAATTGCGCATCCAGGTGTTTATAGCAGGCAACAATTGGGTTGTAGTTGAAAACAGTGGGAGTTTTTCTCAGTGGGGCAGTAAGGTGTTCAGTGGGGGAGAGGATGTGGCACTATGGTCAGAGTTGCTGAATTTGGAACTGGGAACCAGGTTCAGCCTTAATAACCAGCCCACCAGACCACTCTCCTGTGAGAGCACAATCACATGCTAGACCTTAGAAGGCTTCAAAACACCTTAGAAGTCCTGGTGTCTTCGCACCAGCAGGTGAACCCTAGCATGACAAGTGTAGGGGTAACCTTCAAGGTTTGTCCACCACTATCCATACTGAAGTTCACCTCCAGTCTTGAGGGCAGGCCTATCAAGCAGTACACCCTAGAACAACAGTCACTGAGGTCACAGGACCCTTGAGAAGGGCCAGCTCTACGGTGGTGCAACCAGTGTGACCGCACCGGGTGCTGACTTTAGGTGAAGTCATCATGTTTGCAAATATATTATGGTTTTAAAAACGCTTGCTGCCTCCTTCCTGGCCTCCAGCAATTTTCGACAACAATACAAATTTAATAATGACTCTGGTGATTAATGTTCTTCCTAGAGAGAGATCAGAATGTTGTCTAGTGGAAGTTTTGATTCATGGAAAGGCAGCTCAGAGGGTTAATGTACCGGCTGCAAAGAACATGCGCCATGCAGATCACGAAGTGCACATAATGTAAATAGGTCGGTGGGCTACTGCAAGGTATAAATTAGAGCGTTATGTTCCCTCCCCCACCCACCCCCCCGTCACCCAGTCTTTGATTATCCTAATATCCCAAAAAGTGTTCTTTTGGACAGAAATCAATTCTGATTATTAAGGAGAACCCCCAACCATGGTATTACGTTTTAAATTCCGGGTATTGCGTTTCTCCAGACCAATCACTATACAACTATACTTGCTACTAGTATGGTTGTCATGTGACTCCTAGACCTTGTAGTCCTTAGTCTTATGTAACATTTTCTATACAGTGATTTACACACATATTGATTGTGTCTGTGTGATGTAAAGTGCTCCGACACCCTACAATGGTATAAGTGGCGCTGTAAATCAAATTAAATGCATCTGAGAGAGAGTGGTTATGAAGAATTGGGGGGCACAGTTAAAGGGTGGTAATGAGGGAATCCATGGCAGAGGTGGTCATTGGGGGGCACTAACAAACATTAATGCACAGTACACTACCAGTGCTATGGCTTGCCCTGCCCTTGAGGCCAGTCTGCCTCACCCAAAGGTACCTCCATTGGCCTTGTTTCAGCAGCAGTAGCTGCAACTCACCAGGGATTGGCAATGCAGGATTTGCACGCACACCAAACTAAGGGGCCGATTATGATAGCGGACGGACCTGAGTCCGTCCGCCACCATAGAATAGGAGGGACCATCCGCAGGGGCAGCGGCGGTCCCTCCGTGCAAATTACGATGTGACCGCCAGGGTGGCGGTCACATCCTGTATTGATAACATTGCGGCGGGTGCTGCTTCAAGCAGCACCCACGGCAATGTTAAAAATGCATGTATTACATTTACATGCACAAAGCGGCAGGCACCGCGCGGTGCCTGCCGCTTTGTGCATGTAAATGTTGAGGGGTACCATAGGTACCCTCCATGTGCACCCCCCACCCCCGACACCCTGGGGGCCCGCAACGGGCCCCCAAAAGCCAAAGTCCACATGCTTTTCCACAGCGGAAAAGCCGCCGCGGAAAAGCATGTCTCCGTGCAAATCCTAATTTGGCTGACGGTGTCTTGCAGACATCGTCACCAAATAGCCCTCCCCACCCCGCGGATCAGCGGCGGACGGACCTGCCGTCCGCCGCTGGTCCAACCACAATCCCACTGCCATCCTAATCTGGCGGTGGGTGTTCTATGTGGCTGCGGCGGTGAATCCGCATACTCCGGGCCGGCGGTGGCTTCCGCCGGCCCGGAGTATGCGGATTCACCGCAATCATAATGAGGGCCTTAGTTCGCACACTTCACAGTCTCCCTGATTCATTCACAAGCACTTTTAACATGTGCTGCCTGCTGTGGGGCCACTGGAATTAATTATGCAGCAAAGGATGACAACATTATGCTGTAGTGTTGACTAAAAAAAAGGCTGCAGCGTAATGCACTATATTTCCAGATATTTTATTATTTTGATGTGTGTACACATGCTAACAGTCTCTGGAAAGATTTTGCCTTATTAGTACCAGTGTAACATACAAACGCTGCAGTGAGAAAGGTGACCAGTCAACCTTTACAATAGACCATCCACTCTGTAGCAACACAAGTCACATTTTATATTAACTTTTGACATGTTTGAGCTACAAACAATTTATTAGTTTAAATGGTCAGATCATGCAGCAGATCTTGCACTATGAGAAAAATATGGCAGAGCCATAATTTTAGAGAAAACATTTGCAAACTAGGATATTTTGCCATTCATGTTTCAACTGCTGTTGTTGGAAAAGGGTGAAGTGCTGATGACAGAAACTCCATGGCTCAGAGACAAATGGCTTGTGTTTCCACATTTTATCGCATTTGGTACATTCTGTGATTAGAAGCATATCCCACTTTGTGAATATATTTTAATGTCAATAGCTCATTATAAAGAAAAACCAAAGGTGATGATGGACGGAGCGTTGACAATACAAATACTCACCCCCAGTCAACTGATCTGGGTTTAATCCATCACCGTTCTTTAGCTCACTCCGCCACCCCAGTTCAGACATGGCCATATGCAAATCAGTCTGACCCTGTGCCTCATGGGATCAGTCCAGCCCGAACTGCCAAGCCATGTCTTCCCTGGACCGGAATCAAGCTTCCCAGGACTGGTTTCTGGCATTACAGCCGTCTTCAGCCGGGCTTGCTTGACTCCAGTGGCAAAGTGAGCAAGGGACTCACGTCTGAGCATACCCTGCCAACTTAGGGCGAACAAAGAAAATCCAAAGGTGATGATGGACGGAGCGTTGACAATACAAACACTCACCCCCCGTCAACTGATCTGGGGTTAATCCATCACCGTTCTTTAGCTCACTCCGCCACCCCAGTTCAGACATGGTCATATGCAAATCAGTCTGACCCTGTGCCTCATGGGAACAGTCCAGCCCGAACTGCCAAGCCATGTCTTCCCTGGACCGGAATCAAGCTTCCCAGGACCGGTTTCTGGCATTACAGCCGCCTTCAGCCGGGCTTGCTTGACTCCAGTGGCAAAGTGAGCAAGGGACTCACGTCTGAGCATACCCTGCCAACTTAAGGCGAACAAAGAAAAACCAAAGGTGATGATGGACGGAGCGTTGACAATACAAACACTCAACCCCAGTCAACTGATCTGGGTTTAATCCATCACCGTTCTTTAGCTCACTCCGCCACCCCAGTTCAGACATGGCCATATGCAAATCAGTCTGACCCTGTGCCTCATGGGAACAGTCCAGCCCGAACTGCCAAGCCATGTCTTCCCTGGACCGGAATCAAGCTTCCCAGGACCGGTTTCTGGCATTACAGCCGTCTTCAGCCAGGCTTGCTTGACTCCAGTGGCAAAAGGAGCAAGGGACTCACATCTGAGCATACCCTGCCAACTTAGGGCGAACAAAGAAAAACCAAAGGTGATGATGGACGGAGCGTTGACAATACAAACACTCACCCCCAGTCAACTGATCTGGGTTTAATCCATCACCGTTCTTTAGCTCACTCCGCCACCCCAGTTCAGACATGGCCATATGCAAATCAGTCTGACCCTGTGCCTCATGGGAACAGTCCAGCCCGAACTGCCAAGCCATGTCTTCCCTGGACCGAAATCAAGCTTCCCAGGACCGGTTTCTGGCATTACAGCCGTCTTCAGCCAGGCTTGCTTGACTCCAGTGGCAAAAGGAGCAAGGGACTCACGTCTGAGCATACCCTGCCAACTTAGGGCGAACAAAGAAAAACCAAAGGTGATGATGGACGGAGCATTGACAATACAAACACTCACCCCAGTCAACTGATCTGGGTTTAATCAATCACCGTTCTTTAGCTCACTCCGCCACCCCAGTTCAGACATGGCCATATGCAAATCAGTCTGAGCCTGTGCCTCATGGGAACAGTCCAGCCCGAACTGCCATGCCCTGTCTTCCCTGGACCGGAATCAAGCTTCCCAGGACCGGTTTCTGGCATTACAGCCGTCTTCAGCCGGGCTTGCTTGACTCCAGTGAGGGAGGACAGTGGCAGTGTCTCCCCGAACCGTTCTGGCGCCAGTTTGTTTATTAAGGTCAGCGATAACGGAATGACCAGCTCATGTTTTTGACATCAGAATTTTAATAATCACGCTATCTGTAGCTTTTAAGAACGTTTTGAATCTTGCCTTATATTTTATTAAGTCTACACGCTGCTTAGGTGTATTGGGGGTGATTAATACACACGTGCACTTGTGGAAGTCAGTGCTCAATAATATAGCCTGCCCGCCTCGGTCCGACTCGGCAATTAGTGCCGTAGAGCGTAGGGCGGACAGGTAAGAGCCTGACATTTCTACACTTCCGCTAGGTCGAGCTGGTAGCGGTCTAGTCTCCCACAAGGAGGGGCTACTTAGGCAGCGAGGAGCTGCGCGCTGATCGCGGAGAGGGAGGACAGTGGCAGTGTCTCCCCGAACCGTTCTGGCGCCAGTTTGTTTATTAAGGTCAGCGATAACGGAATGACCAGCTCATGTTTTTGACATCAGAATTTTAATAATCACGCTATCTGTAGCTTTTAAGAACGTTTTGAATCTTGCCTCATATTTTAATAAGTCTGCACGCTGCTTAGGTGTATTGGGGGTGATTAATACTCACGTGCACTTGTGGAAGTCAGTGCTCAATAATATAGCCTGCCCGCCTTGGTCCGACTCGGCAATTAGTGCCGTAGAGCGGAGGGCGGACAGGTAAGAGCCTGACATTTCTACACTTCCGCTAGGTCGAGCTGGTAGCGGTCTAGTCTCCCACAAGGAGGGGCTACTTAGCTCTCTCGTCGCCCTGAGCGCGCAGCGGTCGCGCGCAGGGGAGCGCCAGAGGATGCGCCTGAGACAAGCCAGAGAGAAGCCCGTCTGTGCCCGTCTATGACAGGGCGGGGCCAGGGGCCATGGCTTTAACATCTTCTGAAGTAAGTGACCCTATTAAATCTAGGGTGAGCTATACCTCTCAGGCTCTGATGTGTTTAAAAACCTATCTCCAGCCGGAGTGTGGGTTAAAAATGTATCCCCCCCCGAAGGACCGTTTTCATGCAGGCAGTGCCAGTTTCAGGCGGTATGTGATCCAGGTTTTAGAACGATTGACCAATCTCAACATCATATTACACACAGGAATACTGAAGTCATTCAGGGCGGGAAGAACTTGTTGTGTAATATAAGGTCCTTCCCGAAACATTACATCGAGGTTTGGGATCTTATTTCTACACATGAACTTGATCTGTGCTTTCTTACAGAGACATGGCTTAAACCCCACTCTATCCCAGCCATCACTCTTGGGATCCCGGAAGGGTATAAAATGGTTAGATTAGATCGACCAAAGAAAGTGGGTGGGGGTATAGCGATTGTGCATAAAAGCAGCATTTCTGTCTCAGTATTAGATCAGTGGTGCAATTCTGCTTTTGAAATGATGGTCTTCAAAATTGGCACGTCAGCCAAACATAGCAGAAAGGGAGCATTAGTCTATCGTCCTCCAGGCCCCACTAATAAAGTCTCTAATATGCTGGTGGGAGCGCTTGCACCGTATGTTGACGCAGACAAAGATTTTATACTGCTTGGAGACTTCAACATCCATAGCGAGATGAAAGACAATAGGGAGGTACAATCCTTTTTAATGGATGTCTCTTCGCTGGGATTGAAACAGCGTAACAGTGGGCCTACACATTTGGCGGGGCATACTTTAGATCTGATTCTCTCAAACTTTTCGGGCATAAAATGTTATGTGCCCAAACAAATGTTCTGGACAGATCATTCTAGCTTAGAGTTTTCAATGCCTAAAATTGATTTTCCCCCTATTCGTCTTGTACGAATCCCGACGCGCCGAAGGCAATGGCATAAAATATCCGATGTAACGTTTAAAAAGGTGTATGTTGCTCCGAAAATTCAACCTACTGAAGATATTGACTCTGCCTTACTTAAGTATGATTTAGCCACCCGTTCTGCAATAGAGCAGATCGCTCCACTTAAAATATTTAAAAGTCGCCCTGCAGGAAAACAGGAAGTCTGGTTTTCTGAAGAGCTGCGGTGCCTCAAGCGTACTGCCAGGAAATTTGAGAAAGTCTGGAGAAAGTCGCACTCAGCGATGGATAAAACGAACTATCAGATGGCATTAAGAACCTACCATAAAGCCATCCGAGCTACACGGAAGAGCCATGTTACCTCACAATTGGAGGCGGCAGGCAACGATCCGAAAGTGTTATATCAAATCATAAACACTTTTCTAAAACCAGTAGCATGTGAAAGTACGGATATGTCATCTCAACAGCTATGTGACGACATCTCAAGTTATTTCACCGATAAGATCGATGCCATTTATGAAAAAATTGAGGCATCCATTCCATCTATTTCATCCACCTCATCTATTCCATCAAGAAATAATAATTCTAATATTAATACATCGGGTCAAGTAGAGGCGACCGACTCTGATCTGTTTCTTAACTTTCCGAATATCACTCTGCCAGAGGTAGAGATATTGATTCATAACATCAAAAGTGAGAGCCCTTCTGATCTATTACCATCAAGATCAATGGGAGAGGTGGGGAAAGTGCTTGGTCCGGACATTCAGAGCCTGGTGAACCTCTCGTTGGAAACAGGACGTGTCCCACGTGAGTGGAAAAAGGCTCTAGTCAGACCTATCCGGAAGAACACCGCCATCCCTTGGACTAATTTGTCCAATCTCAGACCCATCTCCCTGCTACCATTTCTGGGTAAAATCATCGAAAAGCACACTAACAAGCATTTGTCCACCTTCCTGGAACTATCGGGAAACCTTGACCCTTCACAGTCTGGTTTCAGGCCAAAATTTAGTACCGAAACTGCTCTGCTGTTGATAACTGACGATCTTCGTATGTACCAGGACAGAGGTGTTTCCGTTGTCCTGGTGCTGCTAGATTTATCGGCAGCGTTAGATACTATCTCTCATAAGATCTTGATCGAGCGCCTGACTGTGAAGGGACTGGGGGGCAAGGCACTGGACTGGATAAAGAGCTTTCTCTCCGACCGCACCCAAAGTGTCACCATGGGGGAATTTCGGTCGGATGAGGTTAAGATCACTAAAGGGGTGCCACAGGGCTCATGTTTGAGTCCAACTCTTTTTAACACCTATGTGGCACCCCTGGCAGATATAACTAGAGCCTTTGGTTTCTGTCCAGTGTCTTATGCTGATGATACTCAGCTGCTTTTTCCTTTTAAATCATTGACCCCGGAGGTTATACAATCTTTCTCCAAGGGGATGAAAGCAGTATCCCAGTGGATGTCTTCCAACTTCCTTCAGTGCAATGTTGGTAAGACTGAGGTGATGCTTTTCGGTGAGGCCAAAATTCTATGGTCCCCGGATTGGTGGCCTTTAGATCTAGGACCAGTCCCTAAACCTAAACTAGTAATCAAGAGCCTTGGGGTACGTCTGGAGCCGGAGTTGACAATGAAACAACATGGAAATAACACGGTGGGGTCCTGTTTTCATGTGATAGGGCTCCTTCGCAGGATATTTCCATTCCTTCCGGACTCTATTAGAAAGACTCTGGTTCAGGCTCTAGTGATCAGCCGACTTGATTACTGTAATGGTCTTCTGGTGTCCGCGAACGAAGAGGTGCTAGACCGACTGCAAGTGGTACAAAACACTGCAGCTAGGCTGGTTCTAAATGCCCCCCCCCCCCAGATCCTCATCCAAACCTCTATTGCAGAAACTCCATTGGCTATCCATCCGCCAAAGAGTGAAATTTAAGACTTGCTGTATTGTACATAAGGGACTACATGATCTAGGCCCTGCCTATCTAGCTAAGAAATTTGTCCCTTATGTTCCTACTCGCTCCCTTAGGTCAAGCGAGTTGTTGTTGCTAAGGATACCTAGGGTTGGCAGGACTAGAATGGGTGGCAAAGCCCTGTCAGTGGTTGGTCCTACTTTGTGGAATAGCCTCCCTCTCCAATTGAGACAATGTTCTGAGCATCTTGTTTTCAGAAAACTATTGAAAACTTTTTTGTTTCAGGTCTAACCAGCTAAGCTAATATGAATTTAATGATCTGCTACTTTATGAGCTTTGGTTCTGCACGAGTATACTGTCCTGATTTTCTTCTGGTGTCTCTAAGCGAGGAGATAGTCCTTTGGGAGTTTATTCAAGCGCTTTACAAACACGCAAATAAATAAATAAATAAAGTGAGCAAGGGACTAACGTCTGAGCATACCCTGCCAACTTAGGGCGAACAAAGAAAAACCAAAGGTGATGATGGACGGAGAGTTGACAATACAAACACTCACCCCCAGTCAACTGATCTGGGTTTAATCCATCACCGTTCTTTAGCTCACTCCGCCACCCCAGTTCAGACATGGCCATATGCAAATCAGTCTGACCCTGTGCCTCATGGGAACAGTCCAGCCCGAACTGCCAAGCCATGTCTTCCCTGGACCGGAATCAAGCTTCCCAGGACCGGTTTCTGGCATTACAGCCGTCTTCAGCCGGGCTTGCTTGACTCCAGTGGCAAAGTGAGCAAGGGACTCACGTCTGAGCATACCCTGCCAACTTAGGGCAAACAAAGAAAAACCAAAGGTGATGATGGACGGAGCGTTGACAATACAAACACTCACCCCCAGTCAACTGATCTGGGTTTAATCCATCACCGTTCTTTAGCTCACTCCGCCACCCCAGTTCAGACATACCCATATGCAAATCAGTCTGACCCTGTGCCTCATGGGAACAGTCCAGCCCGAACTGCCAAGCCATGTCTTCCCTGGACCGGAATCAAGCTTCCCAGTACCGGTTTCTGGCATTACAGCCGTCTTCAGCCGGGCTTGCTTGACTCCAGTGGAAAAGTGAGCAATGGACTCACGTCTGAGCATACCCTGCCAACTTAGGGCGAACAAAGAAAAACCAAAGGTGATGATGGACGGAGCATTGACAATACAAACACTCACCCCCAGTCAACTGATCTGGGTTTAATCCATCACCGTTCTTTAGCTCACTCCGCCACCCCAGTTCAGACATGGCCATATGCAAATCAGTCTGACCCTGTGCCTCATGGGAACAGTCCAGCCCGAACTGCCAAGCCATGACTTCCCTGGACCGGAATCAAGCTTCCCAGGACCGATTTCTGGCATTACAGCCGTCTTCAGCCGGGCTTGCTTGTCTCCAGTGGCAAAGTGAGCAAGGGACTCACGTCTGAGCATACCCTGCCAACTTAGGACGAACAAAGAAAAACCAAAGGTGATGATGGACGGAGCGTTGACAATACAAACACTCACCCCCAGTCAACTGATCTGGGTTTAATCCATCACCGTTCTTTAGCTCACTCCGCCTCCCCAGTTCAGACATGGCCATATGCAAATCAGTCTGACCCTGTGCCTCATGGGAACAGTCCAGCCCGAACTGCCAAGCCATGTTTTCCCTGGACCGGAATCAAGCTTCCCAGGACCGGTTTCTGGCATTACAACCGTCTTCAGACGGGCTTGCTTGACTCCAGTGGCAAAGTGAGCAAGGGACTCACGTCTGAGCATACCCTGCCAACTTAGGGCGAACAAAGAAAAACCAAAGGTGATGATGGACGGAGCGTTAACAATACAAACACCCACCCCCAGTCAACTGATCTGGGTTTAATCCATCACCGTTCTTTAGCTCACTCCGCCACCCCAGTTCAGACATGGCCATATGCAAATCAGTCTGACCCTGTGCCTCATGGGAACAGTCCAGCCCCCCCCCCTCCCCTTGGAAAAATGTCTGCGGACGCCCATGGTGGGAATCAATGTCATGCAAGAAATTTCACTTGCAGGAATTGTAAAAAGGTGGGGTTTTTCGCCACAATAGGTGAAACAGACAGGTGAGAGTAACAGTGTAGTAGCAAACCTTGGGGAAGAAAGTTAGGATAGGCACTTGGCGATACTGTAAGCTTTAAAAGCCAATACTTTATAAGCTATAACATACTATAAGTAAAGATTGCAGAAGTACACATACAAAGAGGTTTAGGAACCTCTTCAGCAATAATATCATATGACATATTCTGAAACTAAAATTGTTAAGGAATGCTGTTAAAGGTGGCCACAAGTGTTCTCTCTTATCTGCTGCTGAAATAGAATGAAAGCAGGCTCTGTCCAAACTTTGATGAAAACCTACAGCGTACCACCATGCTTTGTAATTGACACTAGAAGTATTTTCCAATGTGTAGCAATTTGATGAAATGCTACAGCAAGTAAAAGGTCTTGTAGCTTGGGTGTATAAGACATGAGTTCCCATTCAGGAGAAATGCTTCCTAAAAATACATTTGGTATTGAATACGAGATAGTGACATTAAACATTATAGCACTATCTTTCAAAACTCTGAACCAGAAAGTATGGATGTGTGGATATTGAAATAACGTGCATCAAATCACATTTTTATGCCTGACATGACCAATAATTATCTTGTAACATAAATTTTTATTTCAAAAGCAACATAGGAGAGGGGTGAGACAAAGGAGAGTCATATGTGAGCCATTGAGCTGATTGTTTAAGACAGAAACAATCCTAAAATGTTTGAAAATTAGGAAAATTGACATCCCCATGTTGTTTGGATAACTTTCTGTTGTTGTTTGTTCATCCCATTTGGTTATCCCATTTGTTTGGATAATGGGAGAGAGCCAATCTCAAAGGTTTGTTATTCCACAAGAAATGTCAAAGAATAGAATCCACTTTTTTAAAGAAGATATTTGGAATTCGCAGAGGAATCAGGTAAATCAGATACACCACTCAAGGACAAACTTGAAATGAACGGGGCCTAAGCCATCTATTAAGATATCTGTTTGTGCCAAAAGCCACTTGGCCACCAACTCTGATTATCTAGTTATTATTTTGTTACGTTGTGGAAAAATACAAACTGGGGGGGCACTACCAACCAGAATATAAGATCCTTAATTATTGCCCGGCGATGTCGCCTCTTGAACCCACACAGAAGTTAAACTATTGAAGAGGCAGGCGCTGGAGACTGGAAGGCAGGAAACAAGGGTTTTTATTCTCTCCGGAGGAGAACACAACGAAACGGACAGAAGGTATCGTTCTGAGGTGCTCTAACTGCATCCCGGAGGCCTGGCCTCTTATACATGAGTTTATCTCTTTATTACATGTAACACATTCTCGTTGATACTTTGATGTACGGAAAGACATCCTCAGAATCCCCCCTTCCCAGCCTGTTCCCATGCAAGGCTATAGTGGAAGTCCCCGTCCCGTTCACAACAGGTGGTGATCATTGCGCAGCTGGGTATTCCGCCGATTCACGGAGTGTGCGGGTTTCGATCGGATCTCGTGGGGTGGGGGGGCTTTGATCACCTCGGGGATCCTTTGAGGAGGGAAGCTTCCTATTGTATGGGGAGGGGCAAGAAGTTGGTATCGGCAGAGCTAGGTGTCGGTCTGGGAACGGGGAAGACAAACGGGCACACGGGGAAAAGGGTTTGCATCAAAAGGGCCGGAGATCATGACGGGGAAACAGGGAGGTGTCGCGCTGGGAACAGGATGAGGGCCTGGGGGCAGAGCAGCGCCGAAGAGGGGTTTATGACCCAAGGCAGGTGCAAGCAGGGGGTTGCTAGCGAAGTTTGGAGGGAGAGAGAGAGAGACGCGCTGGCTCTCGGCGAGAGCCGGGAAGCCATGGTGTCCAAAAATGGCGGCTGTTTTACGCGCACAAAAGGTTTAAGGAGAGCAAGAGGGCGCCGATAATGTTGACGGTTTTCAGCCTAACTTTTAACAGTCCTCCCTTTTCAACATATCTAGCCAACTTGCTTATTCAATGTCGATTTTCATCAAATTCCTAACTTCGGTATCATATAATGCCCTCATATGTTCGCTTCCAATGTCCACAGTTTTGGGAAAAATACAACTCGCACATAAAGAACACATAGGTGGCAAACATTGAATTCCTAAGCATAGGCCACATATTATAACTACGGGAATCAGGATAATGGTGAGCAGTCTCCAGCCCCAGCTTTTGACGGTGTCCCAGAACCAACCACCAAGCGACCATTCTTCTTGCTCTTGGTGGACTTCCGAAGAGAGTCTGTGAAGATGTTCGATGGCTTTGTACACTGAGGGTGAGTTGTCCGGTATGTATGTACAACAGCTGGCCCCAATAATGCGGCATGCTCCTCCACGGTCCGCCAGAACTACATCTAAAACGAGGCGGTTCTGAAGGGCCACCAAACGGACCGCTTGGAGCTCGGCAGTGTTGTTGGCAAAGATGCCCGCTGTGATGTTCATGGTTGTCTCGACTGCCTGAGTCAAATGTCGGATGGCACGGCTGTTTGCCATCGGGCCCCAGAGGGGGACGAGTCCTTTCATAGCATCGAGGAACTGTGCTCCTGTTGAGTCGGCTTGCTCAAAGTCTTTTGCTCGTTTTTGCCTGTGGTGATTCGCTGGGGCCACATAAGTTGGAGGAAGGACGAAGGAGATGTAGCAAGTGCCCCCCCAGCCTTTGGGGAGCCAGGTGTAGGCCTTCGTGCCACAGATGAAATACATGTTTGGGGAGGACACAAAGGAAGGTGGATCCGTGGAGTCCAAAGTTCTGGTAAAGCGGCAAGCGCTGTGACCCACCAGCTGTGTCCCAAGTCCTTCTACACACATGTGGCCTGTGACGTTGATGACCGTCAGGGCTACAGTCAGAGTGGCAGCCGTTCGTTTCCGCAGATAGGAGAAGGTGGGTCTGGTTGGATTGTTGAATACCTGCATTTCGATTCGTTCTTTGGCCGGAATGTCCATTTGGATTGAGTCGCTGGGGTTCAGCGGGCAGAAGTGTGTCTTTGTCTTGTTTCGCCCGGCCCCATGAGAAGAATGTGCTGCAGCTCTGCTGGAGGTGGCATTTTCCGTATAGCTCTCTTGCAGGAGGATCAGCCAGGCAAGGCAGGAGCCGTGGACGGAGAAGGGTGAAGGGATGAATGGTATTGAATGTCCAGTGGCATGGGGTAGCAACCCACAGATCCAGCAGTTGGTGGCGTTGGTGGCAAGATTGTGCTGGTGAAGTAGCTGTACGAAGGAGTTGTTCCAGAACTCCTTTCGCCTCTCTCTTAGTTGAGGAGAGAGCGAAATTAGATAATGTTCCTTCATGGTGGTAGGCTGAGCAGTGGTTAGGAATGTTTCGTGAGCAGGTGTGTGTTCTTCCATAATCCAGAGCGTAGTCATGAGGAGAAAACAGAGGAGGATTACGATGAAGAGTGCAATTGTCTTTGAGCTATGGAGTCTGTCTGTTCTCGGATTTCTGTAGTGGGTATTTCCTGTTGTCTCAGTCGGCTTCTTGTTTGGCGCTTCCATCATCTTCTTATCTGGCGCTTCCATCATCTTCGTCTTCAAGGTGCTCGGTAGTGGGCAGGACCACAGACTCAGTTTTAGCTTCTCTCCAGGTAACCCTTGGTAGTTTGGGTCACCGTTCTGAGATTCTCTAACCTAGTCCGTGGCCTACTTAGCCGAAGCTCCCTCCTTTCGACGCAGGAAATACCCTTCTCGAGATGGCACAGTGGGGTCAGGATGTTTTGAAAGTTCAAGTGTCTCTGTATCAGGGTAGCAGTTCAACGATGGTCGGTCCCGGTTCAGGAGCTCTTCTTGGGTGTTGACGGTGTCTGTCGTGGCCAGGGCTGGAGAGACCCTTTTGCAGTGATGGGCGTGCAGCCAGTGTTTCTTCCCCTCCACTCGAAGTGCGGTCCGAGTGGTGATCAGCACTTGCCAGGGGCCCGTCCACCGGGGTTCCAAACTCTTTGATCGCTGAAAGTTTCGGATCAGCACGAAGTCCCCCGGCTGGATGGCGTGACCCGGACCCCTGGAAGCATCGGGGATGGCCTGCCGCACCTGCTGATGAAGGACAGACAAAGTTTCAGTCAATTTGTACAGATAATCAGACATTAGGACATCCGGAACGTCATGAATGGACGTTGGTTTCGGGGCAGACCAGACGCTCATGGGTCGGCCGAAGACAACTTCATAAGGGGTTAAGTGATGTCGGGTGGGGGTAGAGCGCATCGATAGCAATGCCAATGGGAGGGCGTCTGGCCATTTCAGGCCCGTCGTAGCCACTATTTTGGCCAGTTTAAGCTTTAGTGTGGCGTTGTGTCGTTCGACCAGCTCAGCAGATTGAGGGTGGAAGACTGCGTGGAATTTCTGTTTGATACCCAGCCCATTTAGGATGAGCTGGATAACGTTGGCTACAAAGTGGGGGCCATTATCACTCCATAAAACACGACAGAGGCCATAACGGGGGAAAAACTCTTTTAACAGGACCTTTGCAGTGGCCATAGCGGTGTTGTCACGGGTCGGATATGCTTCCACCCATTTGCTAAATGCGCACACCACAACAAGTACATATTTCAGGCCTTGGCATCTGTCTAGCTGGATGTAGTCCATCTGCAGGACTTCAAATGGGTGGTTTGGGACCCCAAATCCCCCCCGGGGTACTACAGTTCCCTTCCCGGGGTTGTGTTGCAGGCATATTAAGCATTGTTGGACCAGGCGTTTGGCGGAATCTGGGATCTTGTCATTGTGCCAAACCCTGGAGACAAGTTCGATCATGGGGGCTGATCCTATGTGGGCTGGGGAGTGTGCCATGGATAATATGGGAATCAAGTATGAATCAGGTAGTAACCACCTGTTCGTGTCTTTTGTCCGCCAGCAGCCTTCATCGTCTTTCAATCCCACCCGTGCCCATTCAGTCAATTCGTGTTGTGTGCTAGCCATTTGTATGTCTCTAATTGTGTCCTTGGCGTCAGTCCAGTTTTCTGCTTGTGACCTGGTCACGTACATACGTGTTGTCGTTCTATTTTCTGCTGTCGTTCGGGCGGTGATGTCGGCTAGTGCATTTCCCTGTCCAATAATGTCTGTCACCTTCTTGTGTGCCTGGCATTTGATAACGGCAAGTTTGTTGGGGAGGAGGACAGCTTCGATTAAGGCGGAGACTAAATCCCCGTGCAGGATGGGTGTGCCGTGTGAGGTCAAGTATCCTCTCTCCCTCCAGAGGAGCCCAAAATGGTGAACCACCCCGAAGGCATACTGGCTGTCGGTGTAAATGTTCGCCGTGGTTCCTGTTGCCAGGATGCAGGCTCTCGTCAAAGCAATCAGTTCCGCTGCCTGGGCAGATCGCTGGGTGATGCGGGCTGTTTCTACTACAGTTCGAGCTGTGGTGACTGCATAGGCAGCGGAAGTGGTACCATCGGAGAGCTTGATGCAAGAACCGTCCACCCACAACTCCCCGTCGGGGTCAGGGAAAGCTGTGTCTCTGAGATCGACCCTACTCCTGGTCTGTTCGTCCGTAAGAGTCACGCAGTCATGTACGGGGTGCACATTGGGGTCGTTCTCTGGCAGGGGTAACAGAGTTGCTGGGTTCAGTGTGGTGCATCTTTTCAGGGTGATATGGGGGGCAAGCAAGGTTAGTTCGTATCCAGTCAGTCGTGCACTCGTCAGATGTTGCGTCTTGGTTTGGTTCAGGAGGGTGTCGACTGCATGGGGTACCAGTACCGTGAGGGAATTCGAGAGTACAATCCCCTCACTCTGTCGGATAGAGACTGCAGCAGCAGCTACAGCTCGAAGGCAGGCAGGCAAGGCTCTGGCGACAGGGTCAAGAGTGGCAGAGAAGTAAGCGCACGGTCGTTGCTTAGGACCGATGGCCTGGGTCAGGACAGATAAAGCGCACCCCTCCCTTTCGTGAGTGTAAAGGGAGAAGGGCTTTCTGTAATCAGGGGTACCCAGGACAGGGGCTGAGCAAAGGGCATCTCGTAGTTCTGTGAAGGAGGTTTGACACTCAGGAGTCCAAGGGAGTGGGAAAGGGACGTCTTTGTTCAAGAGAGAGAGCAGTGGTTTTACAACGAGGCTGAAGTTTGGCAACCATTGTCGGCAGAAGGAGGTGAGGCCTAATAGGGAGCGAACCTGCTTCTGGGTTTTAGGGACAGGGGTGTCTAGAATGGTCTGGATTCGATCAGGGGTGAGTTTCCTTCCATCTTTGGACAGAAGGTGGCCTAGGTAAGTGACCTGGGGTAGGCAGAATTGCAACTTCTTCTTGGAGACCTTGTGGCCATTTTCCGCAAGGAAGTGCAAGAGTTGAATGGTGGCGGTAACCGCTAGAGGGGTGGTGTCGGCTGCCAAAAGGATGTCATCGACATATTGTACCAACACCACCCCGTCGGGTAACCGGACTTGGTCTAGTTGCCTTTTGAGGGCCTGGCTGTAGATGCTAGGGCTCTCCGTGTAGCCTTGAGGGGCTTGGCAAAATCTATATGAGCGGGATTTTAGGGTAAAGCCGAAGAGATATCGGCTGTCGGGGTGGATGGGGATGGAGAAGAATGCGTTCTTGAGGTCGATGACGGAAAAGGTGGTTGCAGTGGATGGAATCAAGGTCAGAATGGTGGTGATGTCTGAGACCACAGGGTACTGGGGTACTACCACTTTGTTGATCTCTCGGAGGTCGATGATGAAACGGTATGCTTTCTCATCTCCCTCTCCCTGCTTCTTGATAATGGGCAAGATAGGGCTGTTGCAAACGTTGCTAACCACTTCCTCTACCACTCCTGCGTCTATCAGTGACTGGATAATCATTACCAATGCCTTCTCGCCCTCTGGCGATATCCGATATTGTGGGAGTTTTGGGAGTGTTGCATCTGGTCGGACAGTAATGTGCACTGGGTCAATTAACATACGCCCTACGTCCGAATCCGCTTTGGCCCACAGATACGGAGGCAGGGTGTCAAGTAGGGACGCGTCGACGTCGGTGATGGAAAACATGTGTCGGGGGGAACAATGTTTAAGCAGAACGGGGTTGTCGTAAAGAAACACTCGAACTCCATCTTGAGAACACCTAATCGTCGCTCGGAAGTGTTTCAGTAAGTCAAGTCCCATAATGGCGTCAGGGCTATTGGAGGAGAGCAAGAACGTGGTGTCGGTGGTGTTGTTTTCTACGTCAAAGAGAATCGGGGCAGACAAAGGGTTGGTGGAGGGCGTTCCATCGAAACCTGTCGATGTTATGAGTGAGCCAGACAAGGGTGCCCTTGGAATCAGTCGTTTAGATAACGCACTACGTGTTGCGCCAGTGTCTACCAGAAATGGAGACTTGGTACCCAGGACCTTAGCAGTGACATAAGGGCCCTGCTGGTCAACATAGAGCTCGACTGGATCCCTCCCTCGCCCTTGGCTGTCCTATGCAAAGGTGTGAGTGTCGTCATAGTCAGATTGTTGATATTGGTTCTGTCTGGGTCGATCGAACGTATTCGGTCTGCTTGATCTGTCATTAGTCGCGTCATTTGGGGGCCCTCGTTGTGTTCCCCTAGGTCTCGGTCCGTTTGCTACCTCCCTGGGGTCTCTGTTCCTGATCATTTCCAGGAGAACTGGGCACTGGGATTTCCAATGGCCAATCCCTTTGCAGAAAGCGCACTGGTCATCTCTAAGGTCTGTGCGTCCACTGTAGGGAGTCAGAGTGCGGTCCTGGGGTAATGCAGTCTTAGGGACGTTTGTCTGGTAGTTTCCCCGGTATTGGTCTCGTCCTATAGTCACCCCTTGCAGTTTGGCAATCATCACCCTCTCCTTTAAGTCTTTCTTCTTTTTCTCTGTCGCCCTATCGTTTTCATTTTTCTGATGCTCATAATATTGGGCCATCTGAAGAATCGCTGTAGGTTTGGAGGCTGCCCAACTACTCTCGCTGGCCTGTAGTTTCTGGGAGATGTCCAATGATAGGCCCTTAACATAATTCTGGACAAACAGATGGTGTCCGGTTGCAGTGGTCATGTCCTGGCCGCTGTAATCAGAGAACACCGTTTCAAACCGGGAGAAGTATTCCGATACATCCTCCTGGGGTTTTTGGCGACAGGCTGTTACTATCGACCAGTCCACTTTCTTTTCTGGGATTAGGGTTTTTAATTTCTCTACAATTTTATCTGGGAGGTCTAGAATGGATTTCAACGGCTTTTGTCCTGGTCCCCGTTGTTTGTCCAAGTCATCGAGTTGTGGCCAGGTATGTCCGAACAGCTCAAGGTGGTCGACTTTCCGGATTTGCTTCCACACATCAGCTGGTAGACATAACCCGAAGAACAAGTCGATGTCAGCCAGGGTCATGATAGTCGAACCCAGGGCTGTACCTAATTCAGTATAGAAGGCAGTGGGGTTTTTTCGTAGGTCGGGTAGAGATTTCCGGAATGTCAGTATCTCTTGCCGGTCCCATGGCTGGTAGACCCAGTTGTATACTACCCTTCCCTTCGCATCTTGGTTGTTTGCATCATCGTGAGTCCCCGTACCCCGAGGAGGAACCCAGTAAGGGGCAGCCTCACGTATCGGCATCATGGTGTTAGATTGCTCGGTTGGCGGTTCGGTCACTACGGGGGCCGCGGATTTAGCTCCCGGCTTTCGTTCAGTGAGGTGGCGGAAAACCTCAAGCGTACGCGTAAAGAGGTCCGACACATCACACTCGCCCTCATCCCCGATATCGACCTTCCGGTACAGGGTCCTTAGGCTCTCGGGACCTTTGTCTCGATATCGGTCCTCGTATGCATTCAAGACATGATAACACAGTCGTACGGTAAAATGTCGTCTGTGACTCCCTGTATACGAGCTGAACATATCTGTGATGTACTCTTCATCATCCTTCCTTTCTACCAGTGTCCTTGCTATTTTGTCGATCCCCGCTCGCTCATCTTTGTCTAGCCTGTTTGTTCTTGCAAGGCCAGCCCCTCGAGTCTCATGCTCGTCTAACGTTGTCGTTGATGTGGGTTTTAATACAAGGGGTTCGGCTGGCACAGAGGCCATTGGGGCCGACGCTGCGGCGGTACCTTCGTTTGTACCTGGGGGTGGCGCGTGCTGCGCCAGGGGCCGAGAAGGGGCATATGGAGGGGGCATGTAGATGATAGGGGGACCTAACAGCAGGTCCTCATTGGCTTGTCGTTTTGAGGGTAAATCAGGGTAGAGCATGGAGGGGGTTCTAACCGGACACTGGCTTGGCGTTTCCCTTTCTAGTTTCTGTTTAGCTTTCTCTCTTTCCTCTATCTCCTTTTTTAGCTTCTGAGCAGCTAGGTGGGCTGCTTTTTGCAGCTCTTTTTCCAACCTACTCTCAGTTTTCTTTTTACGCTGTTCAGTTTCTTTTCGCCACATGCCGAAGCTATCAAGCATAGTGGGTGTTGTCTTGTTTTTACCTAGGGCAGTTTCTAGCATTTTTATTTTATCATCATCGAAGGATCCTGTCAGGGGCCATTGACTTTCTTGACCCTGTTTTGTATATTTATGCCATAGTTTACTATAGGCAATAGCGGTCAATCCATGCTTCATGAACATGTCCTTATTAGGGGTGCCTTCCAGTGGGGCTGGATGGTCCATCTCTAATAAGCGGTCCGGGCTAAACAGGCTACCAATCAGTGGGGAGAAGACAGACATGACGGCTCGTAACGAGGGACTAAAAAGTCAGCACTGCCTATCTTATCACTAGGTGCAAAGACTGGACAGAATATTTCTATTCTACGTTGTTTGCAGGCAGTGAATACCTCATGGATCACAATAACCAAAGACCAACAAATAACAATGGGGAGAATGAGTAGGTCCGCAAAGATCTGCGTTACCTACCTTTTTCGCTATCTGCAAAAAGGGTGGTCTCTTCCCTGTTTGCAGACAGGGAATCTCCAGGAAACAATAATTTTGCGAACAACAGTTCAGTTTCAAGCAATTATAGGGTGAGGGAGAAAAAAATAAGCACGGCTGCTACCCTACCTATCCTCCACTGCTTGCAAAGAGAGAGACCTTTGTTTCTCCGTTTGCAGACAGTGAATCCCTCGTGGATCAAGATAACAAAAGACCGACAAATAACAATGGGGAGAGTGAGTAGGTCCGCAAAGATTTGCGTTACCTACCTTTTTCACTATCTGCAAAAAGGGTGGTCTCTTCCCTGTTTGCAGACAGGGAATCTCCAGGAAACAATAGTTTGCGAACAACAGCTCAGTTTCAGGTGACTATTGAGTGGGGGAGAAAAATAAGCACGGTTGTCTGCCCTACCTATCCTCCACTGCTCGCAAAGGGAGAGCCTGTTGTCTCTCCGTTTGCAGACAGTGAATCTCCAATTAAACAAAAAAGAGCAATACTAGTATTTAACAATCAAGCAAATTTTCCGCAATTTGTCGTGGTAACACGACCTTACCCGGACCGCATGGACAGTTTCCTGACTTCCGAATCCAGCGCCCGATCGTCCTCTCTTCTTCGTTATCCTCGCGGCACTCCTGATGGTTCCCAGTCAGGACCGTAGATCACTCGAGAGAGGTCTGTTCGGAACCAGTGAAGTTCGGATGATCGGCTGTCAGACGAGGGTCTATCGGACAGACGCGTTCCCGATCGTTGCAGTCGTTCACTTTGTCGTCAGGACCTCTCCCACTGGATCCATGGGTCGCTGATGGGCCCCACGCTTGGGACGCCAATTGTGGAAAAATACAAACTGGGGGGGCACTACCAACCAGAATATAAGATCCTTAATTATTGCCCGGCGATGTCGCCTCTTGAACCCACACAGAAGTTAAACTATTGAAGAGGCAGGCGCTGGAGACTGGAAGGCAGGAAACAAGGGTTTTTATTCTCTCCGGAGGAGAACACAACGAAACGGACAGAAGGTATCGTTCTGAGGTGCTCTAACTGCATCCCGGAGGCCTGGCCTCTTATACATGAGTTTATCTCTTTATTACATGTAACACATTCTCGTTGATACTTTGATGTACGGAAAGACATCCTCAGAATCCCCCCTTCCCAGCCTGTTCCCATGCAAGGCTATAGTGGAAGTCCCCGCCCCGTTCACAACAGGTGGTGATCATTGCGCAGCTGGGTATTCCGCCGATTCACGGAGTGTGCGGGTTTCGATCGGATCTCGTGGGGTGGGGGGGCTTTGATCACCTCAGGGATCCTTTGAGGAGGGAAGCTTCCTATTGTATGGGGAGGGGCAAGAAGTTGGTATCGGCAGAGCTAGGTGTCGGTCTGGGAACGGGGAAGACAAACGGGCACACGGGGAAAAGGGTTTGCATCAAAAGGGCCGGAGATCATGACGGGGAAACAGGGAGGTGTCGCGCTGGGAACAGGATGAGGGCCTGGGGGCAGAGCAGCGCCGAAGAGGGGTTTATGACCCAAGGCAGGTGCAAGCAGGGGGTTGCTAGCGAAGTTTGGAGGGAGAGAGAGAGAGACGCGCTGGCTCTCGGCGAGAGCCGGGAAGCCATGGTGTCCAAAAATGGCGGCTGTTTTACGCGCACAAAAGGTTTAAGGAGAGCAAGACGGCGCCGATAATGTTGACGGTTTTCAGCCTAACTTTTAACAACGTCCTTTTCTTAATTGCGCATACACTTTGAAAGCTATGTCGCGCTGGTGGGGTATGCAATGGGAACAGACTACCCCTGTTCAACCTCATAAATTCCCTATTTTGGGAATACGATTTTGACACTTTCTTTAAAGCTACAACTCAATTGCCAAATTCACAAATGTCAATTGGCATAGCAATCCAAAGTTCGGGTGCCACACCTTTCCAGCAACTAACTTCTACTGAACTTAACCCCTTGGGCGCTGCATGAATTTTCACGCTGTGTGGGCAAAATAAAAAGTGGTCGCCCACCGTGACGTCAGATGGCCGGGCACCGTGCGCAGCACGCAAGGGGTTAAGTAGATATCATCGGGTAATCGTGGCTTGGGTTGAGGCTTGTCATGAATAAAAGGCCTGTTTCTCTAAAACATGTGACATGCATAGTATCTTAAATTCAGTGCTTTGGGGGTCTTAGAGCCAGAGTAACAAGGGAGGCCAGGCCATACATGGTCCCTAATGAACTTGATTTTCAAAGTTGCTCACCTGAGCCCTGTTACACATTCACAATCTCCTTTCTTTGTGCCTATGTTGGCAAGAACCTGGATCTAGGGTAAGCCTGACCATTGATAACGTCACACAGCTTTAAGAGCTTGGCTCTATTCAGAGGCAGCACTTTATTTATACAAATAAATAAATGAAAAAATGAAGATGTAAATCATAATAAGTGCAGGTTCCGAAGATGTTCTTAGGAGCCTGCCATCAGTTCTGCTGAAGGCCAGGATTACTCAATACAAAAGCTACCTAGATTCACTTCCCGTCTCCCACAAGTTCTCTTTCATCCCTGCTTTCCTCCTTTGTAACTGTTTATTGTTATTTTCTCTTCCTATTTTCTCCCTTTTCTGCTTTCATCCCTGCTTTCCTCCTTTGCCACTGTTTACTGTTATTTTCTCTTCCTCTTTTCTCCTTTTTCTGTTTTTCTCTCTCTTGCTCTGGGCCAAAGTGTGTTGATGAAAGATAAATCACGGTCCCCAAAAATGGGCGCCGGTGCCCACTACTACCCATGGGCATAGATGATGCACTGGGTACGGGTGGAAGTATCATACATGCACCATCCTGGTCGGATTTAAAAACGGAAACCGGTCCTTTTGAGTATCTTTACCCACGCTCAGCGTTTCCACTGGTGCTTTTTTTTCTTCCTCCTTTTAATTTGCCATATCTCTTTTCCCAATAGAAATCACGTTTCATTTCAGATGAAGAAAATGCAATTATAGGAGCCGGCTGAGAAAATGCATGTCCCCAAAGCCTGGTTTTCTTGTTCCATCTGAGTTTGAGGGGGATTACAGCTAGCGGGAGCTGGTGGAAGAAAATAGAAAACATTTGTCTTCATTTAGAGAGCTGGTTTATTGCTCGTGTTTATGGAAAGAAAAAATAAAATTATTTATTGTTGCTGATGTAACAATTAATGCGGATGAGGCTGTGGAGAGAAGTGCTCCTGTGGGGGAAGTGAGCAGAGGAGGTTTATGAATCGAAGGAAAGAGTTAGATTTTCCCTTCAGGCATGCTCGGCTCAAGAGAGTGGAACAGGCATGCATATCCCTGGTACTCAGAATAGAGGCTGATTTCAGGAATGAGCATTTGAATCCAGAACATTTGAGTTTTAGGATTGGGTGAATTGGGATAAGCACAGAGATGCCAGCATCTCAGATTTCTGGTTTCACAAGCTTCCCATATGTATGCATAAGCAACTCATCTAGCCAGCCCATGATTATTCTTTGCATTCTGGGACTTGCAGTGCGGTTTTTACAATGGCAAAGGTAGGATGCACAGCAAAAACCTGGACTGAATAACCAACTTACACATGAACTGGAAATTCTAGAGTTCTGCATGTGAATATGTCCGTTAGGAGACTGGCACAGTGGTTTCCAAGCTGTTTAAAAATATGTTTGTATTGACAAAGAAGCAACACAGTGGAGAAAAAATAAAGCATCACTTGGATATACAGAATAGAGGCAGTCAATACCATGTGCCGGGATATGTCCTTCAAACCCAAGTCAATTCCATTCATCCACATATGCTGCATATCTCAGTCAGTCGTTCAATCTGGTTATGTTTGCATTACTATATATATATATATATATATATATATATGTTTGAGCAAAGCCAAGGAGCATTTGAGAAGGCACTCGACGCTCTCCCCGCTGTGGACAAGCCCTGCTGTCAGTCGCTATTCATGGCATTAAATGATTTCTTGCATGGTCCGACGCGTTTCAGGGCTGGCACGCCCCTTCCTCATGGACAGGCACAGGGGAAAAATGATAAGACGCCTCACCTTTACTTCACCACTTTTATTTGATTAAGTAACGCCCTATGGGCGTGGCATCTTTTTGACATCCAGCAGCTTGCTGGTATTTGTAGTCCCGGTGAGGCGAATAAGTATTCCTTGAGTAGGTTCAGTTTCCCCTAGTGTAGATTTCCTTCATTAAATCCTTTAGTAGGCAAATGTCCATGTAAGCGACCTTCATCTCCCAGGAGAAAGCGTGCATCCCAGAATGGAACAGTTCCCTTCCGAAAGCCTTCTCTCACTCAGACACGCAGCATGCAGTTTGTCTGAAACGAGAATGGTGCTCTCCTCCACGGCCAAGGCGCCGTGTGAAAAATGTTTGAGCAAAGCCAAGGAGCATTTGAGAAGGCACTCGACGCTCTCCCCGCTGTGGACAAGCCCTGCTGTCAGTCGCTATTCATGGCATTAAATGATTTCTTGCATGGTCCGACGCGTTTCAGGGCTGGCACGCCCCTTCCTCATGGACAGGCACAGGGGAAAAATGATAAGACGCCTCACCTTTACTTCACCACTTTTATTTCTCCTGGGAGATGAAGGTCGCTTACATGGACATTTGCCTACTAAAGGATTTAATGAAGGAAATCTACACTAGGGGAAACTGAACCTACTCAAGGAATACTTATTCGCCTCACCGGGACTACAAATACCAGCAAGCTGCTGGATGTCAAAAAGATGCCACGCCCATAGGGCGTTACTTAATCAAATAAAAGTGGTGAAGTAAAGGTGAGGCGTCTTATCATTTTTCCCCTGTGCCTGTCCATGAGGAAGGGGCGTGCCAGCCCTGAAACGCGTCGGACCATGCAAGAAATCATTTAATGCCATGAATAGCGACTGACAGCAGGGCTTGTCCACAGCGGGGAGAGCGTCGAGTGCCTTCTCAAATGCTCCTTGGCTTTGCTCAAACATTTTTCACACGGCGCCTTGGCCGTGGAGGAGAGCACCATTCTCGTTTCAGACAAACTGCATGCTGCGTGTCTGAGTGCGAGAAGGCTTTCGGAAGGGAACTGTTCCATTCTGGGATGCACGCTTTCTCCTGGGAGATGAAGGTCGCTTACATGGACATTTGCCTACTAAAGGATTTAATGAAGGAAATCTACACTAGGGGAAACTGAACCTACTCAAGGAATACTTATTCGCCTCACCGGGACTACAAATACCAGCAAGCTGCTGGATGTCAAAAAGATGCCACGCCCATAGGGCGTTACTTAATCAAATAAAAGTGGTGAAGTAAAGGTGAGGCGTCTTATCATTTTTCCCCTGTGCCTGTCCATGAGGAAGGGGCGTGCCAGCCCTGAAACGCGTCGGACCATGCAAGAAATCATTTAATGCCATGAATAGCGACTGACAGCAGGGCTTGTCCACAGCGGGGAGAGCGTCGAGTGCCTTCTCAAATGCTCCTTGGCTTTGCTCAAACATTTTTCACACGGCGCCTTGGCCGTGGAGGAGAGCACCATTCTCGTTTCAGACAAACTGCATGCTGCGTGTCTGAGTGCGAGAAGGCTTTCGGAAGGGAACTGTTCCATTCTGGGATGCACGCTTTCTCCTGGGAGATGAAGGTCGCTTACATGGACATTTGCCTACTAAAGGATTTAATGAAGGAAATCTACACTAGGGGAAACTGAACCTACTCAAGGAATACTTATTCGCCTCACCGGGACTACAAATACCAGCAAGCTGCTGGATGTCAAAAAGATGCCACGCCCATAGGGCGTTACTTAATCAAATAAAAGTGGTGAAGTAAAGGTGAGGCGTCTTATCATTTTTCCCCTGTGCCTGTCCATGAGGAAGGGGCGTGCCAGCCCTGAAACGCGTCGGACCATGCAAGAAATCATTTAATGCCATGAATAGCGACTGACAGCAGGGCTTGTCCACAGCGGGGAGAGCGTCGAGTGCCTTCTCAAATGCTCCTTGGCTTTGCTCAAACATTTTTCACACGGCGCCTTGGCCGTGGAGGAGAGCACCATTCTCGTTTCAGACAAACTGCATGCTGCGTGTCTGAGTGCGAGAAGGCTTTCGGAAGGGAACTGTTCCATTCTGGGATGCACGCTTTCTCCTGGGAGATGAAGGTCGCTTACATGGACATTTGCCTACTAAAGGATTTAATGAAGGAAATCTACACTAGGGGAAACTGAACCTACTCAAGGAATACTTATTCGCCTCACCGGGACTACAAATACCAGCAAGCTGCTGGATGTCAAAAAGATGCCACGCCCATAGGGCGTTACTTAATCAAATAAAAGTGGTGAAGTAAAGGTGAGGCGTCTTATCATTTTTCCCCTGTGCCTGTCCATGAGGAAGGGGCGTGCCAGCCCTGAAACGCGTCGGACCATGCAAGAAATCATTTAATGCCATGAATAGCGACTGACAGCAGGGCTTGTCCACAGCGGGGAGAGCGTCGAGTGCCTTCTCAAATGCTCCTTGGCTTTGCTCAAACATTTTTCACACGGCGCCTTGGCCGTGGAGGAGAGCACCATTCTCGTTTCAGACAAACTGCATGCTGCGTGTCTGAGTGAGAGAAGGCTTTCGGAAGGGAACTGTTCCATTCTGGGATGCACGCTTTCTCCTGGGAGATGAAGGTCGCTTACATGGACATTTGCCTACTAAAGGATTTAATGAAGGAAATCTACACTAGGGGAAACTGAACCTACTCAAGGAATACTTATTCGCCTCACCGGGACTACAAATACCAGCAAGCTGCTGGATGTCAAAAAGATGCCACGCCCATAGGGCGTTACTTAATCAAATAAAAGTGGTGAAGTAAAGGTGAGGCGTCTTATCATTTTTCCCCTGTGCCTGTCCATGAGGAAGGGGCGTGCCAGCCCTGAAACGCGTCGGACCATGCAAGAAATCATTTAATGCCATGAATAGCGACTGACAGCAGGGCTTGTCCACAGCGGGGAGAGCGTCGAGTGCCTTCTCAAATGCTCCTTGGCTTTGCTCAAACAATATATATATATATATATATATATATATATATATATATATACAAAGTATTCTCCAAAAGAAGAGGAGACCACAGGCGGGGACGTTTGGAAGCACTTTACTCGGAACACAAAAACGGCAAATGCATTTCGGCATACATAACAGCCTTCTTCAGTGCCTTGAGGTGTTCACAGGATGCGCAACACCAATCACGGTTTGAAATACCCGGCTGCACCCTGTTGCCTTAGTGATGGCTCCGCCTTCATGGTGAATGAAAACTGTGGCAAGTTCAATATCGCCTACATGTCCCAGAATGCCACATTCAGAAGAACTGAAAATGTCCTGGGAGAGGGCGGCATCACATATTCCCATCCTCAATGTTTCTGTGCCTCCCAAAGTTAATGCCTCCTCGGGTCCCCAATACCGCATAAACTTCCAATCCTCCGGGCCAAATGGAGGCAGGGACATCGGGAATCAATTCCACATAGCCCACCGCCCAGCTCCTCCCGAGATTGGAAGTGGGTTGCAGCGCAAATCCAGTACCCTGGAAACCAGCAGTCCGTCGAAACAGAAGCCAACAACACCGCAGCCACTTTGTAATGCGGGGGTCTCTGACGCGTGAATGTTGGCGTTCACGTAAAAGTATACAAAGTATTCTCCAAAAGAAGAAGAGACCACAGGCGGGGACGTTTGGAAGCACTTTACTCGGAACACAAAAACGGCAAATGCATTTCGGCATACATAACAGCCTTCTTCAGTGCCTTGAGGTGTTCACAGGATGCGCAACACCAATCACGGTTTGAAATACCCGGCTGCACCCTGTTGCCTTAGTGATGGCTCCGCCTTCATGGTGAATGAAAACTGTGGCAAGTTCAATATTGCCTACATGTCCCAGAATGCCACATTCAGAAGAACTGAAAATGTCCTGGGAGAGGGCGGCATCACATATTCCCATCCTCAATGTTTCTGTGCCTCCCAAAGTTAATGCCTCCTCGGGTCCCCAATACCGCATAAACTTCCAATCCTCCGGGCCAAATGGAGGCAGGGACATCGGGAATCAATTCCACATAGCCCACCGCCCAGCTCCTCCCGAGATTGGAAGTGGGTTGCAGCGCAAATCCAGTACCCTGGAAACCAGCAGTCCGTCGAAACAGAAGCCAACAACACCGCAGCCACTTTGCAATGCGGGGGTCTCTGACGCGTGAATGTTGGCGTTCACGTAAAAATATACAAAGTATTCTCCAAAAGAAAAAGAGACCACAGGCGGGGACGTTTGGAAGCACTTTACTCGGAACACAAAAACGGCAAATGCATTTCGGCATACATAACAGCCTTCTTCAGTGCCTTGAGGTGTTCACAGGATGCGCAACACCAATCACGGTTTGAAATACCCGGCTGCACCCTGTTGCCTTAGTGATGGCTCCGCCTTCATGGTGAATGAAAACTGTGGCAAGTTCAATATCGCCTACATGTCCCAGAATGCCACATTCAGAAGAACTGAAAATGTCCTGGGAGAGGGCGGCATCACATATTCCCATCCTCAATGTTTCTGTGCCTCCCAAAGTTAATGCCTCCTCGGGTCCCCAATACCGCATAAACTTCCAATCCTCCGGGCCAAATGGAGGCAGGGACATCGGGAATCAATTCCACATAGCCCACCGCCCAGCTCCTCCCGAGATTGGAAGTGGGTTGTAGCGCAAATCCAGTACCCTGGAAACCAGCAGTCCGTCGAAACAGAAGCCAACAACACCGCAGCCACTTTGTAATGCGGGGGTCTCTGACACGTGAATGTTGGCGTTCACGCAAAAGTATACAAAGTATTCTCCAAAAGAAGAAGAGACCACAGGCGGGGATGTTTGGAAGCACTTTACTCGGAACACAAAAACGGCAAATGCATTTCGGCATACATAACAGCCTTCTTCAGTGCCTTGAGGTGTTCACAGGATGCGCAACACCAATCACGGTTTGAAATACCCGGCTGCACCCTGTTGCCTTAGTGATGGCTCCGCCTTCATGGTGAATGAAAACTGTGGCAAGTTCAATATCGCCTACATGTCCCAGAATGCCACATTCAGAAGAACTGAAAATGTCCTCGGAGAGGGCGGCATCACATATTCCCATCCTCAATGTTTCTGTGCCTCCCAAAGTTAATGCCTCCTCGGGTCCCCAATACCGCATAAACTTCCAATCCTCCGGGCCAAATGGAGGCAGGGACATCGGGAATCAATTCCACATAGCCCACCGCCCAGCTCCTCCCGAGATTGGAAGTGGGTTGCAGCGCAAATCCAGTACCCTGGAAACCAGCAGTCCGTCGAAACAGAAGCCAACAACACCGCATTCACTTTGTAATGCGGGGGTCTCTGACGCGTGAATGTTGGCGTTCACGCAAAAGTATACAAAGTATTCTCTAAAAGAAGAAGAGACCACAGGCGGGGACGTTTGGAAGCACTTTACTCGGAACACAAAAACGGCAAATGCATTTCGGCATACATAACAGCCTTCTTCAGTGCCTTGAGGTGTTCACAGGATGCGCAACACCAATCACGGTTTGAAATACCCGGCTGCACCCTGTTGCCTTAGTGATGGCTCCGCCTTCATGGTGAATGAAAACTGTGGCAAGTTCAATATCGCCTACATGTCCCAGAATGCCACATTCAGAAGAACTGAAAATGTCCTGGGAGAGGGCGGCATCACATATTCCCATCCTCAATGTTTCTGTGCCTCCCAAAGTTAATGCCTCCTCGGGTCCCCAATACTGCATAAACTTCCAATCCTCCGGGCCAAATGGAGGCAGGGACATCGGGAATCAATTCCACATAGCCCACCGCCCAGCTCCTCCCGAGATTGGAAGTGGGTTGCAGCGCAAATCCAGTACCCTGGAAACCAGCAGTCCGTCGAAACAGAAGCCAACAACACCGCAGCCACTTTGTAATGCGGGGGTCTCTGACGCGTGAATGTTGGCGTTCACGCAAAAGTATACAAAGTATTCTCCAAAAGAAGAAGAGACCACAGGCGGGGATGTTTGGAAGCACTTTACTCGGAACACAAAAACGGCAAATGCATTTCGGCATACATAACAGCCTTCTTCAGTGCCTTGAGGTGTTCACAGGATGCGCAACACCAATCACGGTTTGAAATACCCGGCTGCACCCTGTTGCCTTGATGGCTCCGCCTTCATGGTGAATGAAAACTGTGGCAAGTTCAATATCGCCTACATGTCCCAGAATGCCAGATTCAGAAGAACTGAAAATGTCCTGGGAGAGGGCGGCATCACATATTCCCATCCTCAATGTTTCTGTGCCTCCCAAAGTTAATGCCTCCTCGGGTCCCCAATACCACATAAACTTCCAATCCTCCGGGCCAAATGGAGGCAGGGACATCGGGAATCAATTCCACATAGCCCACCGCCCAGCTCCTCCCGAGATTGGAAGTGGGTTGCAGCGCAAATCCAGTACCCTGGAAACCAGCAGTCCGTCGAAACAGAAGCCAACAACACCGCAGCCACTTTGTAATGCGGGGGTCTCTGACGCGTGAATGTTGGCGTTCACGCAAAAGTATAGAAAGTATTCTCTAAAAGAAGAAGAGACCACAGGCGGGGATGTTTGGAAGCACTTTACTCGGAACACAAAAACGGCAAATGCATTTCGGCATACATAACAGCCTTCTTCAGTGCCTTGAGGTGTTCACAGGATGCGCAACACCAATCACGGTTTGAAATACCCGGCTGCACCCTGTTGCCTTAGTGATGGCTCCGCCTTCATGGTGAATGAAAACTGTGGCAAGTTCAATATCGCCTACATGTCCCAGAATGCCACATTCAGAAGAACTGAAAATGTCCTGGGAGAGGGCGGCATCACATATTCCCATCCTCAATGTTTCTGTGCCTCCCAAAGTTAATGCCTCCTCGGGTCCCCAATACTGCATAAACTTCCAATCCTCCGGGCCAAATGGAGGCAGGGACATCGGGAATCAATTCCACATAGCCCACCGCCCAGCTCCTCCCGAGATTGGAAGTGGGTTGCAGCACAAATCCAGTACCCTGGAAACCAGCAGTCCGTCGAAACAGAAGCCGACAACACCGCAGCCACTTTGTAATGCGGGGGTCTCTGACGCGTGAATGTTGGCGTTCACGCAAAAGTATACAAAGTATTCTCCAAAAGAAGAAGAGACCCCAGGCGGGGATGTTTGGAGGCACTTTACTCGGAACACAAAAACGGCAAATGCATTTCGGCATACATAACAGCCTTCTTCAGTGCCTTGAGGTGTTCACAGGATGCGCAACACCAATCACGGTTTGAAATACCCGGCTGCACCCTGTTGCCTTAGTGATGGCTCCGCCTTCATGGTGAATGAAAACTGTGGCAAGTTCAATATCGCCTACATGTCCCAGAATGCCACATTCAGAAGAACTGAAAATGTCCTGGGAGAGGGCGGCATCACATATTCCCATCCTCAATGTTTCTGTGCCTCCCAAAGTTAATGCCTCCTCGGGTCCCCAATACCGCATAAACTTCCAATCCTCCGGGCCAAATGGAGGCAGGGACATCGGGAATCAATTCCACATAGCCCACCGCCCAGCTCCTCCCGAGATTGGAAGTGGGTTGCAGCGCAAATCCAGTACCCTGGAAACCAGCAGTCCGTCGAAACAGAAGCCAACAACACCGCAGCCACTTTGTAATGCGGGGGTCTCTGACGCGTGAATGTTGGCGTTCACGCAAAAGTATACAAAGTATTCTCCAAAAGAAGAAGAGACCACAGGCGGGGACGTTTGGAAGCACTTTACTCGGAACACAAAAACGGCAAATGCATTTCGGCATACATAACAGCCTTCTTCAGTGCCTTGAGGTGTTCACAGGATGCGCAACACCAATCACGGTTTGAAATACCCGGCTGCACCCTGTTGCCTTAGTGATGGCTCCGCCTTCATGGTGAATGAAAACTGTGGCAAGTTCAATATCGCCTACATGTCCCAGAATGCCACATTCAGAAGAACTGAAAATGTCCTGGGAGAGGGCGGCATCACATATTCCCATCCTCAATGTTTCTGTGCCTCCCAAAGTTAATGCCTCCTCGGGTCCCCAATACCGCATAAACTTCCAATCCTCCGGGCCAAATGGAGGCAGGGACATTTTTATTGAGGAGTTTTATATAGCGCAAACTTGACCCAAAGGTATTAGAGCGCTTTACATGAGCACCAGTTGCTTTACAGATGACACAATCATATTCTAGTCAATGTCGAAATGTCAAGTCATAGGTATTCCAGGTATACTAGTCAAGTCATAGATATAGCATGTAGAATAATGTCTTGTACAAGGGCTAAGCCACGCCATAATTCTACGTATCCAATATATGCGAGTCATTACTGTCATGTGCTAAAAAAATGTCCAAACATGTGTCAGGCAATGCTGAGGTGTAATTACACTTATGACAGTCCATACCATTTGCCCAAATATTTTCCTATACACTTGTTGATGCCACCCGGCCACTTATTCCCATTCAACCTCCTGCTAATGTCATCTACCCAACATCAACCAAATACCAGTCAATACCACTCGGCCAGGTGTGCCAAGTCATATGCCAGTCAATGCCATGTTTCCAGGCACACCAAATTTGAGAGTCAGTGGCACTTCCCAAGGTATATTTCATCACTTCCAAATCAATGACCCATGCCCACATTATGCCCCATCATATGCAAATCAATTCCATCTGCATACAGATCACACGTGTGCCAGCCAGAGCTGTCATGTACTTATGTATGCCATATTTTAAGCGTTATATCACTTACAAACTCAATGTAGTGTGCCTAAGTTTCCGCCACTGTCTTGGCGAAATCTGCTCTTGGATGTCCTCGAACCACCTTCGACTTAACACAGACAAGACTGAGGTCTTGTTTTTTAATCAAAAAATGATCATCCCACCTTCATTATGGTGGCCTACGGTACTCAACCCTCCCCCTACCACGGTTCACTCTGCCCGCAATCTGGGGTTTATATTTGATGATACCCTCTCCTGTGGCCCTCAAATTAATAAGGTTACTGCGGCCTGCCATGGTAAACTAAAAATGATGAGAAAGATCTTTCCATTTTTGCCTAAGGAAGCACGCAGAACAGTAACTCAGGCATTAATCACCTCCCATCTGGATTATGCCAACAGCTTATATGCTGGGGCCCCTCTTTATCAAATTGAACGCCTACAGGTAGTTCAAAATGCTGCTGCAAGACTGATTGGCAATATTCCATACAGACACCCCATATCAGCGTTTCGCAAAGAACTCCATTGGCTTCCCATAGCCAACCGCATTAAATTCAAAACGCTCACTCTTGCTTTTCGAGCCCTGAACGGAACTGGCCCGGTTTATTTAAAAAAGAGATTGAGATTGTCCCACTCAATCAGAGACCTCCGCTCTAACAACCTTCGTCTCATGCAGGTGCCAAGATTCCGTCGCACAAGAACTGGTGGTCGAGCCTTTGCTGTTCTTGCTGCCAAACATTGGAACGACCTACCGATCGATCTCAGATTTGCCCCATCCGAAGCTCTGTTTCGCAGTCGCCTGAAAACCTGGTTATTCGCATCTATCTAGATTGCTCTTTCCTTTCCTGCTGACAGACCTAGCGCCGGGACACCCCCTTTGGGGGTAGCCGCGCGCTTTACAAAATTCGTAAATAAATAAATAAAAAAAATAAGTATGTGCCAGTCAATGCCATCATGTGCTCATGCATGCCCTATACCCTATTATATGCCCACCTTTTGAATATCATGAATACCAAAGTGAGTTGTGGATGGTTTATGCATTGTGTTCTTTAAAGAGATGCATCTTCTACTCTTTCCTAAATTGGAGCAGCATTGGATAGGTTGAGTTTCCGTGGTTATCGGGACCGGACTCCATTTTGTTTGCGTTGTTCATAACACCATTTTGTGTTGCCCTCACGTCGGCCTAGGTGGTAAACGAACGAACAAAGTTGCATGGGCTTCGTTGGCCATGTACATATTAACTTGCCCTTTCTGACTTGTGAGTGAACTGCAGGACGCTGACCTCTTCACTTGAAACTGACCCTTCACGAAGCCAATTTCCCTTGGTTTGATTCTTGTCTGAGACTGCCAATCAATGTTCAGGACCTTGTTAACTTTTAGTTTCCCTGCACATATCTTATACTAATCAGCATCTGAATTGTTTCTTTCCTTACGACTTTTCATTACATGGGTGGTGCTTTCAATTATGGATTTGTCCGGCTTGTGGAAATTGAATTTGGGACATTCCTAATAATTAACTTTTGGGTTCGGTTACTGTAAATTGGGGTTTTGTTAATGTGATACTCAGTTAGAAAATGTGTCCCATTGGTCAGAATTTTGCGCAGTGGGTGTACATTTATAATGAGAATATTGTGTATAAATACTGATGTCTTGCTCTATGAAATTGAACAGTTCCTTGAGTTGTACACCGTGTTGTATTGCTGAGATTACTGTTACTAGCTGCAGCTAATAAATTTGATCTCTGACGCCACCTAGAAGTATTCCGTGTCTCTGTTTGCCAAGACAGGAGAACCCGAAGACTTTGGGCGTGTCCCTGGCGCCGCTGGGTTCTAAAACCCGGTTCTTCAGTTGGCGCCCATTGGTGGGACGACTTCAGCGGTACCGGTCCAAGCCCGAGGATCGTGAGGAGCCACGTGAGGAAATTCTGGAGGAAGGCCGCCACTTCATTGACCCCTGCATGTCGACGTGGACCGAAGGTCTTTTCTGCGAGGCTTCCCGCTTTCCAACGGCTACGAAGGACTGCTGCCTTGACTGTCGCCCTGTCTTGGACCCTTGATTGATCCTTTGTAGAGCGAGACGATAGACGGTCTTCTGGTGGCGTGACAGATATTTGGTTAAGTATAAGTGGGTCGCTCCCACGACTTTGTTTTGGTTCTTGGTTTTGATTTGATTTTTGCAAAAATCGAAGCTGAGGGGCTCGTATATTTACGAGTGTATCAATAGTTGATAACCCCTTGAAGTTTGAAGCTAGATTAGTGAGCTATAAGATGCCTGGTCTTAGCAAAATTAGGAAATGGTTTAGTTGTAGTTGCAACAGGGATTCCCGATTGGAGGGTTCGTGTCCGATAACTCCGGTTGGAACTCCGACTTATGAGCTCTATTCAAAACACGGAGTGGGTCCTATTACTTATAATGAAGTATGGGTCCGCTACACTAGAAAGGATGGTGTTTTACGATGGCCCCAACATGGTAGTTTCAAATTAAATATTTTAGATAATCTGGAAGTTGCGCTATTTAAGAAGAAAGCCCGGCCGGCAATGTTTGACTCTTTCCGCCTTTGGCGAAAGGAAGCCAAACAGCGAGAAATTAAGCAAGCAAAGAGAGATAGGAAAGATAAAAATATATCAGTACTACAAGCTGCTAGGCAGTTTAAGTCAGATGAGGAAGATCAAGTGTGTGAAGTTTTAGATAGACAGCATTGCATGGCCATAGATAAATGTTATCCGGCCTTGCCGTCTTCTCCTCCGAAAGTGACGGAAGACCCTGAAAAAGATCTGACTTATGAGCTCTATTCAAAACACGGAGTGGGTCCTATCATTTATAATGAAGTATGGGTCCGCTATACAAAGAAAGATGGTGTTTTACGATGGCCCCAACATGGTAGTTTCGAATTAAATATTTTAGATAATCTGGAAGTTGCGCTATTTAAGAAGAAAGCCCGGCCGGCAATGTTTGACTCTTTCCGCCTCTGGCGAAAGGAAGCCAAACAGCGAGAAATTAAGCAAGCAAAGAGAGATAGGAAAGATAAGAATATGTCAGTACTACAAGCTGCTAGGCAGTTTAGGGAAGATGGAGAAGAGCGTGCGAGTGAAGTCTTAGATAGACAGCGTTGCATGGCCATCGATAAATGTTATCCCGCCTTGCCACCTTCTCCTCCAAAAGTGATTGAAGATCCTGAAAAAGATCCTTTGATGTCTCATTTACTGAGATTGCCACCCCCTTATGTGCAGGGTGCTACTGCGCCTCTATTACCCTCGGTTTTTCTACCCTTTGTTGTTCAACCTCCTGCTGTTGTTCAGCCACCCGGTGCTCCACAGATGGTTTTGCCTCCTACTGCGCAACCCACTCTAGGGTGGCAAGCTTTGCTTCCAGCTTTGCCTCAAACTCCTTTACCTTCTGCTTCTGCTTCTGCATCTCAGACTCCTACTGCTCTTGTTCCTACTTTGTCTCAAGATTTTAACTTTCCTGTTTTTACGCCTAGTTCTTCTCCTTCTGCTCGTAAACGGATGACAGAGACCGTTGCTAATCTGTTGTCTCCATTGTTTGGGCCACTGAGTATGACCCCTGTTTCGGAACGTAAGCAGAGTCGTAGTCAGCTTCCTAGTTCCGAAGAGCGAGCAGTGTTGGATCTGTTGGCTCGTAGATGGATTTTAAATGCTTCCAGGTATAATTTGCCAGCAGTTATGGATGTTTTCTTTCAGTGGGAGCCGCCTAAGCAAAGGCATGTTTTTGATGTAATGTGTGCCTTTTTGAGGCAGGAATGGGAAGATAATGAGTTGGGTCCGATTCCGCAGGAAGTGCTTGATGTTCAGTCAGAGTTTGCTACAGGGGCGATAGTGGAATCTGATGTTACAGATGCTGTAGAGACGATACTTGCCTTCAGGTCTAGGTTACCGCCTCAGCCATTGTATGAACCTGATCCATCTGTTAGGAGGAAAGTGAAGCAGTATCCTATGAGAGAGGTTCCCCCTGTCTGGAGAGAGGCAGTTCAGGCTGATGTTAATCGGGGTATTCAGGCTGCAGAAGCCCATTTTCAGCGAGTGTGGGTACATGTTCCTTGGAAGCGAGCAGAGGTCTTGGCTCTTAAGCAGACCTTACCTGACCCCCGTAAGAATCCTGCCGGTTATTACAAGGAGTTGTCTCAGACAGTTGAAGCGTGTATTATGAATTTAGCTGACATAGACATGTTAATGGGTAATGTAGTTCCTCAACCTTTGTGGGCGAAGATTCGTCATGAGAATCATGCGGCAGAATTAGGAGATACGTGGGCTAATATTGTTGCTGCAGATGGTCGGCAAGTAGGAGGGGCCAAACCTGAGCCCTTAGTTGCAGAATTACATGGTAGGATTATTAATTTGATGAAAACTATGATGCCTGCTTTACGAGTGAATTGGGACAAGTTAGCAGCATGCAAACAGAAGAAAGACGAGAGTGTGTCTGATTTCTTCACTAGGTTTGAAGAAACGTTTATCGATCATAGTAGTCAGGACATGAGTACGGAAGGTGGTCAAAGGTTGTTCGTGGACAAATTTGTCTTTAATTTGCTTCCCGAACTTTCTAATAAGTTAAAGGACTCTGAGAGTTCATGGGCTGTTTCTTCGTAGGCACAGATATTGGCTACTGCACAATATTATGAGAATAGGGATAAAGATGAGAAGGATAAAGCAGAGAAGAAGACTAAAGATCTAAAGACGAAAGTTCTTTTGCAGCAAGCTTATCCGCCTCGTCAGAATCAGCCTCAGTTTCAGCAACCTCCACAGTTTCAGAGATTGTTACAGAAACCTGAGCCTTATGCTCCGTGATTCTTTCCTGGTCCTAATCAGTGTGCTTATTGCAGAGAGGAAGGTCATTTCAAGAATAGTTGCCCGGCTTTGTTACAGCGTGCGAATGGCGTATCTGGTCAGAGAGGTCGTGGTGGTTTCCAGCAAGCTCCTAGGGGTAGGGGACGTGGTGTGTTACCCCAGAAAGAGCGTTCCTCTTCCCTTCAGAACTCTGCGAATTATTTTGACAGACAGAATGTTCCGAGTGGTCAGTCTGCACAGTACTATGTTGATGATTATTATGTGGATAGTGAGAGTGCTGGTTATAATGGTAGTTAGGACAGCCATGGGCAAAGAGAGGGAGTAGTGTCAGTTCCAGTAGACCAGAGTGGACCTTATGTTGAAGTGACTACATCAGGTGTGACAGAACCTTTTCTTTTGGATACTGGTGCGACAAAGATTTCTATTATGCACTATAAACATCCTGGCGCAACTTTGTCTGGCTTGACCAATGTTTCCGTAGGATTTTCAGGCGCCCCAGTTTGTAACCCGGTTATTAGTCCTTTGCCCCTTTCTATTGGTCCTTGTGAATTGGAAGCTCCTCTTATTTTGATGACTGGTTGTAATGAGAATCTGTTGGGTTTGGACTTGCTGAAAAGATTGTATGCGACATTACATTGTTCTCCTTCGGGAGTACATCTTACCCTAGGTAAGAAAGTGATTTCTCCGATGTATGTGTCTAAAGATTGTCTTCCACTGGAATTGCGTTCTCTTCCTGATACACTTTGGGCTACAGGTCCCAATGATGTTGGTCTTTTGCAGATTGCACCTTATGTTGTCACCCTCAAATCGAATGCTAGGCTACCTCGTATTCCCCAATATAAAATCTCTAGCGATGGAGAGAGAGCTCTTCTAGCGATCGTCTATGATTTGGTTGAGAAGGGTGTGGTTGAAGAAGTAACGTGTGTAACAGTCCTGTTTTGCCTGTCCTTAAGTGTACTGATGCACAGCCACCTGTGTACCGGTTTGTGATCGACCTTCGAGAGGTCAACAAGATTGTGGTGCCGCAGTTTCCTGTTGTCCCTGATATCACTGCTTTGTTGACTCTGATTCCTGCTTCGGCAGCCTGGTTTTCTGTTATCGACTTGAAGAATGCTTTCTTTAGCATTCCGATTGCTGAGGAGAGTAGAGATATTTTCGGCTTCTCTTTAGGAGGTCGAAGCTTCCGGTTTAAGAGAGCTCCTCAAGGTTATTGTGAAATTCCCTCCATCTATAGTCAGGCGTTGAAAACTCAGCTTGATAGTTTTGTGTTGCCTACTGGTGCTACTCTTATCCAATACGTTGATGATTTGTTGATTACTGCTGATGACGAAAAGATTTGTAAAGAGGCTACTCTTTCTCTGTTGCGGTATTTGTCTGACCTTCATCATAAAGTGTCACCTTCAAAGTTGCAATATTGTCGCCAAGAAGTAACCTACTTAGGTCATCTCTTGTCGAAGGAGGGATGAAGGTTGACCCCAGAACGAATTCAAACGATTGCGCAAATGAGTGTGCCATCCACACAGAGAGAAGTGCGTGCTTTCTTAGGTATCACCTCGTATTGTAGACAATGGATCCCTAATTTTTCCCTGTTAGCGAAACCTCTGTTGGCGCTGACTCTTAAAGATACTCCGCATCCTCTCCCTTGGTCTGATGAGTGTCAGAAAAGTTTTTCTGAATTACGTGATGCATTGTGTTCGGCTCCGGTATTGGGTACTCCAGAATACAGTAAACCTTTCACGTTGTACGTTCACGAGAGAGAAGGTTGTGCATTGTCAGTGTTGACTCAACAGTTCGGAGATAAGCAGCGTCCATGTGCGTATTTTTCAGCTACGTTAGACCCAGTTGCTAAGGCATTACCGAGTTGTTTGAGAGCTACAGCGGCAGCGGCAGTTTCGTTCCGACAGTCTGCTGGTTTGGTATTGGATAATACGTTGATTGTGATGGTCCCACATGCAGTGAATACCTTATTGAACAGGACCAAGACTCAGCACCTTACTAGTGCACGTCTGTCAGGTTATGAGTTGACACTGTTGGCTAGCCATGTTCACATTAAAAGATGTAATGTATTGAATCCAGCTATGTTGTTGCCAATTTCTGTAGAGTCAGATGCTCAAGAACAGCATGATTGATTTCTTCGTACAGAGGAAGAAACGAAAGCTAGAGTTGATCTGAAGGATGCTCCTCTTGAGAATGTTGATGGTACCCTATGGGTAGATGGTTCGTGTTTTAAGCTTCCGAATGGTGAAACGACTGCAGCATATGCCGTCACAACTTTACATACAGTTGTTGAGACAGCACGCATAGCACAGAATTCTGCGCAAGCAGCAGACTTGATTGCATTGACACGAGCGTGTGTATTGTCAGAAGGAAAGCGAGTGAATGTTTATACTGATAGCCAGTATGCGTTTGGTGTTGCCCATAGTTTTGGACGTTTGTGGAGAGAAAGAGGATTCTTTACTTCCCATGGCACAAAAATTCAGCATGGGCAGTTAGTGAATGAACTTTTGGAATCTCTTGCTCTCCCAAAGCAGATTGCAATTGTGAAGTGTAGTGCGCATAAGAAAGTTGTGGACGATGTAGGTCGAGGGAATGCGTTTGCGGATGAAGTTGCGAAGGAAACGGCGAGAGACATGATGAGCAGTATGTATGTGGCAGGTCCTTCAAGATGGGTTGTTGAAAGTGGAATGTGTGAAGACACAATAGAAAGTGTGAAGATGATTCAGGATGAAGCTATGAAAAAAAAGGGAGTAGGCGGCGAGAGATTACGGGTATGTTGGATTCGACAGGTTGTTGGGTTGAGTTGTCAGAACACCAGCGATGGTTGTTGCCAGATGCGTATGTGCTCCCAGTAGTTACTATGGCACATGGAACGGCTCACATAAGCTCGAAAGGGATATGCAAGTTGTTGGCTCCAGTATGTCAAAATGCTGGAATTCCGAAATGTGCTGAGAATGTTGTGAAGCATTGTATGATTTGTCTGAAGTATAATCCTGGCAAGGGAACTCTAACTCCAGCTGGTCATTTTGCTCCTCCGACGTATCCGTTTGAAGTGATACAGCTAGATTACATTCACATGGAGAGATGCAATAACCTGAAGTATGTCCTTGTGGTTGTTTGCGCATTTTCCAGAAGGATAGAGGCCTACCCCCTAAAGGATAATACTGCCTTGTCTACAGCTAAGGTTTTGGTCAAAGAGTATTTCCCTAGATTTGGTTTGCCGAGAATTGTATGGTCGGACAATGGGAGTGAATTTGTGGGTCAAATCATGAAGAAAGTGTGTGCGGGATTGGGTATCAATCAGAAGTTCCACGCAGCGAATCACCCCCAGTCTGCTGGACTTGTCATTCAACAAGTTACAATGGTACCTTGAAGCTGAAATTAGCTAAGGTACAAGCGAGCACTAGTCTTACATGGCCGGAAGCCTTGCCGTTGGCTCTTTTGTCAACAAGGACGACTTTGCATTCTCGTGTGGGACTTAGCCCATGCGAAATAGTTTTTGGTCGTCCAGCGAATATTGGGGTGTGCCTCGTCCTAAAAAATAAAGTGACCTTGAGTACCCTATGTTGGTGGATTACTTACATGACTTGACTGCTAAATTACGTGTTCTCCACCAACAGGTCTATGACAGTTTGCCGACAGCTACTACAGATCCAGGCCACGCGATCCGACCTGGCGATTCAGTTCTCATCTAGAACTTTCAGCGATCCAAGAATTTGGAGCCGAGATGGACTGGTCCCTATTTGGTATTGCTGGTCACTAGAACTGCTGTTAGAGTAGCTGGTAAAAAGAATTGGGTGCATGCCACCCATACTAAGAAAGTTCCTTTGCCTTTACCGTATGATCAGTGGGTGAGGGATGGAATAGCTGACACGGATTATGAGAAAGTCCCTAGGTTCGTGCCTTTTAGTGATGCTCATTTGACATGGACTCAGTCGGAACGCGAGGATGATGATGTTCTGCAAGCTGCTGTGCCTCCGTCTCTGAGACTCGACACGACGAATCCAGAACTCCTCTTTAAGGATCAGACTGTGCCTGGCAAAGAGCGCTACAATCTGAGATCGAAAAAGGATGTTTGAAATGGACAAATAAATCTAAATATTTTTATGTAGTGAATTACACCTTGTCAGATCAAGAGACTTTTTTCTTTTTTCTTTTTCGAGTCACCATCCGGACTCAGCTGCAGGGTCACGGTATAAGTTCTTAAGGGGTGAGCCGTGTATTGACACAAGGTCTGTGGTTTAGGGTCGTTAGCACGATCTTGACGCACACTTAAGTGAAGAAGGAAAATTGCCGTGAGCAGCACGTTAGAGGATGGAGTCTTTTGAGTCCGACAAGGATGTTAAAAGAGTTGATTTCAGAGTGCAAATGTGTATATTGGTTCATAGCAAATGTTTTTTAATAATGTGTTTTCTTATGCTTTTGAACATTACGTAGGTTTGTGTGGGTTGGATTTTCTATGCATCACAACAGACACTTGCATCTACCTCCCAACCTACTCTTTCTTTTCCTACTGTTTCCCCACATGAGTTTCATACGTTGCCTGAACATGAACAGACACGAAGATTAGAATTTGTGAACAATTCGTTTATACAGATGTTACATCAGCATCAGCTAGTTGTAAATACCACAAATTGTTGGGTGTGTGGTCTTATTACGACTGATAAGGGAATGCCATATTTGGTTTTGCCTTTTTCGCCTAATGGGTCAGTATGGGCACTCCAGTCAATGTTTATCTATGCGAATGAAGCATCTCCTGTGCGTTCTGTCAAAGATAGTGCGAATAATAATGCCTTGATACAGGGAATAGTAGATATGGTCAGAGATATTGATGCATGTAATGCTATCCCTAAAGATGAGGTACGAGCATATATTGGTTGGAACAAGACTAAATATATAGCATTAGTTTGACTGAGAAGGAGAGACGAAAAAGGTCTCCCCCGATTTGGATTGTACCCCACCGAGGTCATTTTTGTCTGCAAGGTAATGGTCAGAATCCGAGAGATCAGCTTGGTAAGAGTGTGTGTGCTCACACCTATGTCTATACATCCCAGAAATCTCCACCGTTCGTGCCAGCTAAAGGCACGTATTTTGTTTGTTATGATAGAGCATATACATGGTTGCCTTCTGACTTTTCAGGCACATGTTATGTGGCATTTTTGCTTACCCCTACATACACAGCTGCTTTCAATTACCATAAGACAAGACATGGTAGAGGTGTTATCGATGCGAAAGACACTGCCGCACAAGACGTTGGAGACTTCTTTAAGGGTTTCCTGTCCTTTTGGGGTCCTATGGCTAATAGTAGAACAATTCGTCAGCTTACGAGAGTGGTCGAGGCCACTATAAATGAGACTGCAGGTGCCCTTAGCAATATTACAGCCGAGCTTCAAGTGGATCGCCTTATGACATTACAGAACCGCTTTTCTTTAGACATTATACTTGCAGATAGAGGTGGAGTATGTAAATTGATCGGGTCTAGTTGCTGCGTTTTTATTCCAGATAACGCCCCGACAGTGTACCAAGCCATCTTGAGGTTACATAAGTCCGCTGAGTCTATACATATAGACGAAGGGAACTGGTCATTGATGGGATGGTTTTGGGAACTGCTGTCCAAATGGGGATGGAAGATTCTGATGTTCCTTGGTATGGCTTTAACGATCCTTTTCTCGTGTATCCAGTGTGGTCCCGCCATTTGTAGTCTTTGTGCTACAATCTGTGTGAGAAGACCAGTCCCGAGAGAAGCGAAGGATAATAAGATGATGTTACAGCAACACCTTGATGACCTGATGAGAATAGATATAGACCTGGATTCAGATTGACGTGAGTTTAGGTCATTGCCTACGTAATGGCAAAAGGAGGGTCTGAGGTTCCGTGGTTATCGGGACCGGACTCCATTTTGTTTGCGTTGTTCATAACGCCATTTTGTGTTGCCCTCACGTAGGCCTAGGTGGTAAACGAACGAACAAAGTTGCATGGGATTCGTTGTCCATGTACATATTAACTTGCCCTTTCTGACTTGTGAGTGAACTGCAGGACGCTGACCTCTTCACCTGAAACTGACCCTTCACAAAACCAATTTCCATTGGTTTGATTTTTGTCTGAGATTGCCAATCAATGTTCAGGACCTCGTTAACTTTTAGTTTCCTTGCACATATCTTATCCTAATCAGCATCTGAATTGTTTCTTTCCTTACGACTTTTCATTAAATGGGTAGTGCTTTCAATTATGGGTTTGTCCGGCTTGTGGAAATTGAATTTGGGACATTCCTAATAATTAACTTTTGGGTTGGGTAACTGTAAATTGGGTTTTTGTTAATGTGATACTCAGTTAGAAAATGTGTCCTATTGGTCAGAATTTTGCGCAGTGGGTGTACATTTATAATGAGAATATTGTGTATAAATACTGATGTCTTGCTCTATGAAATTGAACAGTTTCTTGAGTTGTACACCGTGTTGTATTGCTGAGATTACTGTTACTAGCTGCAGCTAATAAATTTGATCTCTGACGCCACCTAGAAGTATTCCGTGTCTCTGTTTGCCAAGACAGGAGAACCCGAAGACTTTGGGCGTGTCCCTGGCGCCGCTGGGTTCTAAAACCCGGTTCTTCAAGGTATTTATGGATAAAGGGATGTTTCTTCAGATCCTGTGTGCATTGATGGAAAAGGTCTGTTGTCCTGTTTTTTTAAAAACATTTTACACTTCATAGTCTGTTGATGTCTTGGCTGCGGGTGTGCAGAGAACCACTAGAGCTAGTTAGCTTGTCTGCAAGATAAGTGGGGCTGCTGTCTTTGTAAATAATGCAGCTGGTTTTAAAAATGGTGCAGGTTGGCAAGGGGGTCATCAGAGTGGGGAGGATGTGATCATATTTCTTCAGACCCTGGATGATAGATGCTGCAGTGAGTAGGATGCTCCTAAAGGGGGGCCAGTGTGGAGTATGAGAGGCCATGGAGTAGGGCATTACCACCATCCAGATGCAGGAGCACAAGGGCTTGAATAGCAGTTCTCTAGGTGCATTCTGAAAGAAACAGTTTGACCTTCTTTTGAAGCGAAAGCTGGGACCAGGCCGTCTTTGTGATTTCTGGCAATGTGTTCCTTGAAGGAGAGGTTGGTGTCCAGGCTGAATTCAAGTGATATGGCATTCTGTGAGAGTTGTGGTACCAAACTGTCAAGCTTCATGTCATTGAGCCAAGTGTGTATGGTTTCTTGTTTGCTTTTCTTTGCAAGTAATAGGAATTCTATCTTGGGTTGAGCATCAGTTAAACACTGGTCTTCCAGGTTTGGATGATGTGCAATCAGGGGTTGAGGCATAGGATGTCTGAAGAAGATGAGAATTTCAATTAGAATTGTGTTTCTGTGGCATATTGGTGAATCTTGATAGTGTTATCTATGAGTTGAGCACAAGCAGCTCCATGTAAAGACTGAAGATAACAGGAGATAGAATGAAACCCTGGGAAACTCCACATGTGATAGGGATTTTTTGTGTCCATGTGAACAAACTGGTGCCGGTTAGAAAGTAGTCAGAGAACAAGTGAAGGGCAGTACTGGTGAATACCACTTGCACCTCGAGTGTGCATATGAGAGTGGGATAACCTAGTGTATTAAAGGCAGCTGAGAGGTCCAGCAATGCAGGAGGCAGGGGTCATCTTCAGCTGTGACCAAGAGGGCATCATATGTGATGTGTATGGTGGCGGTCTCTGTCTTGCAGCATGATCTGAAGTCAAACTGGTAGGTATGGGAGAGATACAGCTTTGAAGGTTGACTATTGCAGGATTATATGGGAAAGGGTGGGAGTGAGAGATGAAGCAGACTTCATAGAAAAAGAGGTTGATGGAACTGCACTTCTCTGTAGAGTGAAGAATAACCAATGCAGTGCTTGATTGTCTTGAACAGCATGCTGCTCTTGATGGCTTCATTGATGGTAATGAACTTTGCTTTGGCTGATGTGATAAGCTGACTGCTTGTTGTTTAGAGGGATTTCAGTATCAAGAGTTTCTCAGTAATTCTGTTTTTGTTCCATTTCTTTCCCGACTGCGAATGAATACTTTATTGTTAGTAAGATTTTAAGACTTCTCGGGTGCTGATGGCACATAAGTGTTGGATTATGACTGAGGATAGATCCTTAAAAAATTCATGTGGTGGGTTATTCTGGCTGGCATCTTGCAGCTAATGCCTTTGATAGTTCTTCAGATGTCAGGGGAAAGTCCAGCTCTACATGCACCACATATACAATTTGAGGGATCGGAATGTCTGCCACCATCTTGGTCCATGGTACTGTGTCAATCGATGGGTGCACTTCACAGAATTTGCTGTAGCATTTTGCAAAGACCTGAGCGATAGGGAGAAGGTCAATGATCATCTCCCCTTACTTACTGTGCAGTTCAGGCACTATCGTGTTAGTTTCCTCAGTTGAGGCCAACCAACACAATAATATCACTGCCTTGTCTTCAAGTACATACACATGGTGCCTCAAGGCAAGCCAAATTGCCCATGCATAGACTACTGATAGTAGTCATGGAGTTGATCGGATCAAGTCTATTTGACAGAAAGGAGCATCCACTCGCTTAAATGCATACTTTCTTTTGAGGCTGAGGAGTTCCGTTTGAAGGTCTGTGACTGATTTCTCCATCAGGTTGTTCTGTCAAAATTGGTATGCCATCTCTTTCCTTTTTATGGCAGCTTTAAACTGTAAAAGATATCCATTACAATAAAGTGGATGAAAATAGGACTCCATCTCTTCCCTAAGGTACTGAAATGGTTGCGGTCTACCAGGCATTCAGTCTATTAAAGCTGCAGGGCAGAATACTGCTCTGTCCTAGGCAAAACTCTACTATATGTGTCCTGAGAGTCCTCTGGAAGGACATCAACGAGGCCATATCAGGGTTTGGAATCAGGAAATGTCCAGTGCCTGAGAATAACTGGTGTGCCGGAGAGACGCATGTATATTCTCTAGTTTCAGCATTCCTCCATGCAAGCACTAGATCCAAGGCCATCACCAAAGTAGGAAGAGAGTCTCTGTCCATAATGGCATTAGCATTTCCACCTATCACAGTAACCTCAAATGGGGCCCCTGCTAATAATGTGGTCATGATCACTTCGTCCAAATGAAAGCCCAATGCAGGTGGAAAGAGGGACATAGACACATATGAATGTCCATGGTTGCCTCCCTAGGTTCTCAGAAACAGATAGAAATCTTTCATGGGAGTCTGCTGTGGACTCCGAGACAGTGAGTGGGAATGACCCATGGAGAAAGATGTCGATTACCGTAGAGCCTCTGGTAACTCCAGCGTGAAAAACCATTGTATAACAAAAACACCCCACGAAATGGGTCTCATGGAGCATCAATACCTCCAGGGAATGCTTCCATGCAAACTAAAGAATGACCCCTCATTTTAATTGTGTCATTCAGCCCATTAGCATTCCAAGACATTATCTGGAATTGGCTTATCTGAAATCTGTCTTCAGCTGACACTGCCTGTTACAGTGTAAATGTTATGTGTGTGCCTACATTTTCAGCTTTAATTCTATGCTTTAGAACAACTCAAAAAACAACCAGATCCATACTTCCCTCCCCTTAAGTTTCTCACCAGAAGCATCTGTCACCTTAACTCTGTAACATCTTGTCAGAGTGTGCAGATGTTTTACCTAATCTCTATAAAAAAAGTTTTTAAAAGCTGACCCTACCTCACAGTGTGTCGTAGATCACATAATTTCTCCTGAAAGCATTGGTAACATCGGTGTGAGTCGTGTAATCCCTTAAATCCTACCCCTAGAGATTAGTCATTCTCAAACATCTCGGAAGAAGTTGTAATTAATAAAAACATGTGCAGCGTATTCCTAAAATAATGTGTGGCACAAAAACAAACGTGTTCTTTTGTAACCGAGCAAAGCAGAGCGGCCTACAATGTGCAGTTAGTCTAAAATAAGGGAGAACCAAGTGGGCCCGAAAGGGATTTTATCATACCTCCTCCTTGGTCAGGAAAGTAATTTAGCGACTAACCAAATAATTAAAATACAAGGCACAAGTTAAGCAAATTCAATTCTTTGCTAATAAGCATCTTCTACAAAAGAATTATAATGATAATACAAAAAATAACATGACAATTTCAAAAGCCTAGCCAAATTAAGGTGTGCCGGAGGTACCCACGATTTCTTCCATGAGTTCAATGGAAAGTAAATCCAAGATGGATTCCATCTCCACAGACGATGATGTGGTGGGCCAGGACAGGGCCTGGCACGTGGACTTTTGGCTGCCAAGGAAGACACAGGGACACCTAGTACTGTACCGGAAAGACCTCGAGCGGTCTTCCGCCTGTTTTATTTATACCCGGAGCGAGCCCGCCCCGGAGGTGTGGGGATGCATGTATGGAATGGCAACATTGTGTAGAGGAGCCCGGATGGCTTTCTACATCCCTCCTTCAATGTAGTCTGCTCTTCCGGATGAGGTCCATGCAAAGTCTCTCAGTCTCTGGCTTGGACCCGGATTGGGTCGTAGGTTGTATCGCCGACTTCGGACAGCCGGGGACGCCGCAACCCCAGCCGGGGTCGCCTCCGCACTCTCAACACTCGAGGCAGGGCACGATCGACTGGTGCTGATTCCGGTGTTTTGACTTGCTGCCCGAGTGAACTTCCTCCGTCTTGTCCAGCCGGAGGTGGGCTTGAGAGTGATTCTCCAAAGTCCCGAGCATAATCCTCCGCATTCTCCTGATCGTCCACTATTGCTGGGGGGCCGGCCGGCCCTCCTGCTTTCTTGAAACAAGATGCGTTGCGGGTCACCACCTGACTGCCTCGCCGGACGGTGACCATGGTGCCTTGAATCTTGTCTACTGTCCACACCTCCGGCTCATAGGGTGTTCGAAATTTCCAGCCTGGGTGTCGATCTAGGACCACCACCGTGTCTCCTTCCTGTAGGATCGGCTGTTAGGCATGCCGTGCTTCGCTCGCTTTCTGATTGGTGGTTCGTCTCCGAGCTTGGATAGCCTCTCCGTCTCTTGCTTCAGGGGTCCATGTGCGGTCTGTCGGGATGCCGTCCCGAGGCGCTCTCTTGAACAACACATGCGCGGGGGCACATTTGGTGGTGCTATGTGGCATCTGACGATAGGCACCCAGGAACTGATCCAAGGCTGCTTCAGGGTCCTCCCCGCCGTCCACGGCGATCCTCAGAGCTCTGTTGAGTGTTCTCATTAGTCTTTCTACTTCTCCATTTGCTTGGGGCCAAAGCAGAGTGATTTTCCTGTGTGTGATCCTGAGGTTCTCAAGGTAGCTTTGAAATTCTCTTCCCTGGAAGGGTGGCCCATTGTCCGACTTAATCTCCTCTGGGAGCCCCATTGTGGCAAAGATGCGGTTCAGGGCCTTCTTGACTTGGGGGAAAGCAATTGAGGGTATCACTTCTACCACCGGGAATTTGGAGAATGAATCAACTAGAACGAGCGTGTGCCGGCCATCCAGGAAGCTCCCAAAGTCGATGCTAAGGTGTGTCCATGGAGTCTGGGGGGCCTCTTCTGTTATCACCGGTGCCGGCGCAGGGTCCCCGCCTGTAATGGTGCGGGCATGACAGGAGCGTACCATCTCATCCACCATGCTGTGCATGGCTGGGAATCAGACCTTGCTTCTCAGACGGTCCTTGGTTTTAGCCATCCCTTGATGACCGGTATGTGCAATCACCAACATCTGACGTTGAAGACTCTCTGGCACTACGATCAAGTGTCCTTTGAGGATGACCCCTTCGTCACCCACACTCAGCTCGCTCCTGACTTGCCATAGTTGCTGCCGCGAATGGCTAACTTCCGATCGTAGGCTCTGGGCCCCATCTAAAAAGTGAGCCCAACGATTCCCCTCTAGAGCGTGCCTGACACAGGAAAGTGTTTCGTCCTTGGCTGTGGCCTCTCCAATCTCCTTCAGCGTCATCGTGTCAGGGCACGCGGCTTGCGAGACCATGTGGACGAATTCTTCCACTCCCGGTCCATCGTCTAGGGGGTGGGTTGGCTTTGTCACATCCGGGTGCCGGGACAGGTAGTCGGCGGGGTTGTGCGCCCCCGGTCTGAACAAGATCTTGAAGTTGTAACCCTGTAATTGGACGGCCCAGTGTTCTATCCGTGGAGGTGCTAATCTAGATGATCCCGTAAATAGAGGCAGCAACGGTTTGTGGTCTGTCACCACGCTGAACTCTTGACCACACAAATAGAGGTGGGAGTGTTGGCACGCCCACTTTATCGCCAGTGCCTCGCATTCAATCTGGGCGTATCGGGTTTCGGTGTCGGTCAAGACCTTGCTCGCGTAGGCAACTGGCTTCCACTCTTCCATGCCGTATTCCTGTAGGAGTACCGCCCCGAGGCCCACCGGGCTGGCATCCACGATCAGCTCTGTTTTACGGCGCGGTTGGAAGTATGCCATCACTGTTTTGTCAAGAAGGCTTGCTTTAATGTCTTGGAATGCCTTGTTGGCTGCCCCAGTCCACTCCCACTTGTGATCTTGCCGAGTGAGTGCCCTCAGGTGTTCCGCCAGAGCCGCCAGGTTGGGGATGAAACGGCCGCAATAAGTGGCCATGCCCAGGAAGCTCTGCACTTCAGTGGGGGTCCGCGGAGTGCTCGTGGTCCGGATTGCTTCCGCTTTCTTGGGGTCAACTTTCAGCCCTTCTCGGGTGAACGTATACCCGAAAAAGTCGATGGATTCTTGGTAGAACGAACATTTGGACCGATGCAGGGTCAATCCATACTCCACTAGCCTTTGCAACCTCACTCTCAAATGGGCATGGTGCTCCTCGAGGGTGTTAGAGTAGATGAGGATGTCGTCACTGAGGTTAATCACCCCGCTCAGTCCTGACAATACCTCGCGTATGGCGTTTTGGAACACCTCCGCCGCTGAGGACACGCAAAAACTCAGCCGCTGGCACCTTCGTAGCCCCACGTGGGTCGAGAATGTGGTTATGTAACGGCTCTCTGGCTCCAGTTCGAGTTGATGGTACCCCGAGTTGCGGTCCAGCTTCGAAAACCACTTCGCCCCGTTTAGGTCAGCCACGATGTCGTCCATGGTTGGGGTAATGTGCCTCTCTCTCTTTACGGCTGCGTTGGGGAGTCTCATGTCAACACACAGCCTGATTGCCCCTGGCTGTTTCGGTTTGGGTGCCACGACCAGCGGGGATACCCAGGGGGTCGGTCCTGACACCTTTTCTACTACCCCGAGATCTTCTAGTCTTTTGAGCTCTGTCTCTACTTGTGGTCGGAGGTTAAACGGCACTCGCCGGTGCCGGAGAGCTACGGGGCACACTGAGGTGTCTATGTGTAAACGAAATTTCTTTCCTTTTAGTTTCCCCAGGCCTTTGAATAATGCGGGGAACTCCTGCAGCAGGCTGTCCGCATGTGACTGGTGTACTTGATTCGCAAAGAATACGAGTCCTAAGTCCTCCGCCGTGTGGCAGCTTAGAAGGGTGCCCTTCTTTCCTTCTGTGATGTGGAAACGAGTTTCCGTCGAGTATTCTCCATTCACGATGGTGGCGCTGATCACTCCACGCAGTGGCAATGGGTCTGTGCCTCCAAAAGTGTAGATACGTGCGCTTGAAGGTGCAAGGGCGGGCTTAGGCGACATTTGTTCGTATTGCTCTGAGTCCATAACATTGACGGACGCCCCCGTATCTATGAGGGCTTTCACTTCCGTGCCATCAATGGAGACGGAGCACATGGGCGGCAGTCTCCTTTTCGTGGATACTCTGCTGACGTATGAGATGACGTACACCTCTTCATCGTCGTCGTCCTCATATCGTGGTCGCCTTTCCTGGGCTTGACTGTCGGAGGGCGGCAATTCATGTTCTAGTGACAATTGTCGGACGCGCTGCGACAATTGTCTGGGTCCATAAGCTGCGCGGGACCTGGGGGCGTTCGGCCTGTATCTTCCTCCCTGGCACACCGCTGCAAAGTGGTTTAGCCGGCCACATTTCAAGCACGTTTTCCCTTTCGCCCCGCATGTCGCCGTCGCTGGGTGATCTTCTCCGCAATAAGCACACTGTGTACCACGGTTGGGCACATGTCGCTGGCGAGCGGACTGGGGCCTCCTTTGTATCGCATCAATGCTTTCTTCTTTGATTGGTGTTGTCTTGGCCGCAACGGGCAAGGCCATCGGTGAGCGTGTGGCAATCTTCATTTCCTCCGCCTGCGCGTCAGATAGTTCGTGCAAGCGGGCTAGAATCAGGATTTTGTCTAGCGATATTCCAGGTTGTCGGAGATTGAGTTTTCTCAGTAGTTTAGATTGACACCCCACTATGATCTGATCTCTGATCTCCTCTCTTGGGTTGAGGAAAGGGCAGGTGCTGGCCAGCCGGCGCAGTCTTGCATAGTACATGTCTACAGATTCGGACTCTGTTTGCCATGCCCTTTTAAACTTGAACTTCTCGAAGTCATTGTTGAGTTGGGGGTCGAAATGGGTGTTAAGCGCGGTGACCGCTGCATCGTAATCGTCGTCCGGCCCAGTGTTGGGGAGCGTCTCGAAGAGGTCGTAGATTTCTGGGCCTCCATACAGGATGAGGAGGGACCTCTTGACCGTCCCGTCGGTCTCTCGAGTGCCTTTGAAGTAGAGGTTGAGCCTCCCGAGCCAGGCCTTCCACCTCGGCGCCGCCGTCGCGGGGTCAGCCGATTCGCTGAATGGGGGAAGGGGCGCTACGCCTGTGTGCGCGTGGCTGGGCAGTTGGGGGGCCAGCATCGCAGCTTGATTCTGGGCTACTCCTGCAGGGCCAGGCTGCTTTGGTGCGACTGCTGCGCCTTGATTCTGGCCATCGCCTGACTGGCCTGACCCCGTCGCAGGGTTTGACATGTTTCAGCCCCTCCTGGTGCTATTCCAAGGTTCACCAGAGTGATAGGCGGGTTGCGCGCGGCCTCCTTCTTCCCACGTGGACGTGGGCACGCTTTTCTTGATGCCGCAGTGCACTGACACGGTCCCCCTCTGGGTTGTAGATGGAGCGGGGCAGCTCCGGCCACTCTTCTGCACCACGCTGTGATGTGCGTGGGCTACAGTGCTTGACGGCAGGGAGGGCAGGGTGACTGCCGCCTGTGTGTCCCTGTTACTCGCCACTGATATGCTGCCACGATGCTCAGGGAGGTTCCTTTTGTCTGGAACCTCTGTCCAGCCTCTTGGGCTTGCCAGTGCTTGTTTCTATGGAGGTAACTGGGCCTTACCCCTTTTCCGCCTGGTGTCGCCGCTCCTCGGGCTTGCCGGAGCGTGGTAAGGGCCTCTCCCCTGTCTTCGCGGGGCCTGTCTTGCTCTTCGCTTCACTTCGCCCCTCCCCCTCAGGGCCTCAGGCGTGTGCCACTCGCACGGAAGGTGCTGCGCGCCACAGGAGGTGCACGCAGGGCCGGACAGGCTGCAGGGTGTTGCGCGAGAAGGGGCAGCAGGATGACCACTCACCCACGGTGTCGCGCTCGGCGAGTCCCGCCAGCCGAAAGCGCTCCCAGGGAGGAGACGCGTGGTTTGGCCTCAAGCCAGAGCGCGTGCAGGGGATCTAGCGCAGCCAGACGCCGGAGCAAATGCGGGTGGGCTCCGCGGCTTCCTTCACCAGGCGCCGACAGCGCGCCGTCGCTCCAGGGGCAGGAGACGAGCGGGCACGTGTGAGTCCACACTGGCCTCGTCGCCAATGTGGTGGGCCAGGACAGGGCCTGGCACGTGGACTTTTGGCTGCCAAGGAAGACACAGGGACACCGGGTTAGTACTGTACCGGAAAGACCTCGAGCGGTCTTCCGCCTGTTTTATTTATACCCCGGAGCGAGCCCACCCCGGGGATGTGGGGATGCATGTGTGGAATGGCAACATTGTATAGAGGAGCCCGGATGGCTCTCTACAGATGACTCCACAATTGCCCAGTTTAAAAGATACAGGGAACAGGCATGATCCTTATTATCAGTGATGCTGAGGAAGAAACCTGCCAACCTGCATCCTTGTTATTAGAGCCGAAGTACGATAATGCTGGTACTGAGCCACCTATGTCCCCCATAGGCAATGGCACATGTCTTGCATTCAGAAGCAGACGTAGGCCAATGGGACAACTCTGAAAAAGGGTAATTATGGTACTCATCATCAAATTCATGTCCACAGAAAACAGCATGAGGAGAGCAAAGTAAATATTCAGCTCTCATTTAAAGTGGCACTATGTTATGTTACAACCACTTGGTGTAGCATAACAACTCGACCCCGAGGGGGCATTTTGGTGCTTGAATAGCAAATCAGTTAGGAGTAAACCATTAAAAGAGCCAGGTCTTAAGGTGTCTTTTAAAGCCTGAAAACTTGGTGCATGTCGTGATATTAAGGGGGAGCTTGTTCCAATGATGTGGAGCAAGATATGAAAAGGATCGACTGTCGTATTTTAGTGTTCGAATACGTCATGGGTGGAGAAGAAGCTGGCAACTTGAACTGAGATTTCTTTGTGGAAGATAGGGGGCCAGTTTATCCTGCAGATATTATGGTCCTTTGCCTGACCTAGCTTTAAAGGTCAGACAGAGCAATTTAAAAATGGCTCTTTTCTTTACAAATAGCCAATGTAGGTCCCTGAACAGGGGTACTGAAGGTGTGCCCGGTGGCTGTTTATTAACAAGTTGGGCAGCAGTATTTGCACCATCTGTAATTTCAATAGGAGAGATTGGTTAGTAGCTGTGAGCAGCACATTTCCATAGTCCAGGCAACTGATTATCAGCGCCAGGACTAAGGTATTCCGGAGGACAGTGAAAGCCACTGGAATACCTTCTTAAGGGTGTGCAGTTCCCGAAGCATGTACCGCTAGTAGACGTCACCTACTCTTTCATTGATAGTTTGTTCTCTATCAAGATGCCTACATTTCTTGCTGTACTTTTAGGAATGGGAGCATGGCTGAGCTCGGTGGGCCACCAATCTGGTGTCCAGAGGGACAATGCCTTTCCAAACAATATATTCTCAGTCTTACCTACATTCAGCTGAAGGCAATTTAAGGACATCCTCATAGCAATGTTTCTCATGCATGTAGTAAAAGTTATTTTCACATTCTCTGTATCTGGTCCCAGGGAGACGCCCAGTTGTGTGTCCTCAACATATGAAAGTTTTTTGAACCCATAGGACTTAAACAGCTGAGCTAAGGGGGGAGATGAAGATATTAAAGAGTGTGGGGCTCAGGGCCGAGCACTGAGGCACTCCCCTTCCCAGGGACAGAGTCTTGGATTGGAAGGGACCAAGATTAATTTATTGAGTCCTGTCCGTGAGAAAGTCAGTTAACCATTTGATAGGTCAAGAAGAACCAGCATAGCTGGTGTACCTGCATCCAGGGAAAGGCTGTGCAAGTCATCTATGTCTACAAGGGTGGTTTCTATACTATGAGTGGGAAGAAAGCCCGATTGAGAGGAGTCTATCAGAAGATGTGCCTCCAAATAGGAGGAATGTTGTCAATTGACATAGGATTGCAACAGCTTGCGAATCGAGGGCAGGAGGGAAATAGCACGGTAGCTTGCCACATCCACGGGATTGGCCGATTATTTTTTTAAGATAGGTGTCACATAGGCAGCTTTCCAATCCTTAGCCACCATGGTTGATGACAGAGATAAGTTACATAACAATGTAACCGATTTGCGAGTGAACTTGATAGCATGGCTGTGATGTAGGGGGGTGCATAGGTCTGCTGGAGAACCAGATTTTGTTTTAACTAAGAGATCTAGTGCTGGAGTGTGTGTGATCAATTCAAACCTTTCTAATATAGCCTGGGAATTATTACTTGAATAATTGTCAACTTCTGTGTATATTGGTACCAAAGTGTTATTCTGAAAGCTGAGATAGATATTATCTATTTTAGTTTCAAAATGCAAAGTCAGAGAGTCCCAGAGTGCTTGGGAATCTATTGTGGCTGAGCTGCAGGCGAGGGGGTTGGAGTGCTCCTTTAAGACTTTGAATAGCTTTTTTCGCAGAATTTCCTGCTTGTTTACTTCTGCCTATAGTATAAAGTCTTCTGGCTGATTTAATGTTTGTGTTGTAAGCCTCTATCACTTTTTTGTATTGGTGTCTGTGGAGCGTCTTTAGAAGACCTCCATAAATGTTCTAGTTTCTTACAGACTGATTTGTCAATCTTTAATTCTGACGTGTACCAAGGAGCATTGGGTCGGGACAATTTAGTCATATGAGTTTTGAAGGGGGTGTCTATGTCAAGAGCCCCAAAAAAGGACTTGGAGAACTTATCCCAAGTGATATTAATATCCATTGTATTGTCCAGATCTGGGGTTTTAAACACAGCTTGTAAGCTGGCTGCAGATAGCTGCTTCCAGCTTCTTATTCTCACCTTTTTTTCCTGTTTTAGAGTTTGTAGGGGAATATTTAAAAGAGATATTAAATTTGATTAAAAAGTGATCTGTCCAAGTGAGAGGTTCAGGTTCGTCGATGCGTATACACTGGGAGTTAGAGAATAGAGTGTGGCTGGCTGAGTGTGTAGGGACAGTTTTGGTCAAATGGAGATTGAGCATTTTAAGGATAGACAGTAAGTTAGAAATGTCTGGATCAGATGCTAGCTCAGCATGATAGTTAAAATCTCCGATTAGAAAGAAGTTAGTCGAGTATAACACACATAGAGCCATTAATTCTGTTAACTTGAGGCTGAGGTCTTTCTTAGCACCTGGGCGATGATATACTATTTCTCCTTTCCAGTTCTACCCGTAGGGGAATTCAACTTTGAATATTGCTATCTCAGCCAATTCAGTGAGTACTGTGACAATTAGCTGTAATTTGAGTGTATCTTGGAAGATGATGGCTACTCCACCCCCTGGTCTTACTTCCCTGTCTAATCTGACCAGTTTGTGGTAGTCAGGAAGTGTGATAGGGACACAAGAGAGGGCTGAAATGTAAAGCCAGGTTTCTGTAATGAAACATATACCTTGGAGCTGATGTGCAAGTAAGTCCCATATCTCTATGCCATGCTTTGGAATAGACCTGCCAATAAAGTAGAGGCAGTTTAGCACATACATATTTGATGGAGGTGTCTTAGAAGTGTTGCCACTGTCTATAGGTGGGCTATTTGAGGGCTTAGACTGTAGAATTGGGGCATGAGAATGGTCCCTCTCAGTGATGGGGAGGATGGGAGAAACAAACCTGATCTCAGGGCCTAAGGTGTTTTATATGATGTGTGGTATGGTTAAATCTGGGGCAAAAGATACAGGGGTCCTGGCTCCTGGTGATGTTCGGGCGCAGACGGGTTTGCCTTTGTTGAGCTGGTGGGGTGCCAACTGCACATCAGCGCCATCGTCTGATTAAAACTATAGGCCATGAAATATGGTTTGCATGCAGGTAAACCAGGGGGTCCAGGTGGGTCGGAATGGCAATGACAATTCATTGTACAGTTTCTGGAGTAAGAAGATTCTGAAGAATCGTACCATGCCCTCATGGCACAGCTGGACCGGTTGTAGTTGCAGTGGGCTTTGAGAGGGATCATCAATTGCGGAAGAGCAAAATTAGAATCAAAATGTCTCAAATTAAGAATAACCCCAAGGGTTTGCCACTGAACTGGAAAAAAGGGAATGAATAAAAGCTGGTATTACTCTGAAAAGTTTCTGGAAGGAACTGACCAAGTCAGTTCCCACAACTTTAAAAAAGTGATCAATGCCGGCAATATTAGATATATTAAAAATGCGGTGGATTAACTGACCGAAATGTAATCGAGGTTGGTGTTTAACAAGGACTTTATTTCACCAGAAGTCCTTGTAACTTGTCAATCAAAAGTTTCTCAAGCAGATGTTAGTGCTAACTCTTTTTGAAACAACAGTGCTTAGAGTCTGCTTATCTTTTTATAGTCTGCCTCAGAAGTTGGCGCGGAAGGCCACAACAAGCTATCAAAATCTATTTGAGTGGGAGGGAAGAGCACGTTATTACAACAGGTCGCTATCTATGAGACTGATAAAATACATGGGATCCCGGCCTTCATTCCACAACAATCGTAATCGTTTATTATTAACCTTTTCGATGCTCATGACGAGCTGAGCTCGTCATGAGGCACAGTGGAGCTGAGCTCATGACGAGCTGAGCTCGTCATAACGGCCGTGGAATGTCCACGCGGGGCTAATTCCCCTCCTGTGAATGTAACGCAGGTGCATTTACACCACCCATAAAAACCCTAAACATATAAGTTATCTGCACAATTTCATAGGTACAAATATATTGTGAGGTACTTTATCCCAAACAATTCCATCAGTTACTGAAACAGCTGAAATGTTCATAAGGTACAAGTCTCTTTTTAGCTTTTGTGTAGATGAGTGACGTGTCAACACCTCATGGAAAAGTACTGTAAAACAAGGAAATTGTTATCCAAACTTATATCCAAGGTGGGACCAGATAAGTGGGTTTCAGCCATGAAAAGAAAACCCAGATCCATGTAGGAGGAGTGTCTAAAACAGAAGAACTGTCAAAAGAGTCAGAAGAAAAATCATGTAGGCCAACATAATAACCAGAAGCAGTCTGTTGAAAAACTGGTGCCTCAGGTGCAGTAACATGACCGAAAAAAATAAATCCAAAAGCGGTAGATCTTTATAAATGACATCACTGCAGAAGACTTAATAATAAGAGCAGTACTCATTTCAGTCATGTTGCTCGTAGTTGCAGCAGATGCAGGAATGAACTGTAGTGCATTCTCCCCCTCCCCAGCAGGAGAGAAACAGCTTTGGTGATGCTCACTAGCTGTAGAAGAATTTCATATATGGTAGCAAGAGGAGTTATGAATGGGGGGCAGAGCCAATTGAGTTTCATCAGAATGGTTGTGACGGAATCATATTTCTTGTGGTGCTAGATGAGACGTGCTGTGGTGTGTAGAATGCTCTTAAGGGGTGCCAATGTGGAGGTCATGGAGCACATAATTTTCACCTCTAGGGGTTGTCTGAAATTAAAGTAATTTGCTTTTGAGTAATTATGTGGAATTTCTGCAAAATTACGCATAATTACTGAAAATATAAATCCCTCGTTTTGTGCTATATGTTAGTGTGAAATGCATCCTTGTGCCATTTTGTGGTGCAAGGATGCATTAAATAAAAGCACCTCAAACCACAGCTGCATGCATTCTGTATTCACGGTACATTTTTACCATAAATGGCATGTTTTGTTGTAAATGTTTATTATGAATCATGCATAATTGTGCAAATTGACCTAATGGAATTTTGTGCAACAAGCATAACACAAAATTCCCCAAATGATGCCTTCATAATCTAAATGTTACCCAGGCCTAACCACTAAGGCCACCATCTGCATGCAAGAGTACGAGGGCTTCGAGCCCTGGAGTTAAAGTTATATCCTATGCTGATAATACTCAGCTGTTCTTATGTGGGAAAGGAGAAATGTTTCCAGAGCGGCTGATTAAAACCTACCTGATGGCAGTCTTTCACTGGTTGGCCTTACATCAACCTAAGTGCAACGTTGAAAACACAGAAATTTGTATTTTTGACAATGCTTCACCAGAAACCTGACAGACTTTCTAGCCTGATGATAGCCTGTCTTTTAGGTCATAAATTAAGTTTGTGGTGGCCACTTAATTTGGTGTTCTGCAATCTATGGAAAAGTTCCTTCATTATTTATCCCTCATGAAAAAAACGATGGTTATCCAGGCCTCAATAACCTTGAGGTAGGAAAATGGCAATGCCCTCTACTGTGGTCTGCCGCAGTATGTGCTGGAGAGGCTTTAGGTGGTCCAAAATGCAGCAGCTTTCTTTCTTTTGAATCTGTCATTTAGAATGCACATCTCCCCTCATCTGCATGCCCTTCACCTGGCTTTCTATCAGGAAAAGGTTCTTATTTAATGCTCTAGTGTTATACCATACTGGTCCAATATATCTCAGAACTAGGTTTAGTTTCCATGTTCCATTTAGAAACCTGCAGTTGGCTATTAAACTCTTAGTGGAGACGCCCAGAATTCGGCATGCTAGAGGAAGCAGGTCCTTTGCTCATCTAGGACCAAAGGCTTTGAAAAATGCTCCCTCTTGAGCTCTGCGCCATAAGTAATGTGACAATGTTTAAAAAAGAAAGGCTGTAAACATGGCTTTTTCTCCAGGATTAAAACGTTCAGACCTACTTTCACCTCTGACCTGTGCCTGGCACCGGGACACTCTTTGGAGTAGATGTGTGTGGTACAAGTTTCTTATATTCATCCATTCAATAACAGTTCTGAAGTTGCTTTCTGGAAGAAACAGTTTCACTTTCTTTAGAAGAGAGGGCTGTAACCAGGCCATCTGTTTTTTTACAATGTGTTCCTTGAGGGTGAGGTTGGAGTCCAAGGTGAATCCAAGTTACTTGAAATTCGGTGATATTTGGGGTTTAAAGTTCTCAAACTTTGTGGTACATCCACAGCATATTTTGCAGCACCGCGCTACATCATTTCAAAAACTCAGGGATGCACTGTATTCACATGAATATGACACACCCCTGTGTTTTCCCTTGCGCTCGCACTATAAATAGCTGCCTACCGCCAACATGGACACCCTTTCGCCATAGTGCAGAGGGTGCCTGCCTTGCAGGGATGATTTCCTGCAGCACAGTCACCCTTTCACCATAGTGCAAGGGTGCCTGCATTGCAGGGAATCATCCCTGCCATGCAGGAACCCTTGGACCATGGTGCAAGGGTGCCTGTGTTACAGGGAATGGTTGTTTATGTGCAGGAAGGGACATCTCACTGCACATAAACAATCTTTAAAGGCAATTTGCTCTTTCTATGTTTGCTGCAGTATTTCTCCTCGTTGCGCCAATCTAATGCCTGCTTTCCAATGGCCTTAGTTTTTGGCACGACCTCAGATTTACACATTCTTGTAAATCTGGGGCAGGGTAAAATAGCAATGGGTGTTGCAGTGGAACGTCCACAGCAACACCCTTTGAAGGCCCCTTTCACGCATGAAAGTGTGCCATATTTACAAAGCAGCATTAAGTCATGCAAAGTGAGTTAACACAGGTTTTTAAATATGGTGCAGGACACTGCGCCACCGGAAAATTGAATAAAGTGACGTTCTGGTGGTAAAATCGCCTTCTAAATATGCCCACCTATGTCGTTGAGCAAGTTTGAATTGAATTCTGTCTTGATTGAGTTGAGCTTCAGCGAGGCGCTCGACATCCAGGTCTTGGTGCTGTGCAAGCGATGTTTGAAGTAGTGGATGTCCGGAGCTGCTACTGTTGGTAGTTCTGGTTTGTTTCTCAATTTTTTTGTTGTGTAAAATAATACACAGTAATGTATTCTTCCCGCTCATATCGTTTTCATGACTTTTTGAATGATATTTGGAGGGAGATGTGGATATTATTTGTCTTTGGAGGTTGACACGAGAGTGGCTGCACAATTTTGCCTTGCTGTTCGATGCAAACTTCACCTAAAGCTGAAATATTCAATATCTCCCAGTACATTATTTTCGCTATTAGGTCTCCTCCAATACAAGGAATTAACTAGTTTAAGGGGTTTGTAGTAGGACTTTTCTGTAACTCCAAGACTTGTTATCTGTAGGCTTTCAGAAACTTCTAGCCACTGTCTATCCCTATTTACTTTAGGATGGACCATTTTTCTATTGCTCATTGACTTTAATAGTAGTACTTTAATGCAAGCAACATAGGAGCCAAGTACACACACAAATGGTCCACCAACCTAAAGATTTTCAAACCTATATAGATAATTTCTGGCCCTTGTCACACAAGTGAATATTGTCAATAGATTATGTTAAGAGCCTGTAAATGTGGAATTATAGAGTTATTTCATATTAATGATTATGTTTTCTGTTGTATTTTCTCCTTTAAGTGTAGCATTCCATGTTAGGAATGCCAGATTGGATTATAAGAATGTTGGTGTCCTCTGGTCAGTTTGTATGATCAACTTGCTTTACAAGTTTCTGCAGTAAGTAAGGGCTTGGTGAAACATGAAAAGGTTCCATTGAAGACGGACAAATTAAAGCCGAGTTACAGTTTTAACTAGGAAAACAAGTTTAAATGTCCAAGGTGTGGTAGTGATGGACACGGACAGAACTATCCCAACTGTTTTACTAAAAGTACTGTCTGCAGGAACTGCGGGAAGAAGGGCCACTATGCTCGTATGTGTAAAAGCACCTGGTGGAAGAGGATGAGGAGGACATGCAACACACCATCCATTGTGTCACAGACTTAACGCATTATGTTGTGCATGATGTGAAATCTGTAGATTCAGATACAGTGTCACTGCCTAAGTGTGACATTCTTGTAAGTGGTGTGACGATTCCTGTGCTAGCTGACTCAGTCTCTTTGTTTACCTTAATTAGTGATGAGTTTTGGTACTCAACTTTTGGTCATGACAAAATAAAACTTTTAACAACAGACATTAATCCTGTGGGGTACGGTGGTAAGAAAATTGATGTCATAGGTTACTCTTGTGCTATGATTATTTGATTCGTTGGACTGTTTTTAACAATGCACCCAACTTGAGAATATGTGCAGTTTGATGACCCGGTACTTTTGTTCCTGAGCCTAGCGATCCTCACTTTGTGTAGCTTTGCGGGGATTGATTGTTGCTTTGCTGGGGATATTTCAACATTGCTTTAATTTTGCTCCCCCCATATGTAGCGGCGATGTGATTTGTTTGTCTCGCTGCACTTTATTCTGCTCACTTCCTTCGTACTTTACTTAACTCATATTCTCTTGACTCCGCCCCCTTTCTCTCATATCATCTCACTTTCCCTTTCTTTGTTCTATTCCTCTGCCGAATTCTCCCCTTACCCTTTACCAACACTGCGTCCTTCCACTCCTCCCTTCCCAAGTCTCTCCCCCCACAGCCTCAACCCACTGCCTCTCCCTTGACTTCGCACGTGATTATCTGACTCTCCTCTCCCCTACATTTTCCTTTTCCCATTATGCCTCCTCTCAATATCCCTTCCCCCTCCCAGGATCTCTCTCTATCTAAACATGGTCCCAACTCCTGGTCTATTCCGTACCCCCTCTAAACACGCTAGAAAAAAACTCAGACACAACCTCCTCATTCGAAATCCTGAAACACTTATTGTTGACAACTATTACAGCCCTACCGCCCCCATTAAAACTAATTACATCTTCTACTCCAAACGCCCCTCTAAATGGAAAAGCATTTTCGCACAACATCTCCCAGTCACTAAAACCTCCAAAATACCCCATGGCGACAAACTTTCCACCACTCCCTCTCCAACCTTTTGTGGGGAAATCAACATCTCCATTTTCAAAACTAGTAACATCCTCATCCAAGCGTCCGTACCCCATCTTAACACCTTCGAACTTCATTTCAGATCCTTGGCCATCCAACTTTCCAATTCCACCAATAGCCCCCATACCCTCACCTCCTATCTCCCCACCGACCCCGCCCCACCAGCCCACCTCTCCCGCCCCTGACCTTTCAACATCCAATGACACTATGCATACGTTGTCACCTATCCCCTCTTTCCTCACTATGACCTCCCCTCTCCCCTTGATCCTCCCCTCACCCCCTCACTCCCAATCCCCCTTGCTCCCAACCAGCCCACCCATTCCCCTCCCTATTACTCCACCCTCCTGGCCCTCTTTCACAGTCTCCCCTTCCGTTCCTCCTCCAACCCCCCTCACTCCTTCTCTCCCAACTCATCCTCACTCACGCCGAATCACAATACTCCTCACCCAGATTCCCCTTCCATTCCTCCTCCATCCCCCCTCATTCCTCCCCTCCCAATTCAGCCTCACACCCTCTGAATCACACTACCCCACACCCTTCTTCTCCCAACTCATCCTCTCCCTCCCTGAACTATACTCTTCCTATTATCCCCCCTCACTCCTACACCAATCCGCAACTGTACCTCCTTGCTATCTCCAAACTTCTCTTCCACAGAGGTCTCATCTCCCCTCTACCCCGACATGCCACTCCTTCTCCCTTTTAACTACAGCCCTCCCTGCTCTCCTGCCTGCCTCGGCTCATCCCCTCCTCAGAATAGGCCTCCTGCCTGCATCTGCTCACTGCCTCCTCAGAGCAGACCCCCCTCTGCAGCTAACTCCGAACCCCATTTGTCCTCCTCCCCCCCACACTCTATTTACCCCCTCACTCTTATCTCAAACTCCCTTCCCAACATCGAACTTAACATCTCCACTCTTACCAGAGATCTCTCTCGTCTTAGGAATGATTTCCTCTAGCTCAAATCCAGCGATCCCCCTCCCCGAAGAAACACCGCTAGCCCTGGTCTAATAAACCCCACCACCTCCAAACCGTGGAAAACAACTCCCTTGCTTTGCCGGGCTCAAAGACCACTCCGCACCACCTGCACCCTCTCTCACCGGGAGATCTCCGACCTTCAAAATTCCTACCCTCCATACCCATCAACCATGAACATGCCTCCCCCCTTCTCAAACATCCCCTTCATATTGGGGACTAGTCGTGTTCCCCTTTCACCTGTCTCACCTAGACCCCCTCCTCATCTCACCTCCATCCATGCCCTCCCATCTCCCAAACCCACTCCCAAACCTCTCACCTGCATGCTTGTTAACTGCCGCTCCGCTGCCCGACATGCCATAGAAATCTCTGAAACCATCCTTAGCGAATCCATCGACATTGCGTTCCTTACAGAATCCTGGCTTAATGACCACTCTACTAGCATTCTTGACATACTCTCACCCCCGGGCTACTCCATCATTAGGAAAGATAGACCCATCCGAAAAGGCGGTGGTGTAGCTATCATCTTTAAAGACGAACTACAGCTCTCCCTTATCAATAACGCTGAATATGCCTCCTTTCAATACCTCGTAGCCGAACTCAAAATACAGGGTTCCCCCCCATCTGCCTTCACAATATATATAATCCACCTGGAAATCACTACCCATTCATTGATGAGCTATCCAACCTTCTTACCCAATCCTCAATTTCCAAATCTAAAAACATCTTCCTGGGAGACTTTAACCTCCATTGGAATGATACTAAAGATCCCTCAATCTCCCTCCTCTCTGACCTTCTCGAAATTAATGACCTCAAACAAATCTGTCAGTCACCAACCCATTCCAAAGGAGTCACCCTTGACGCTATCATAACCAGCAAAAATCTAGCCCTCCTATCTAACATCATTCCCATTGACTGGTCCGACCATCACCTTATCCTGTTCTCCATAACCACCTCTGCCTCCCCCTCTCCTTCCAAAACTATTAAACCCATGAAACTGATCAGAAATCTCAGTCTCAAGCATAACACAAAATTCCCCAAATGATGCCTTCATAATCTAAATGTTACCCAGGCCTAACCACTAAGGCCACCATCTGCATGCAAGAGTACGAGGGCTTCGAGCCCTGGAGTTAAAGTTATATCCTATGCTGATAATACTCAGCTGTTCTTATGTGGGAAAGGAGAAATGTTTCCAGAGCGGCTGATTAAAACCTACCTGATGGCAGTCTTTCACTGGTTGGCCTTACATCAACCTAAGTGCAACGTTGAAAACACAGAAATTTGTATTTTTGACAATGCTTCACCAGAAACCTGACAGACTTTCTAGCCTGATGATAGCCTGTCTTTTAGGTCATAAATTAAGTTTGTGGTGGCCACTTAATTTGGTGTTCTGCAATCTATGGAAAAGTTCCTTCATTATTTATCCCTCATGAAAAAAACGATGGTTATCCAGGCCTCAATAACCTTGAGGTAGGAAAATGGCAATGCCCTCTACTGTGGTCTGCCGCAGTATGTGCTGGAGAGGCTTTAGGTGGTCCAAAATGCAGCAGCTTTCTTTCTTTTGAATCTGTCATTTAGAATGCACATCTCCCCTCATCTGCATGCCCTTCACCTGGCTTTCTATCAGGAAAAGGTTCTTATTTAACGCTCTAGTGTTATACCATACTGGTCCAATATATCTCAGAACTAGGTTTAGTTTCCATGTTCCATTTAGAAACCTGCAGTTGGCTATTAAACTCTTAGTGGAGACGCCCAGAATTCGGCATGCTAGAGGAAGCAGGTCCTTTGCTCATCTAGGACCAAAGGCTTTGAAAAATGCTCCCTCTTGAGCTCTGCGCCATAAGTAATGTGACAATGTTTAAAAAAGAAAGGCTGTAAACATGGCTTTTTCTCCAGGATTAAAACGTTCAGACCTACTTTCACCTCTGACCTGTGCCTGGCACCGGGACACTCCTTGGAGTAGATGTGTGTGGTACAAGTTTCTTATATTCATCCATTACATCCAATAACAGTTCTGAAGTTGCTTTCTGGAAGAAACAGTTTCACTTTCTTTAGAAGAGAGGGCTGTAACCAGGCCATCTGTTTTTTTACAATGTGTTCCTCGAGGGTGAGGTTGGAGTCCAAGGTGAATCCAAGTTACTTGAAATTCGGTGATATTTGGGGTTTAAAGTTCTCAAACTTTGTGGTACATCCACAGCATATTTTGCAGCACCGCGCTACATCATTTCAAAAACTCAGGGATGCACTGTATTCACATGAATATGACACACCCCTGTGTTTTCCCTTGCGCTCGCACTATAAATAGCTGCCTACCGCCAACATGGACACCCTTTCGCCATAGTGCAGAGGGTGCCTGCCTTGCAGGGATGATTTCCTGCAGCACAGTCACCCTTTCACCATAGTGCAAGGGTGCCTGCATTGCAGGGAATCATCCCTGCCATGCAGGAACCCTTGGACCATGGTGCAAGGGTGCCTGTGTTACAGGGAATGGTTGTTTATGTGCAGGAAGGGACATCTCACTGCACATAAACAATCTTTAAAGGCAATTTGCTCTTTCTATGTTTGCTGCAGTATTTCTCCTCGTTGCGCCAATCTAATGCCTGCTTTCCAATGGCCTTAGTTTTTGGCACGACCTCAGATTTACACATTCTTGTAAATCTGGGGCAGGGTAAAATAGCAATGGGTGTTGCAGTGGAACGTCCACAGCAACACCCTTTGAAGGCCCCTTTCACGCATGAAAGTGTGCCATATTTACAAAGCAGCATTAAGTCATGCAAAGTGAGTTAACACAGGTTTTTTAATATGGTGCAGGACACTGCGCCACCGGAAAATTGAATAAAGTGACGTTCTGGTGGTAAAATCGCCTTCTAAATATGCCCACCTATGTCGTTGAGCAAGTTTGAATTGAATTCTGTCTTGATTGAGTTGAGCTTCAGCGAGGCGCTCGACATCCAGGTCTTGGTGCTGTGCAAGCGATGTTTGAAGTAGTGGATGTCCGGAGCTGCTACTGTTGGTAGTTCTGGTTTGTTTCTCAATTTTTTTGTTGTGTAAAATAATACACAGTAATGTATTCTTCCCGCTCATATCGTTTTCATGACTTTTTGAATGATATTTGGAGGGAGATGTGGATATTATTTGTCTTTGGAGGTTGACACGAGAGTGGCTGCACAATTTTGCCTTGCTGTTCGATGCAAACTTCACCTAAAGCTGAAATATTCAATATCTCCCAGTACATTATTTTCGCTATTAGGTCTCCTCCAATACAAGGAATTAACTAGTTTAAGGGGTTTGTAGTAGGACTTTTCTGTAACTCCAAGACTTGTTATCTGTAGGCTTTCAGAAACTTCTAGCCACTGTCTATCCCTATTTACTTTAGGATGGACCATTTTTCTATTGCTCATTGACTTTAATAGTAGTACTTTAATGCAAGCAACATAGGAGCCAAGTACACACACAAATGGTCCACCAACCTAAAGATTTTCAAACCTATATAGATAATTTCTGGCCCTTGTCACACAAGTGAATATTGTCAATAGATTATGTTAAGAGCCTGTAAATGTGGAATTATAGAGTTATTTCATATTAATGATTATGTTTTCTGTTGTATTTTCTCCTTTAAGTGTAGCATTCCATGTTAGGAATGCCAGATTGGATTATAAGAATGTTGGTGTCCTCTGGTCAGTTTGTATGATCAACTTGCTTTACAAGTTTCTGCAGTAAGTAAGGGCTTGGTGAAACATGAAAAGGTTCCATTGAAGACGGACAAATTAAAGCCGAGTTACAGTTTTAACTAGGAAAACAAGTTTAAATGTCCAAGGTGTGGTAGTGATGGACACGGACAGAACTATCCCAACTGTTTTACTAGAAGTACTGTCTGCAGGAACTGCGGGAAGAAGGGCCACTATGCTCGTATGTGTAAAAGCACCTGGTGGAAGAGGATGAGGAGGACATGCAACACACCATCCATTGTGTCACAGACTTAACGCATTATGTTGTGCATGATGTGAAATCTGTAGATTCAGATACAGTGTCACTGCCTAAGTGTGACATTCTTGTAAGTGGTGTGACGATTCCTGTGCTAGCTGACTCAGTCTCTTTGTTTACCTTAATTAGTGATGAGTTTTGGTACTCAACTTTTGGTCATGACAAAATAAAACTTTTAACAACAGACATTAATCCTGTGGGGTACGGTGGTAAGAAAATTGATGTCATAGGTTACTCTTGTGCTATGATTATTTGATTCGTTGGACTGTTTTTAACAATGCACCCAACTTGAGAATATGTGCAGTTTGATGACCCGGTACTTTTGTTCCTGAGCCTAGCGATCCTCACTTTGTGTAGCTTTGCGGGGATTGATTGTTGCTTTGCTGGGGATATTTCAACATTGCTTTAATTTTGCTCCCCCCATATGTAGCGGCGATGTGATTTGTTTGTCTCGCTGCACTTTATTCTGCTCACTTCCTTCGTACTTTACTTAACTCATATTCTCTTGACTCCGCCCCCTTTCTCTCATATCATCTCACTTTCCCTTTCTTTGTTCTATTCCTCTGCCGAATTCTCCCCTTACCCTTTACCAACACTGCGTCCTTCCACTCCTCCCTTCCCAAGTCTCTCCCCCCACAGCCTCAACCCACTGCCTCTCCCTTGACTTCGCACGTGATTATCTGACTCTCCTCTCCCCTACATTTTCCTTTTCCCATTATGCCTCCTCTCAATATCCCTTCCCCCTCCCAGGATCTCTCTCTATCTAAACATGGTCCCAACTCCTGGTCTATTCCGTACCCCCTCTAAACACGCTAGAAAAAAACTCAGACACAACCTCCTCATTCGAAATCCTGAAACACTTATTGTTGACAACTATTACAGCCCTACCGCCCCCATTAAAACTAATTACATCTTCTACTCCAAACGCCCCTCTAAATGGAAAAGCATTTTCGCACAACATCTCCCAGTCACTAAAACCTCCAAAATACCCCATGGCGACAAACTTTCCACCACTCCCTCTCCAACCTTTTGTGGGGAAATCAACATCTCCATTTTCAAAACTAGTAACATCCTCATCCAAGCGTCCGTACCCCATCTTAACACCTTCGAACTCCATTTCAGATCCTTGGCCATCCAACTTTCCAATTCCACCAATAGCCCCCATACCCTCACCTCCTATCTCCCCACCGACCCCGCCCCACCAGCCCACCTCTCCCGCCCCTGACCTTTCAACATCCAATGACACTATGCATACGTTGTCACCTATCCCCTCTTTCCTCACTATGACCTCCCCTCTCCCCTTGATCCTCCCCTCACCCCCTCACTCCCAATCCCCCTTGCTCCCAACCAGCCCACCCATTCCCCTCCCTATTACTCCACCCTCCTGGCCCTCTTTCACAGTCTCCCCTTCCGTTCCTCCTCCAACCCCCCTCACTCCTTCTCTCCCAACTCATCCTCACTCACGCCGAATCACAATACTCCTCACCCAGATTCCCCTTCCATTCCTCCTCCATCCCCCCTCATTCCTCCCCTCCCAATTCAGCCTCACACCCTCTGAATCACACTACCCCACACCCTTCTTCTCCCAACTCATCCTCTCCCTCCCTGAACTATACTCTTCCTATTATCCCCCCTCACTCCTACACCAATCCGCAACTGTACCTCCTTGCTATCTCCAAACTTCTCTTCCACAGAGGTCTCATCTCCCCTCTACCCCGACATGCCACTCCTTCTCCCTTTTAACTACAGCCCTCCCTGCTCTCCTGCCTGCCTCGGCTCATCCCCTCCTCAGAATAGGCCTCCTGCCTGCATCTGCTCACTGCCTCCTCAGAGCAGACCCCACTCTGCAGCTAACTCCGAACCCCATTTGTCCTCCTCCCCCCCACACTCTATTTACCCCCTCACTCTTATCTCAAACTCCCTTCCCAACATCGAACTTAACATCTCCACTCTTACCAGAGATCTCTCTCGTCTTAGGAATGATTTCCTCTAGCTCAAATCCAGCGATCCCCCTCCCCGAAGAAACACCGCTAGCCCTGGTCTAATAAACCCCACCACCTCCAAACCGTGGAAAACAACTCCCTTGCTTTGCCGGGCTCAAAGACCACTCCGCACCACCTGTACCCTCTCTCACCGGGAGATCTCCGACCTTCAAAATTCCTACCCTCCATACCCATCAACCATGAACATGCCTCCCCCCTTCTCAAACATCCCCTTCATATTGGGGACTAGTCGTGTTCCCCTTTCACCTGTCTCACCTAGACCCCCTCCTCATCTCACCTCCATCCATGCCCTCCCATCTCCCAAACCCACTCCCAAACCTCTCACCTGCATGCTTGTTAACTGCCGCTCCGCTGCCCGACATGCCATAGAAATCTCTGAAACCATCCTTAGCGAATCCATCGACATTGCGTTCCTTACAGAATCCTGGCTTAATGACCACTCTACTAGCATTCTTGACATACTCTCACCCCCGGGCTACTCCATCATTAGGAAAGATAGACCCATCCGAAAAGGCGGTGGTGTAGCTATCATTTTAAAGACGAACTACAGCTCTCCCTTATCAATAACGCTGAATATGCCTCCTTTGAATACCTCGTAGACGAACTCAAAATACAGGGTTCCCCCCCCATCTGCCTTCACAATATATATAATCCACCTGGAAATCACTACCCATTCATTGATGAGCTATCCAACCTTCTTACCCAATCCTCAATTTCCAAATCTAAAAACATCTTCCTGGGAGACTTTAACCTCCATTGGAATGATACTAAAGATCCCTCAATCTCCCTCCTCTCTGACCTTCTCGAAATTAATGACCTCAAACAAATCTGTCAGTCACCAACCCATTCCAAAGGAGCCACCCTTGAAGCTATCATAACCAGCAAAAATCTAGCCCTCCTATCTAACATCATTCCCATTGACTGGTCCGACCATCACCTTATCCTGTTCTCCATAACCACCTCTGCCTCCCCCTCTCCTTCCAAAACTATTAAACCCATGAAACTGATCAGAAATCTCAGTCATCTCAGTCATATTCCTCCCGACCTACTTGAATTCAAACTTCATGCCCAGCTTCTCGCTATCCCTCCCTCCCTTAACACGAATGAACTAACCGAACAATATAACAAAGCTGTCACTGCTACCCTTGACCTTCTTGCCCCTCTCAAACTCAAAAAACAAAGAAATATCCCCTCCAAATCATGGTTTAACACAGACCTAAATAATGAAAGACTGACTGAAAGATTATGGAGACCAGCACCCCTCTCCTTCTAACCTGACCCGCCTCAGACTTTCTAGATCGTCCTACAAAAAACACATCTTTAGACAAAAAACTTCCTTCTTCAGGTCACAACTAGATCGAGCTCAGAATAGGCTAAGAGAACTATTCAACATTGTGCGCAATCAAACTGCTTCCGCTCCCCCTGTCCCACTGGCCTCGACGACTAGATGTGAAGAAATAGCTCTCTTTTTTCCAGACAAAATTAAACTACTTGAGCAATCCTTCCTCTCTACTGTGATCCCTTCCACCAATCCGAACATCTCTCTTAATATCCCACCCTCCACCATAACTCCCCCTACACCCACTACTGCCCATCAAAACTCTGATCTCCCTCACCCCCCTTGCCCTCCACTTTCCTTGACTCCAATCATCCCAACTCTCTTACTAAAAATAATGCCACGTGGCTTAACTTCCAGCCAGTCACTGAAAGAGACGTCTTTAACATCATTTCCAAACTCAAGCCTTCCTCCCACACCAAAGACCCCCTCCCCTCCAAACTTGTCCAAAACCTCAAACGCATCATCACCCCTTCCTGGACTTCTACTATCAACAGCTCCCTTGCCACCGGCTGTGTCCCCACTTCATAGCTACTAGGCCAAATCACCTCCATTATCAAAAACCCTTTGGCAGACCCAAACGACCTCAATAACCTTCGTCCCATCTCCAACCTTCCCCTTCTTTCTAAAGCCCATGAAAAATGTGTCCTTCTCCAACTAGATAGACACATTGAACACTTTAACTTACTAGACCCCTTCCAATCTGGCTTTAGGAAAGGATGCAGCACTGAAACCACCATGGTAAACATTGTTGACGACATCCACCACTCACTTGACAATGGCGAATCTAGCCTTCTGATCCTCCTTGATCTCTCTGCAGCGTTTGATACTGTTAACCACTCTGCTCTACTAAATGTTCTTAGAGATCGATTCGGCCTGAATGGTACGACACACAAATGGTTTGTCTCATACCTACAACACCGTTCTCAACAAATCAAAATTCAAAATTGCCTATCTAACCCTACCTCCATCTCCTTAGGAGTTTCGCAAGGATCCATCCTCTCTCCCACTCTCTTTAACCTTTTCATGGAACCCCTCACACTCATTCTTAAACAAGCCGAGATCAACTACCCCCTCTATGCTGACGACACCCAACTCTATTATAAGATTAAAACTCATGCTGACATCCTTCACCTCAACAACACTCTCATCAAGATTCAGTCCTGGTTCCACAGTAACCACCTCAAACTCAACCCTAAAAAAACTGAAATTATTCCTTTTCCCCCTAAAAATAACCAGCTCCCCATTCAGAATTGGATCTCTGACCTTAACGCCCTCAACTGCTCCTTATCTTTGTCGTCCTCAGTCAAATCACTAGGGATCTCCCTTGACAACCTCCTAACCCTCAAGGTACACATCAATAATTCTGCCAAAGGAGCCCTCTTCACTCTCCGCCACCTTAAGAAAATCAAGCTCTTCATCCCTATTGATGATTTCAAACTCGCTGTCCAATCCCTTGTTCTTTCTCGCATTGACTATGGCAATGCCATTCTCACCGGAATTCCCAAGATCCACCTAGCACCTCTTAAATCTGTGCTTAACCTTGCAGCTAGGCTCACCTCAGACTGCTAGCGATTCGACCACATATCCCCTGCCCTTAAAACCCTTAAATGGCTCCCCATTGAAGGTAGATCCACTTACAAAACAGCCTGCATTACACACAAAATTCTCCATCAGAATACACCGACCAACCTCGCTAACAAACTCACTAAAGCCGGTTGCTCCCGTTTCTTGAGAAGTACTAACACCCTCCTTCTTATCCCCCCCCTTCTAAAAAAGAAAACCACACAGTCTCGATCCTTTTCCGGCAACGCTCCTTGCATTTGTAATGCCCTTCCAACTGACCTTCGCTGCAACCCTTCCTACTCTAGTTTCAAAAAAGAACTCAAACTACATCTCCTCAATAAATACTGGGGACCCTAATCCATATCTGTTATCTACCACTGGCTACATCTGTCCGACCCTATATGTATTCGCCCTCCCTTTTTTTTTAGCCTTTCTCGCCCTTCCTCCTCGTCACTTCCCCCTCCCTGTTTACCACCTTCACTCCTCCTTGCTCCCCCCTTCCCTTGTCCACCCTCAGCCTGCATCCCCTCCAACCCCCCCCAATTCTGCCCCTCCCACTTCTCTTTCTTACCAACCTAACGGACCACTAACCTCCCTATCCTGACTCCGCAATTTTCCGGCTCTTTTTTCAATTTGTGCCTTTTTGATATTTTTGATTTATCACATCTGTTGGACTTTGGCCCTTAGGGCAGGTTCACCCCTAGACTTTTTGCGTGAAATGGTGACCTGGCAATGGTGATTTTTGGGATTCTGCGCACTTTCACTGTGTCCCAGTGGAAAGTGCATGCGCACTCTGAGTGCATGTGCTGGGCTGGGCCTGCCCGCCCATAGGAATGCATGGGGAATGTATGTGTCCCTGGTAGTTCCTGATGCGTGGGGTGTACAGGCTTGAATCTGGTATGTGTGAACTCGTGAGAGTGAATGCTGCGCAACGGTATGTGCGGCTTGTATGTGTCTAGTAGGGAAGCGCCATTTCTAGACATGGCTGTACGTGTGCTGTGAGGGTGCTGGCATGTGATTGGCTGGAGCTGGCTGGCATGCCAGGCTCCAGGAAGTCTGGATGGGTCTGCCCGGTGGTGAGTGTGAGATTAGCATGAGTGATGTGTGGGAGGAGTGTACCTGTGTCCTGGATGGGCTGGGTTTTCCCCACACAATGCTGGCTCCGCCCCCCTGTGGTGTGTCTAATGACCCAAGCTCTGCCAGTGAATAGAGAGGGTGGTTGAGGTAAACAGAGTACTCAAGAACCAGCTGCGACTGGTTCCGCCCCCACCCTGCACCCTTGAACAAAGGAATGCACTGTATAAAAATGGGGCTGTGTCCCCACTGAAGTTGTTCTCTTCCAGGATCCTGAGGGGGCTGTTGCTGCTGCTGCTGGGCCAGAGGACCGCCACTTGGGCTGTCTCCCTGCCTGGAGACCCAGTGTTCTGGCTCTGGGCCCAGCCTTGCCCCTCTGCCTACTTCCCTGAACTTTGCTGGACTTTGCTTCTGCTAAGCGCCTGGGAGCGCTTTACTTGGGGCCCTAGCGCTTGAAAGCGCTTTCTTTTGGTCCTAGCGCTGAGGGAGCGCTTTATTGGCCTCTAGCGCTGTGAGAGCGCTTTATTTGGAATTGTAGCGCTTGGGAGCGCTGTGATTGCCCCCTGGCGCTTGGGAGCGCCTTATCGACCTTGTAAAGCGAGTGCCCACCTCGCTGGTTTTGAATAATCGAGCGCGTGCCCACCGCGCTTTATGGTAATTAAGGCCGGTGCCCACCCGGCATTGCCCCTCGAGATTCACCGCCGCAGCCCGGGGTGTTTAAAAACGTTGCCGGGCCGCTGCCAAGTGCGACCCGGAAGTGTTCTCGCCGGCCGGCCAATCGGAGAGCGGGCCGACCGGAAGTCCCGCCCCCGCAGCCGCGACCCGGAAGTCAGGCAGGCCGGGGGCAGGAGAGAGGCAGGCGGAAGCTGCTGCCTGCCGGGGCTCCATGTGAAGGGAGAGCCCCGGGGAGAAGAAGAGCCGCCGGGCAGAGGAGACGCGCTACTCCCCAGACCGAGGGAGCATCTGCAGAAGCCGGTGAGTGACTGCTCAGGGAGAGGGGGGCGTCGGGGCACATTGACGGTGCCCGCCCCTCCCCTCCAGTGCGAGGCTCACGGCGCCACATTTGTGCAGAGCCCAGAGAGGCTCCCGCCCACATCTTCTTTCGAGCCTGCGAGGCTCCACCGGCAAAGGGGGCATTGGTGTCTCTAGAGTCCCCCGAGTGGGACTCCAACGAAGGGGCAAGTGTTCTTAGAGCCCCGAGGCTCTTGGGGGCATTGCTTGATGTTAATAGCCCTGAGAGGCTCAGGGGGCATCACCTTTATTTGTTTAGAGCCCAGCGAGGCTCAAAGGTGCCACAGTCGTGTTTAGAGCCCTGAGAGGGGCTCAAGGGGCCTTCATTGATTTCGAGTCCCCAGAGGGGGGACTCCAACGTTGGTGCCACATTTGCAAGAGTCCAGAGAGGCTCTAGGGGGGCCTTTTGATTTACTTCTGAGCCCAGAGAGGCTCCGCAGTGCCACAGTGGTGGTTCTTGAGCCAGAGAGGCTCCACAGTGCCCTAACTTTCCCTGCACCAGTTGCCCAGCACTTTGTGGGCAACTGCCACGTTTAGGCCCTGACATTGGGACACAGGGACAGTCACAGGTGGTGACTTGTGAGTTTTGCGCAACTGTGTTTTATTGTTACACCTCTGAATGTATTGTTGATGCATCATGTGTTTTCCTCTTTACACCTCTGAATGAATGTTATGCATTGCATCATGTGTTATGTGCTTACACCCCTACAGGTATTGTGATACATAGGTGGTTGTTTTCTCCCTAGTACAGGTGGTGCTAGTGAGGTCCTGTTACCAGTGATTACTGGTTGTGTGATTTTGTGCTACAGTGATTTTTGAAAGTGCTACTTCTGATTCCTGACAGTGGTCCAGGTGGCCCTGTCTTGTACAATATCCCCTGTAAATTCTGCCCGTGCCCCTGTCACATTGTAAAGTGTGTGTTTTATCTAATGTGTTTTGGTGTAATACAAAGGCTATTTTTATATAACCTTGTGTGGAGTTTCCTTTGTGGTGGGCCTGGGTGTTGTTGCTGAGGTGCGTGCGCAAATACTTAACTTACATCGCCTCCAAGTTTAGCCTTGCTGCTCGCGCCACGTTACCTAGAGGGTGAGTAGGGGTTATCTTGGCGTGTAACTCCCTTGCCCTGACTTGGGTGTGGTGGTCTCTGACTGACTTTGGCGAAAGCCCTGGCCAGCCGGGGATCCCATTTCCAACATTGGCGGCAAGCGGTGGGATAAGGATTTGTGTTTGCCTTGTACCTTAGTAGCAGCTGGCTGCACCAACCACAAAACTCTGCATTTTAGATGACCACATTTTAGGGGATTGTTTTTTGGAAGTTTCATATTTTCTTCTCCTGAAGGTATCATTGTGCAATTGTGTCAGTACATTTGTCCCCCGCCCTGCGCCCAGAGTCTGGTACCTGTGTCACATGTGGTCAGGTTGAGAAGTCAGGGGTGGGAGAAACTGCCTTACTAGTCCGAGGGGAGGGTTGTGTGTGGATGAATGGTGTGTGGCACTAGGCAAATGAGTGTGAGTTCTCTGGGGTAGAGAGCTTGCTGATACCTTTGTGAATTGTGTACTCCTGTGTCAGCTCAGACCCCTAGGTTCCCTGTGTAATCTTTTCTCTAGAACGTCCGCCAGAATGGAGCCTGCTTTTGATTTCTGTGTTCTGTTTAGATACAGTATGGGAGAGTTGGTAAGGTTCTGTGAAGAGAGAGACATAGGGGTGGATGAGTCAGACACTCAGTCCGAACTTAGGAGCAGCCTGATCCTGTGGCAAAAGGGTCAGTGGGATCTTGAGCGCAGTGAGGAAAGGGCCCGGGCTTCACACCAGGAGGGTGGTGGGTCTGTGGGGAGCCCTGAAGATTCAGAAGAGGAGGAAGAAGATGGCAGCACAGGGACGCCAGCAGATAGTGAGGACCCCATAGATAGGGAGTCCCTTGCTGGGTCCAGCGTAGGAGGCAGCGCCTCATCCCTTTACCTGTCCCCAGAGGAGCTGGAAGATAGGAGGAGAGAAAGGGAGCACCAGCTGGCTTTAGAGAAGCTCAGGTTGGAGCATGCCCAGGCTATGGCACAGCTGGGCATTAGAAAGCAACAGCTGGAGGTTAAGAAGCAACAGCTGGAGACCGAGAGGGTCTTAGCGCAGGACAGGATAGAGGAGGCTGAGAGGGCCGCCACCAGAGGCAAAGAAGCTCTGGAGGGTAGACTATCCCCTGCGCGCAGTGTTGAGTTTCTGGATCCCCCAGGGAGGGTTAGGTCCAGTGGTGGCAGCTATTTAGATTTCAGTGTAGGAAATCCCAGTCCCAGTTCCCCCAGTGTGGTACCTGTTTCCCAAGAGGAGGAGTATAGGTTGAAATTCAGGGACAGTAGGAAACTGTCTCAACAGTCGTGGGAGGAGTTTGAGGATGAATGTCATGGAGCACTGTGGGCTTGGGTAGAGGTTCACACTGACTCTGATTTTGAGAAACTGTTTGATATGATTGTCAAAGAGCAGGTGCTCAGTGGTTGTTGTCCAGAGTTGCGCCAACACCTGTTGGGGTGTGGATTGTCTGAAGCAGAGGAGCTTGCAGAGGAAGCAGACCGCTGGGAAAGGGCCAGAGGTTCTCTAGAGTCATTAGGGAGTGATTCCAAAAGTAGTGGTTCAGGGATCTTCCAGCCCAGCGTGGTGGAAGAGGCTCAGTGTAGCCCAGCTAGGTCCCAGGATAGCGAGGAGGGTGTAGGGGCTCACTGCCTGGCTCAGTGGAGCAGGAGTGAGGGGGAGACCGAGGTTCCCCAGACGCCCGAAGCCCTGCCTCAGGACTTGGATGGTTTCTTGAGGGAACACCAGGTTGGGGACCTAGGCTGTCCTGTTAGTCCATTTGAGGAGGATCTCCTAGTGAGTAGAGGACCTGGAGTATCTGTAACCAGAGCTCCTGTGGTTCTAGAGTCTGGCAGTACCGCTCCGGTAGGGAGGGTACAGGAGTCCAGAGTGAGGAGTGATTGGGGGAGTTCCCCAGTGGAAGGACCAGTGGGTCAGGGACTACCCAGTTGGGCTAGGTTTCCGTGTAGTGACCATGGTAACACCACTTCTGGTCTGGGGGATCGTCACGCACTGTCAGGTGGACAGAGGGCGGGAGATCTGCGCCAGACAGACAGTCACGCAACAGATGTGTCATTTGTTAGCCTCAGGGGGATTGTGTGTGAGTCCCCAGAAGTCCTGGAGTGCCAGGCAATTGTTCCACCGAAGGTTTTAGACCAGAGGTTGGAAGGCCAGGTTCAGGATCAGCCTGACCTGAAGGGTAGGATGACTGTAACCAGTGTCCTGACCAGTTCTTCCAGAGGAACTTCTCCAGGTGGGAGAGGGCAGACCTCTGGAAGGGGGTGCAGAGGGTGGGAGAGCCCACCTCTGACCCCGGTGCAACCTGAGTGGATAAGCCCTGGGTTGGAATGGCGTTCTAGGGGTACCCCTCGCAGAGGGAGGAGGAACCCTAGGAGAAGAGGTAGGGGGAGGAGAGCCTTCCCCGAGACTCCTGGTACGCCTGAGGTTGTAGACCGTAGGCTGGAGTACCAGTGGCAGTCTAGTCCTGTCTTGCAGACAGGAAGAGTGGAGAATGGCTCCTATGGGCCAGGGGTTACTACCCCCCGCTCTGCGAATTGGCATGGACCAGTGGCACCTGGGTGGCCCAGGGCCTGGTCCTGGCCGCGGACAACTTGGGAGTACCAGTGGGGTAGCCCAGTTGGTCCAGACACTGTGTTGAGAAGGAATCCCATGGGTTCACCGTGGCGTAGAACAGGAGGGTGTCCCTGCTGTTGCGGGCCCGCGTCCGTGTTCTATCGCCCCAAGCAGGGAAGTCCATCACGGTGGTGATTGGTCTCCCCTGCGTTTTGGCTGGAAGGGGGTTGTGTTGGACTTTGGCCCTTAGGGCAGGTTCACCGCTAGACTTTTTGCGTGAAATGGTGACCTGGCAATGGTGATTTTTGGGATTCTGCGCACTTTCACTGTGTCCCAGTGGAAAGTGCATGCGCACTCTGAGTGCATTTGCTGGGCTGGGCCTGCCCGCCCATAGGAATGCATGGGGAATGTATGTGTCCCTGGTAGTTCCTGATGCGTGGGGTGTACAGGCTTGAGTCTGGTATGTGTGAACTCGTGAGAGTGAATGCTGCGCAACGGTATGTGCGGCTTGTATGTGTCTAGTAGGGAAGCGCCATTTCTAGACATGGCTGTACGTGTGCTGTGAGGGTGCTGGCATGTGATTGGCTGGAGCTGGCTGGCATGCCAGGCTCCAGGAAGTCTGGATGGGTCTGCCCGGTGGTGAGTGTGAGATTAGCATGAGTGATGTGTGGGAGGAGTGTACCTGTGTCCTGGATGGGCTGGGTTTTCCCCACACAATGCTGGCTCCGCCCCCCTGTGGTGTGTCTAATGACCCAAGCTCTGCCAGTGAATAGAGAGGGTGGTTGAGGTAAACAGAGTACTCAAGAACCAGCTGCGACTGGTTCCGCCCCACCCTGCACCCTTGAACAAAGGAATGCACTGTATAAAAATGGGGCTGTGTCCCCACTGAAGTTGTTCTCTTCCAGGATCCTGAGGGGGCTGTTGCTGCTGCTGCTGGGCCAGAGGACCGCCACTTGGGCTGTCTCCCTGCCTGGAGACCCAGTGTGCTGGCTCTGGGCCCAGCCTTGCCCCTCTGCCTACTTCCCTGAACTTTGCTGGACTTTGCTTCTGCTAAGCGCCTGGGAGCGCTTTACTTGGGGCCCTAGCGCTTGAAAGCTCTTTCTTTTGGTCCTAGCGCTGAGGGAGCGCTTTATTGGCCTCTAGCGCTGTGAGAGCGCTTTATTTGGAATTGTAGCGCTTGGGAGCGCTGTGATTGCCCCCTGGCGCTTGGGAGCGCCTTATCGACCTTGTAAAGCGAGTGCCCACCTCGCTGGTTTTGAATAATCGAGCGCGTGCCCACCGCGCTTTATGGTAATTAAGGCCGGTGCCCACCCGGCATTGCCCCTCGAGATTCACCGCCGCAGCCCGGGGTGTTTAAAAACGTTGCCGGGCCGCTGCCAAGTGCGACCCGGAAGTGTTCTCGCCGGCCGGCCAATCGGAGAGCGGGCCGACCGGAAGTCCCGCCCCCGCAGCCGCGACCCGGAAGTCAGGCAGGCCGGGGGCAGGAGAGAGGCAGGCGGAAGCTGCTGCCTGCCGGGGCTCCATGTGAAGGGAGAGCCCCGGGGAGAAGAAGAGCCGCCGGGCAGAGGAGACGCGCTACTCCCCAGACCGAGGGAGCATCTGCAGAAGCCGGTGAGTGACTGCTCAGGGAGAGGGGGGCGTCGGGGCACATTGACGGTGCCCGCCCCTCCCCTCCAGTGCGAGGCTCACGGCGCCACATTTGTGCAGAGCCCAGAGAGGCTCCCGCCCACATCTTCTTTCGAGCCTGCGAGGCTCCACCGGCAAAGGGGGCATTGGTGTCTCTAGAGTCCCCCGAGTGGGACTCCAACGAAGGGGCAAGTGTTCTTAGAGCCCCGAGGCTCTTGGGGGCATTGCTTGATGTTAATAGCCCTGAGAGGCTCAGGGGGCATCACCTTTATTTGTTTAGAGCCCAGCGAGGCTCAAAGGTGCCACAGTCGTGTTTAGAGCCCTGAGAGGGGCTCAAGGGGCCTTCATTGATTTCGAGTCCCCAGAGGGGGGACTCCAACGTTGGTGCCACATTTGCAAGAGTCCAGAGAGGCTCTAGGGGGGCCTTTTGATTTACTTCTGAGCCCAGAGAGGCTCCGCAGTGCCACAGTGGTGGTTCTTGAGCCAGAGAGGCTCCACAGTGCCCTAACTTTCCCTGCACCAGTTGCCCAGCACTTTGTGGGCAACTGCCACGTTTAGGCCCTGACATTGGGACACAGGGACAGTCACAGGTGGTGACTTGTGAGTTTTGCGCAACTGTGTTTTATTGTTACACCTCTGAATGTATTGTTGATGCATCATGTGTTTTCCTCTTTACACCTCTGAATGAATGTTATGCATTGCATCATGTGTTATGTGCTTACACCCCTACAGGTATTGTGATACATAGGTGGTTGTTTTCTCCCTAGTACAGGTGGTGCTAGTGAGGTCCTGTTACCAGTGATTAACGGTTGTGTGATTTTGTGCTACAGTGATATTTGAAAATGCTACTTCTGATTCCTTACAGTGGTCCAGGTGGCCCTGTCTTGTACAATATCCCCTGTAAATTCTGCCCGTGCCCCTGGCACATTGTAAAGTGTGTGTTTTATCTAATGTGTTTTGGTGTAATACAAAGGCTATTTTTATATAACCTTGTGTGGAGTTTCCTTTGTGGTGGGCCTGGGTGTTGTTGCTGAGGTGCGTGCGCAAATACTTAACTTACATCGCCTCCAAGTTTAGCCTTGCTGCTCGCGCCACGTTACCTAGAGGGTGAGTAGGGGTTATCTTGGCGTGTAACTCCCTTGCCCTGACTTGGGTGTGGTGGTCTCTGACTGACTTTGGCGAAAGCCCTGGCCAGCCGGGGATCCCATTTCCAACAACATCTTACACATTTTGTTGTGCTTATTTCCCATATTTATCATTTTGAAATCTGTCAGGCGGAGACCTATATGTTGTTTATATACATTGATGCTATGTATGTCCCCTGTCTTATTGACCTTTCTTGTCTCTAAAATGTAAAGCGCTCTGATACCCCCGGGTCCAGCGCTATATAAAACCTCTAAAATAAATAAATAAATAAATAAATACTCTATTCAAACCATTGTATTTAAGGACAGGGAAACTGTTGGAAAAGTTTATGTTGCCAAACGAGGGGATAATCTTCTCGGTTGGCGTCATCAAAGAAACCTAGGGATAATTTTGAATCCTAATGCACCTGAACAAGTTATGTTAGTCTCGCAGGAGAGTGATGGTCAGGATATAATTGGAAAATTTGCTGGGGTTTTTAGTGAAAAACTTGGTCTTTTGAAGGGATTTAAACACAAAATCATTTTGAAAGATTGCGCTAAACCTGTGGTGCACAAAGTAAGGAAAGTGCCTAATCTCATGCTGAAGCCGCTGAAGGAAGAGATTGACAGGCTGTTAGATCTCAAAGTGATTGAAGAAATTAATTGAGTCATCTGAATGGCTTGCGCCCATTGTTTTGGCGTCCAAGGACAAGGGTAGCAAGATTAGGATGTGTGTGGACCTGAGAAGTCTCAATAGTTCAATTTGGGTGGATAGGCAACCCCTGCCGAACATCAATGAGATTTTGACAAGGTTGGGCGGTGCAAGTGTGTTTAGTGTGAAGGACTTATCAGCAGCCTATCACCAAGTTATGCTCTCCGAGGAGTCGATACATCTGCATTCATTTGTAATCCGGTGGGTGCATTCAGGTTCATAAGAATGCCATTTGGTTTAGCAAGTGCAGCTGCTTGTTCCCAGAGAGTAATGAAGAATGTTTTGAATGAAATTGATTGTGTTGTATTTTCTCAGGATGACATCCTGGTTTATGGCAGTGATATTTGTGAACATGACAAGATATTATTTAAGGTTCTATCCAGACTGGAGGAATATGGATTAACTGTCAAGCGTGAGAAATGCAAGTTTCGTGTGAACTCGGTGTCCTATCTGGGACATTCCATTTCTAGTGAAGGTATCAGTCCCAAACATGATTTGTTAGAAGCTATATTGCAGGCTCCACCTCCGTCAAATAAGGACCAAGTGAAATCATTTTTAGGGTTGTCGGAGTATTTTCCATACACAGACATCTCAATATTGTGAATTTCACAGCTAGTTTTCAGTCCAGAAATGGTTATCAGGTGCCAGACTGCCTCTGCTATGGTGATATGTAGAAGCTCAGGAGAAAGAAATCAGAGTTTAAAACTGCTTATCTGTGAGGAGAAGGTCTGGGCCGTGGACTTCAACATGGAACACCAAAAGAGGCAAGGACAAAGGACCACGGGCCATAGTATTGAAAGTGCACTGGGGCACTGCGTGTGTGTGTGCCTGCTTTGTACAACCCCGGGCTGTGTTACTGAAGATGCTTTTGCAGCCCCTTCTATAATACTGATAGTGCTGTCACACATGTAGCACCTTCTTATTTTAACAAGGGAACCCAAACAGTTGGCTGAGGACCGTGGGAGATTATGCTTTAAAAGACAAAGGTCCTTAGCTTATCAGAATCAAATTTAAAGATAAAATATAGGCCATAGTAGGAAACTATATTTGTCCTCTGTCCAGTCAAAACTTTTTGTAGCACGCTCACAACTTAGCCATTGTGTTATATCCCAGTTGTGTTTTGTGTTTCCTGGCAAACACTTCAATCTAAAATCGATTCTAAAGTGGCCAGTAGTGCTCTCTTTTTGCCTGTGAAATCTTTTCCCTTATATGTTGTTTGTCCCCTCTTGAATGTGGTACAGGACTGTGCCAGAAACGATCTACTTAACTGTTCTAAAATCTGTTCAAATAAATACCCTGTCCGGCTGGACAGAGGACAAATATAGTTTCCTACTATGGCCTATATTTTATCTTTAAATTTGATTCTGATAAGCTAAGGACCTTTCCGCTATATGTATCAACAAACCATTTTGCATTTCCTAAATAGCGAATTTTAAGGAATCGCTATTTAGGAAATGCAAAACGGTATGTATGTACAAAATCGCTTTCCAATAGCGATTCCTTAGCATTCCTAATTTGAGATTAGCAAATTGTCATTCGCAAATTACCCCTTCATTTCCATGGGCCAGGAGGCCCATAGGAATGAAAGTGCAATTTGCAATTAGCAATTTGCTGATCGCAAATTAGGGATTTTTCCAAGGGTGCAGGGGTGTCTCAAGAACACCCTGCTGCACCCCTGAAAATGACATTTGGGGGCATATGGCGCACATACATGCCCTAAGGGCATGTATGGGCGTCATATGGCACCTTTGTTTTTTTTCAAAAAAGCTTTTTGATAAGAATTCGCAAATTACCACCAACTAGAAGTTGGTGGTAATTTGCTAATCCTTAATGGCATTTTTTCCATAATATTTGTTTGATACATTGCATTTAAGGAATCGCAAAATTTGCAATTCCTTAAGTGCAATCGCAAAATAAGGATTAGCAAATTTTGCTAATCCTTATTTTGCATCAAACTTGTTTGATACATTCCATTTGTCTATTTAGCATTCGCAAAGGCCGAAATTCGCAGAATTTCGGCCTTTGCGAATGCTAAATAGCTTGATACATATAGCGGCTTGTCTTTTAAAACACATGTAGCACCAGCACAATAATGAGATGCCGTTCGCTCTTTTGCATGGGGGTGAGGCTATATTACTGACACAGGCATAGAGGCAACTATGGCCCTTATGTGGTGCACCAGCAGTGTGTTACAAGAAGGTGGTACACTGTCAGTGTACCCCTGAGGCCAGATCTCCCTTGGTGTAAAAGGGGGTCACACGGACCCCACCATCCCTGACATTTCCCTTTCAGGAGGGTGCAGGCATTCACTGCACCTGCCCGCAAGGGGGTCTCTAATCCCTCTTCCCGCCTGTACTGTGAAACAGGAGCAGCTTTTAAACAGCTGCTCCGTATTTCACTTGAAAGCGCCTCTCCCAGGGCATTACAAGTTTGCAGCTGCCCTGAGGGCAGTGGATTCATCACTATCACAATAGGGCGCATTTTCCCTGCTTGTATCCGGTGCTCTTCTTTAGAGGTGCACTGTGGCACAGACAGCAAAATGCGCCCTAAAGCAATATGGGCCCAGATGGATGTTTGCTTAAATAGGGGGGCCCCCTTAAATAAATATGAGTGATAAGTGTACAACCCATAACCATACAGGAATATGTGTAAACTATTAAAAATTTAAAGGTCATAGCTAAGCTAGCTAAAAAGTTTAAAATGTAATAAAATAGATCAAATCACAATAGGGAAAGGTTGGTAAAATTATGTCAAAGTGATATTCTCAAAATATCAAAAATTACCAAAGAAATAGGCCAAATAGTGCAAAGTCACTCAACATTCATGTTCAGTTTGAATATAGTATTCAAGAGTATTCAAATCAATTCAAATCAATGGAACCATGCTGTCTCACACATTGATGCTGTAAAGCTCTGATGGCCAGTTGGCTTGAAGATGCAGGATGCAGCATTTAGGGGATTATTGACACGCCCCTTTGCCGCCAGTGTGTCATTTTCATAATGGGAAAAAGCGATGTACCGACAGCGCACCAGGCTTGTAAATAACCCCTGAATGTTGGCCAGTTGGATCAAAAGGCTTGAAGATGAAGGATGCGGCATTGATACTCGGCGGGAGGAAGTCACATGCCGATTGTAAAATTAGAGTCACTTGGCAGGAAATTGAATAACAAGGGTGGGTTGGACGTGTTGAGTTTGTGATCCAACAAACCACTAGACGGGAACCACTGAATTGGAAAAGAGATAAAGCTCCAGCATACGGTGTTGTGTCTTGTATTTGTATTTATGAGGCCTGTAGCTGTTCTCAACAGACTCCTAACAAGTATTACGTAATCTGTTGGGTGTGACTGCGAGTGGTTCATAAAGTTGGTGACGCAGTGCGTTTAGTTAACAGTTGCATGCTGAGGAATAAAGACATGCAAACCAGTGCTCCGTGTGTGGCGTGGTCTGTTACCTGCTCCCAGGCCGAGTAGGATGCTACAGGCGGGACAAGTGCAGGTTGAATAACTGTTGGTTGAAGGGCTGATGAAGACCAGATGCTGCTGCTTGAAGTCCTGTACTTCAAGTGATTTTTTATAGAAATATTTTAGCAGCATCTTGATGCTGATGCTGGTTCGATGGGGTTGGTTTGAATTGTTTACTAGCTAATAAATCTCCAGTACAGTTGCACGTTTTTTTAGGGCCACTTTCACGGATTCAAGCTCTTTTTGGCACTTTGTTGTGACAGTTATCTTTGAACACAAACTTTTATTAGCCTTATAAACTCTTGGTTTTAACTTTTAACATGCCACCTCCATAGCACTCCATTTTCTTGTAGCACATTCCTCAGATTTACTCTATAGACCTTAAGCCAGGAACTGTTGCTACTATTTTTGAAGAAAAGTGGTGGAGGCAGAAGTTCAAGACACCGGAACAAATTTACAAAGAAGCAATGCAAGGCAGCACAACAGACAATGCTGCTGTGCAGTGTTGTGCCAAAGGGAGGGAGCAGAAAAGCTCCATATATTCGAAGATATGATGCTGTTACTCTACCCCTACACTGGTGCACATTTAACTGCCTAGAGCTACACACATCATGCACCACAGTACAAGAGTGTGTGTGATGTTTAGCATAGGTTTTGTATTGATGAGTACCTATTCCAGTACAAAATACTACTCTTAAACATACTTTAATACTTTTCCAAGTTTGGATGTGTGCCGTACAGTACAGCACAATAAAGGTTGGAAAGGTTAGGAGAAGAGAAAACATTTCTCCAGCAGGCCACTGCAATTCTGAAATTCTGCAGCATTTCCCACATACTTATGGATTTGCTGCATTTCCCATATCTTCCATCATCTGCTACATTATCTGCAAAAATGTGTTTCTACCTCAAATGGATCAAAAGTTGCTAGAATAGTGGTGACCTATTTGTTTTGTTAGTTTTATATTATAGTGCGAACTAAACCCGAAGGTATCAGAGCGCTTTACAGAAGCATCAGTTGCCTTACAGATGGACACATTCATTTCTTTGTTAGGCACGGAGAGATTAAGTGATTTGCCCAGAATCACAGGATGTTGAGCGTCCCCACCGAGACTCAAACCCGGTTCCCCACGTTAAAGGTTGACCGCCCTAGCCATTAGGCCGCATCATCTCCCTCATTGCCGCACAATGGAATTCCCTATGCAAAGGTTGACTGGTCATCTTTCAGTTGGTTATTGCTGTATTTGGATGTTAAACTGGTACTAATAAGTGGAAACTTGTATCCAGATAGTTTTAACATGTAAAAAAATGACAGAATTATGAAGTAATACTATCACGGAATGTGCCACTTTAAGTCTCATAATTTGCCTTTTCTTGCCACTTAAATTAGTCAACAGCATAATTTGCCCCTCCCCTAATACATAATTTCAGTGGTCCTGGTTATATGCGTCTTGAGATGTATTTTTTGAATGCAAATACCTGTCTACCATTGTTAGAAGCAAAGGTTTTGTGTCAAAATCCATGGGTGCTTGCAAGGGAATTCCAGTGGACCATCAATGGTAGCTCCCTTTCCTCAAAATAGTGCAAAGTAGCACATAGTTCGACCTTTCGTTACTTTAGGTCTACATGTTTTGTACTGGAAAGTAAATCCCAGCACAACACTTTCAACTGGTTTTCAGCCCTTTTGTGATGCAAATCTGGCACAAAGTGTTAGCAAATCTGCCTAAGACCTCGAGCCAGCTCGCTTCAACCGTCTGGCACTCAGTCAGGAATTCTTTGCAGGCAATCAGAGAAAACGTCCATGCTTCTCACTCCTACTTCTTTGACAATGTGATCCACTATCTCTCCTGGGAATGTCCTCTCTGCTGTCCTAGGGCATCAGTCGACTGGTGCAGAATGGAGAAGGACCCCTCTTGTTCACACTGTGCTTCTTCAGTGTGGTCCATTTTCATACAAGACATGAAAAGAGTGTATGGTTTCATCTGTGCCTTCAGACTGCGAACCGTGGGAAGCCTGAGACCTATCCATGCGCCTCGTCTATGGGTCATCAATTGAGGAGGAATTATTCTCACATTTGGGATGATCAGGAACAAATCCCCAAACCGATGGTCTACAAGCAATAAATGGCAAGCCTCAAAAGGAGCCATTGCCACAGAACATGTTGTTTTAATCACAATCATGGCATTGACCTGGCCCTGTGTTGTACTAATAGCAACAGCAGGTGCAACCTGAGAATGAAAAGCCATCCCCAGCTGCCCAGGCCAATATGAAAGAGGCGTGTCAGGAAGGCCAAAAATATCATAATGGAATAACAGAGGAAGACTGATTCATGCAATTCTAGGAACTCTGCTGCTGGCAGTGTACCTCTTGCCATGCTCGTATGTAGAGGACTGGTTTTATAAGGTAAGATTCCATGAACGACAAGCATTGAGTAACAAACATAAAGAACAGACTAAAATGAAGGAATGTAAACAAACCTCATTACAGGGACCTGATGGCTGTTGCTTGCCACTGTTTGGAAATGCAGACCGCGCCTACTTTTCTGAATGCTGTTGAGGCGAGTAGAGTCCGCTGTGCTGTGACATGTGGGCCTGTAGAGAGTGCACCGTCATGGCCGTAACAGTTCTCTTGGCCCTCTTCACTCAGTCTGCTACCAAACTCGATCTAACGCTGGTCATCAGTCCGCTCTGCAGCGAGTTCATTCTCAATTTTGTGAACCAGCAGCTCTGTGCAAGGTTGTAAAGATGAACCCCGAGCTGGCAAATGGAGGAGGATGGCAGAGGCGGTCCCCTCCACACAACGAGTGCAGAAGTTGCTGCAGTTACCAGTAGCGCCAGTGCCATTACCGCATTAGGGAAGGATGAGGTGGTGCATGCACCGTGCTTTGCTACTGTCCACTACATTGTGGTTACACATTTTGTAACCCATTGCGGATCCGTCAGGGAGATGACTGGTGGCAGCAAGAATATTTGCTTTAAGTTTAGCCAGTCATACAGTGACTCAAAAACTTTGAACATAGTGCAGAGGCATTAGATCCCAGGCCTCCAGCTAAAAAACAGGGCCAATCTCCTGCAAATTCACATTCCATAGGGTGCAAATCCTATGATGTAGCATGTATTCAATCTAATCAGATAAGCAATGTGTGTTGTGTGCTACAGCCCCTCCAGGAGACCACCATCCTTGTCAGCCAAACCAAATGCTGTGATGTCTTTTGCTTACCAGCTGGACATGCCAGCTTCCAGAATGACCCTAGCCGGTGAAGCGGCGTAAGCAGACTGGTGCGAGAGTTAACCTCACCTTCCATGCTGATGTGAGCACAGGAGGCACTGAGAAGATCACTGAACCCTCTTGGCATCGGTTCCAAACCCACAGATCGTCCTAGTGCCTGCAGCTGGTAGGTGCTCCCTGCAGAGAGCCTCACACTGGGCCTCAGTGCTTTGCAGAGGGAGGAGGTGTTAGGTGATGAGAGAAGAACAGCATCAAGTCAGCCTGAAGTCATTCACTGCAGTTTATTTGCTGCACAGTCACTCATCAGTGTGAGCCAGGCCATTCCTCTCTAGTTAACTTGCAGGGTGGCCCGATGCTGAGGATGTGGACATAATTAAAAGACGCTGATTTCAGGGAAGCACCAGCTCTAGTCACTTAAGTACTTCAGGAGATATTGGCCTTTGGATCCACACTTCAAATCCACATTCATTGCCTGCGTTTCTGCCTTGTTTGGAATGTCAGAGGCTGATTCTGGACTCTACTACACAGGAAGAAACAAAGGGCCAGATGTAGGAGCCCTAATACCGGTCAGAAACGGCCGATTTCGGCCGTTTCCGACCGGTATTAGGGTTTTCAGATGTAGGGGGCTGAAAATTACAGAATCGGTATATTTACCGATTCGGTAAAATTACCGATTCGGTAAATTACCGAATCGCTAAATATACCGATTCTGTATTTCCAAATGTAGGTGGCACAGTTTACAGTGCCACAGGCCCTTAAGAGTCGGTATTTTACCACACAATCCTATTGTGTGGTAAAATACCGAATTCAGGTGTGCATGCTCATCTGTGCATGCACACCTGTGCAATGTGACACACAGACATGCCCTTAAGGCATGTATGTGTGTCACATGTCACACTAGCCTGTACTCGGGGTGCTAGAGGGTGTCAAAGTGACACCCCCTGCACCCTTGCAGGATTCGGTATTTACCGATTCGGTAAATACCGAATCGGTATTGCCCATTGATTCCTATGGGTTTTAAGGAATCAATGGGCAATACCGATTCGGTATTTACCGAATCGGTAAATACCGAATCTTACAGATTCGGTATTCCAGAAATCGGAATTACCTACATCTGCCCCCTTCCCATTTACAGACTTTTAAATACCGAATCGGTAAAATTCGGTATTTAAGAGTCTGTAAATGGGAATTACCTACATCTGCCCCTAAGAGGCCTAAAGTGAAGGCTGGTAATGGAATTGGAGAAACGCCTCTCCACCCTGCTCTGTAGAGCGTAGTCAGTATCACTGATGCCAGTCTTTCCCAAGTGGTGCCAGCCCATCCATGCCTTCAAAGGTAGCAGCTGCCACTCACATATCCCCAGGTTTACTAATAGATCAATACCATGTTGAGAAACTTAAAAAAATGTGGGGGCATATCAGCAAGGGCTGGCGATAATTATCGCTCAGCGAGCTTAGCAACGCTTATCTCAACAGCGATAAAATTCTAGACGCAAGCTGCCAAATGTGCGAATATCGCTGGTAATCCAGCGATAATCGCACAACGTTTGTCGATTGCTTGTTGATAGGGCAGACTCAGCCATGATATCCACCTTCTATTGGATATCATGGTTAAGTCAGATGAAAAGCAGGCGTAAGGAAAGTAGCGATAACCGCGGTTAGCGCTACTTTTCTTATCGCTCTGCATGTTAGCGTGAGGCTAGATTATAGGAAAAATGTCAGTTAGCGACATTTCTCACCTTCTTTTTGGAAGGAACGCCCACTTTGCATCTCATTAGAGATGCAAAGCTGGGCGGTAAGAGAAAGGGTGCTAAGGTATGGATTCACACGATAGCGTGACCTTGCTGATAAAGCGATAACATTATCGCCATTTTTTGGCTGGAAACGGACGCAAAAGTGGCGATAATTTTATAGCGTCGCCTTGATGATATGCCCCGTGGATTCTTGGCAGCTTCATTGCAAACTGGACGTGTTATAATATGGAAAAGGCCAGCAGAAGCAAAGTTTAGGTAGCACCTAAATGAAAATGCCGTTTACTTTGGGTCAAGAGGCTCTGTGCTGTTTGCCTAGTGTTGTGAGGCAGTGGCCTTAAAACAACTGCATATTGAGTCTTGATGTGAGTGTATCATAGGGGTGTATTGTTAGTGCAACCGAGAATATCACTGGTGGCAGATGGATCAGTGAGACAGCCGAAGACGTCGGACGGGCTAGCAACGAATAAACTGGGCAGACATCGGCCACCCCAGTGTAGATCCATAAGACCTGTCACAGGATTCAAAGAAGTTTACTGATTTAGAATGTAATGTTCTGTTTACTCCTTTGATTTGTCTGGGGAAGTGTGCATTTCCCCCTAATCTTTTTTCTACCTTCACTGTCCTCCAGAATTTCACTTGCTTTAGTGTAATTTCTTTGCTCACGAGTGTCTGATGTGCAAGCAAATTAATTTAACAAAAAACATAAATTACAGAGACACTTTAAGGCCACAACTGGCTACTCATATTTGCCCTGGGAGTTATGCCATATCCTCTGTTTTGCTTGTTAAGCTTTTGTTTCGATTAGGGTTCTACAAAAATGACATTATTAAATGGTGCACGCCCACACAGAACTGCCATCTAGCGATAAAGTTCACTAGGAAGAAAAGCCTTGTCATAGTGAACTTCGAAGAAAACATAGAATGTTTTTAATGTTGAGAGAATCAGAGTCATCTTGGTTTCAGCTTTTCATTTTTCAAACTTTTACTTTTGACTAGGTGGGCGACCGAACATAGGGCCATTGCTTGCAAATTGTCCCCCATAACTATAAAATTTACTTGAGTTCAAAGCCCTAAAAATATGCAAAAGATTGCAAATGCAAATAATCTGGGAAATTAAAGAATACTAACTTGCATCAATCCCCACCCACATCAAATGGATTACCTTTGATTTCATATGATCAATTTAAATCTCTACTATGATTACAGCTTACTTCCCATTCTGCTAGCCAAGTTAAAGGACTAGTTGAGAGATATGTTCAAATAATTTCCCGAGATTTTTCAGAAATCGAGATTATGGCAAACTTCATCAGTTAGTAGTTACATGTACTAACAATTAACAGAGGTAAAGTTGATAAAATTAACAAATTTTTGGTATCATAGTGAAAATTGTGTTTCAGATAAATATAATGAATATTATGATGCAGCATTAACTAATTAGTGAATAGCATATGTATGCATTCACCTGTCCAGTGAAGACGTGCCTTAGTGTGAGTGGTGTGACGCCAAACCAAACTGTTTCCAAACTCTGCGAGTCCCACCAAACACACTGCTCTGATTTTGAGGTTTATTGCACAGTGTGTATAATTTCTAGAGCCGAGACCAGCCAGTAGGTCAGGCTTGTGATATATGCAGCAAAACCTGCATGGATATTAGTCTATTAGGTCCTGATTTAGAGTTCGGTGGGCAGGTTACTCCATCACAAACATGACGGATATCCCATCCGCCATATTACAAGTGCCAATGGATGTAATGCACTTGTGAAGCAGCGAAAGGTATGTCTGTCACATTTGTGACTAAGTAACCCATTTGCCGAACTCTAAATCAGGCCCTAAAGGGCATATTCACAAGAAAATGATGGAGCCCGGTGCTGCACATAATTTGACAGTCCCGAGCTTGGACATTTTCAAAACACAGGGATGTGCCGTATTCACAAGTATATGGTGCACCCCTGTGTTTCCCCTAGAGTTGGCAATAGAGAAAACTGCAGAGTGCCAGTGCAGGCACCCTGCTGTCATGTTACAAGGGTGCCTGCACTGTAGGGCCGGTTGTCTAGGTTCAGCAGCAAAGGACTACCTTCCTGCACATAAACAATCAATAATGGTGATTTGCAGCTTCCATAGAAAGAGCAAAAAACGGGGAGAAATTAATAATTGCTCCTTGTTGCACCATTCTCATGCCTGGTATTCTATAGCGTTAGTTTTTGGCGCTGCCTCAGCCTTGTAAATCTGGAGCAGCGTCAAAAAGCAATCAGTGTTTCGTGGAATGCCCCCAGCAACACCCATTGCACACCCCTTTGCCGCAGAACACTGCAGCAGAAAGGGGTGTATTTAGAAGGTGGGATTAAGCCACACAATGTGGTTTAGCACCACCTTGTAAATACGAAACATGGTGCAACGCCACAGGAGCATCAAAAAAAGTGACGGTACACGCTGAGGGCTTGTAAATATGCCTCTTAGTTTATAATATATCCGATTAGGATATCTTGCATGGAAAATTGTGGTACTGAAACTTACAATTCACTCCTTTCATTATGTTTATGCATTTGTTCTCAGAGATATTCTATGTAAACGTAAAATTTGATAACAAGATGGAAAACTCAAATCAAAAGAGATATTAAGAAAGAAAAAAATATTTAATTGTCATATAGGGGAAACGTGTTTTCGATAACACTAATAGAAAGTTGGTAACTTACAGCGCAAGAAAGCAAAAATGAAGCCCGCAAGCCTCTGCAGTGAATACAGATAGAACGTAAATTGTAAAAATAGATACGAAAAATGTAAAAAGGTGATCCGCAAAATCCCACCCGCATTTCAGTCTCCCCCTGAATGGCCAATGGTAGTCTCCCTATGGTCAAGCATCTTCTGCAATTCCTTGTCATGCTGGTGTTTCAGCCCTTCATTATGCTGGCCAGGTTGTATTCTTGGCCGTACCTACACAGCGCTGGAGGCTGGACACATTTCCAGCTGTGGTCTAGCACTGCAGGCAGCCACAGCAGCTACCAGCAAATTAACATGGCTAGACTGGCACTTCTCTGCCAGGGATGTGATGACACAGGAATAACATTCCTGGCAGAGAAGTGTCAATTTAACAAACTTTAAATATTGGTAGGGCGCTGTTGCTGCCCGGAGTGCAAAACACCTGCAAAAAGACTTCACAGTAGCTCCTGCTAGCTTACACTCGATGAAAGGTAGCAAAAACGCAATTATCGTAATGAGTCAAAACCAAGCAGCTGGCATGCTTGTAGCAGAAACAAAGGAATCAATTCCATGTCAAATTGTTTTTCTCCTGATGCTATTTCAACTGCTTACCCGCTCCTTCCAATGTAGCACCTTGAAGCTCTGTAATTAGCCCTTTCTTCTTCCTACATTCTTACACAATCCCTTGAAAAATCATGTCTATCCTGACCGCTCACTGGACATATCCTACCCCTGATGTGTGGATAGCCAGAGTCTGTCTACATCTGAGGAGTCTGTGGGAAAATGTACCATACCTGTGGGAGAAAATGGCAACAATTCTGGGGATTTGGGGGTAATCTCAGAAGCAATGGCAAAAGAATGAAGATTTCATTATCTCTTTGGGATCCTGCTTCCCCTAAACCCTTGCCAGTTTTGAGGTGTTTTCAAAGCCCTGCAGAGAAGAGGTTCTGCCTCATGTTCACTCTGTGGAGCAAGGGATCAGAGAGGTGAGACACTCTGGGGTATATTTACAAGAATTGCCGCTAAGTAAATTTGACGGGGAAACAGCTGAACCATGCAGGTGGTAGCACACACTTCAAAACTACGGATATGCCTTAACCACACATATTCATGGTTAAGGCATATGAGCGGTCTAGTTGTTGCTGCTTCTAGCAGTAAGAGCAGGAGGAGGAAGGTTCGGGACAAAGAGGAGAGGTAAGACAGGTTATGAGGGGGTGGGGGGTAGTTTGTAGGGACATTGGGTTCGTTTTCAGGGCAAGGAGGGGGTCAGGAGTTTTAGAGCTCAGGAGTTGAGGTAGATATTTGGGTTGGGATAGTTTTGGGGGTGGGGGAGTCGAGGAGTTTTCAGGGCGGAGGGTGGGCGTTTTAGTGCTCAGGGCAGGGAACAGGAAAGGGTCAGTTTTCAGGTGGAGGGGCAGCTGGGAGTTTTAGAGCTCTGGGCAGGGGACGGGGGAGGGGGTAGATTATTTGGGTTGGGGTAGTTTTTTAAATTGGGGGTCGTGGTAGTTTCATGCTGGGGTCGGGAGTTTTATTGCTCATGGCAGGGGACAGGAAAGGGGCGGTTTTAAGGCTAAGGGGGCAGTTGAGCTGTGATGGGGTAGGTGGGGTTAGGTTTTAGTGGGTGGGGGCTTGTTTTAGAGCTCAGGGAGGGGGCTGGGGTCGGAGTAGTTTAAAGGGGGCTGAGTTGTAGTACTCAGGGTAGGAGACAGGATAGGGGCAGTTTTCAGGTCGAGGGGGCAGTTGGGCCTAGGTAGGCGGGAAGTAGGGATTTTAAGTTTAAAAAAAAAATATTTTAAGGTTTTTATTGAGATCGAACAAAGCAGTTGTGTAAAGCAGAACAGATACATAAATACATGAATCAAAAAACAGTAAAGACAACTGGGGCAGTCATCATATTATTAAAGGATGATATTCAAGAAAAATACAGCATCTTGGGAATAAAAAACCTAAGTGTAAATGTATATAATGAACCCGCTACGGTTATTTTAGCCATTCCCTCACAGAGGCCCAGATCTTATAAGTCTGCTGCCGCTTCCTCCTACCCTTTTGTGTAAACACTGAGAACTCCAGATTATAAATGGCAAGCAACCTAGCTCTCCAATTACTAAATACAGGTGGATCAGGAGATAGCCATTGTGAGGTGATACAGAGACGGATCACGGACATAGCTATAAACAAGAAAGCAGTGTCAAAACGAGATTTACTTGACCGTGATCCGGCTTTGGAGCCCATAATAATCATCTCTGGGGACAAGGTGCAAGGGATATTAAGCGTGCCATTAATAAATCGCTCAACATCCAGCATAAAATCATGGAGAGTCGGACACGAGTAGAACATATGTATGTCAGCTGCATGTAGCCCGCACCTGGCACAGTGATCCCCGTTCCTACCGCCCCATTTCGCTATTTTTGCAGGCGTATAATATAGATCAAAAGCAGCCATATAGCTTTGAGTCCGTAAACTGCCAGACACCAAGACCTTACTGGCCAACTCCATAGTGGGCCTAAAATCGATCCCGGTTTTGCCTAATCTAGCCTCCCACTTCAGATTCTGCACTTCTAGATCATCCGGGAAACTAGTCAGTAAGTGTTGGTATAGCGTCCCTATTCGAGCTTTCCCTTGTATTAATTGAAAGATATCCAATTTATCTAGGGTTGAAGGGGTTTCATGGAGACATTTATGAATAAAACTCCTGATCTGCAGATATTTGAAAAAATCATGGGTATTCAAATTAAACGTACCCTTCAAGAACGAGAAGGAGAGTATTTCCCCAGAGCAAACTAAATCCCCAATGGTATGAATACCTAAGGCCTGCTATCTATAACAATTGTATAATCTTGGAAAATGGAAGGGAGGAGACGAGCAGCTTTAAATGGAGTATAGATATTAACATTAGGAATACCCAATCTCCGCTGTATTTTCTGCAGTTTTCAGGTCGAGGGTGCAGTTGGGCCTGGGTAGGAAGGAAGTAGGGATTTTAAGTTTGAGGAGTTTTTATGGTTTAGGGCACAGGGGCAGGAGTGTGATCTTTTCCACACATGCGCATTTACCAAAGACGTCTTTACCACAAAATTGCGTGGTAAAGGCATGCGTGGTAAAGACGTGGTCGGGTTTAGACTGCAAGGTTATGGCATGCGTTGTTAAGGCAGGCGTTTTTCCAACACAACCATTTGATGTTGCTTAGCGGCAATTTTTTTACCGCTCACTATCGCCAAAATTCCTCACCATTTAAGCAACGAATTTGCAATATGTCGCTACATGGCGATAGTATCAGCAAGCCGCTGTGAAAAATTAGGGCGGTGGCGAGAGAAAGGTTACGAAAGGCCAATTAACAGCAAATTCACGCAAGTCAGCCCAACATCTCTTTTCAGCCTCTAGATGCAAAAATAGCCTTTAAATCCACCTCTAGTGAAAGAAAAATAAAATAACACTGGAATGCAGAATGGAGCAGCCAGGGCCAAGTACAGCACAGGTCAACAATCCCCCAACACCCCGGAAAACCAGGATGTCCAGCCAGAGTACCAAGGGAAGAGGAAATGCAGAATCAGGCCCTAATATATGAAAAGTGGCAGATGGCTGGGCAAAAACAGTGATGCAGTACTTTTCATAGCTTCATCCTTGCAACACCATGGTGGCCAATGTTTGGAAGCGTGGACAGTCCCCGGGACCCGGAGGCCCTGCTGGGCTTGTGTCTAAGACCCTGAGTGGGAGACGCCGGTAATGTAGAGTTGCTGCGGCCAGACGATGGAGCCTATCCACATTGGGTGCAAGCCTTTGGGCCGTGGCAGTAGACATTGGGACATCGGTGATTGCGCATACCTGGTGGCGAAGTCTGGCAGGTAGCATGGAGACAAGTTGCTGACCTGTGTGAGGGATCAGCAGGCACCCCTTGGAGCTGTGATTGGTAGAACGCTCCTGCGCACCAACGTGGGGAGGTCTACATTTCATAACACGTGCCACCACTACACCGGGGTGCACGGAGTAGAATGCCAATGGGGGCCTGCGCCTCTCTGCATCACAGGCTGGATGATGTTGCGCTGACCGGACACTGTGGAGGGTGAGGCCCCTGAGCTGAGCCTAACTTGGTGGCTGGAGTGCTGCAAATACACACCCAAGGGTGAGCTGTTGAATCACCTGTATCGGGAGGGTCTGCAGCGGACTTAACGGCGACTGCTGTAGATTATGAAATCTGGCCCAGCTGATGCTCCTGCTAGTCAAGTCACAGAGTTTGAGAGAGCGCAGCAGATTGATCCCCGGTGTCCATGTCCAGGTGAGGAGAAGGTGGGATGGGGAGCGAAGGAGGCTTGGGGTCGACTTGGGCCCAGGACTAGCGCCTGTGGGTAGCGCACACCGTGCCCTGAGCAATCCCTGAGCTGCAGTGGACTTACATTGCCAAGGGCACCACACAAGACTGGTGGGGGACTCCACTACTTAGCAGCTCCAGTTGATGATATTAGACGTTGGTGGTGGCGGGGGCCAGGAGCATGGGGGCTGTTCAGGCACCGGCCCTTGGGCGTGCTGCCTAATCTGCCCTCACTCACTGAGGCATAACTACATGAGGGTGTTGGGTCTGCCTGAGGGAGCAGAAGGGGCTAATGCAGTAGCATATTCTGAGATATGGTTGCTTGATCTACTGCCAGCAGGTGCACTCTCCTCATTCTTTGTTGTGGAGCGGGCCCATCGAGTGCCAGCAAGCCATCTGCTGCCAGGTGCAGGTCCTAGATCCTTTCTCTTCCACCTCCTACAGGGATCATGATGCTGTCCTGAGGGAGGTATGCAAGCTGGGGGAGGTGAAATTGGATGACACCACAGTTGTTTTCTTCCCTGACTCCGCCACACAGTTATTTTCTTCCCTGACTATGCCACAGAGGTGCAAAAGTAGAAGGGCTCATCTCTAGTGGTGAAGCAGTGGCCCAGAGAGTTGGGCATCAAGTGCTCCCTCTTCTACCCGTAAAGGCTGCAAGTGATCTCAGATGTTTACATGCAAATCATTGACGCCACTAAAGAGGTCTGGACCTGGCTGGAATGTACTGGTCGCCAGGTGCTGCAGACAGGGAGGGAAGGGTCTGCGCAATAAGCTGTCATTCTTGGACCCAGTCATACTGGGAAGCGTATGAGGAGCAGGCACCCCTGCAACAACTACAAGCTTCCCCTAATCTGCAGCAGGTTATACAAGAGAGGCAGAAAACATTGCATACTGCAGCAACGATACGCAATCGCACTCAGAGACAGGATCCCAACACTTCCCCTGAATGCTCCCCCAGTGACATGGGCTCCACTGTGACAAGGTCATCTGGTGCAGAGTCCATGCAGCCACTGGATGTGACTCCTCAGACGGCAAATAACCTAAATTACTGTTGACTGGTTGTGCCTATCTCCTTCCTCCACAGTTACAGACAGCTCCGGAGAGTCTCTGGCTTTCTGCTGTTCCTGGTCTCCAGCTCCAGCTTCTTGCTGCTGAAGTTTCGGTCTACAGAGGTCAGCACTTGGAGGTGATCATGTCCAGTTGTCACCCAAAGGTAATGGAGCAGTTGTTCAGGTGAGCGATGCATGTCAAGGGTGGTGGTCTCCTTGGTGCTCCGAGCTGCAATGGTAGGACGTTCATGGCGTCATTGACCTTGCCAAGTATGAACTGTGGGAGTTCTTCTATTATCCAAGGATCACATTTATGAGGCTTTAGCGGCACTCTTGCAATGCTGTCACGTCACTTGTATGACATTCTGGTGGCGCAATGTGCCACAGCATATTTACAAGGCCACGTAAAGCCACTTTACATGGCTTTTAATGGCCGTGTAAATATGTGCCCCTTTCACTCATTAAACAGTGTGAAAGGGGCATTCAATGGGTGTTGCTGTGGGCGTTCCCACGCCAAACCAATGGAATCTGAAGCATTCCCAGGTTTACGAGGAACTGTAAACCTTCAGAAGGAGGCACTATGAGGGTAAATGTTTCCATTACTCCACTTTTTTCACTTTTTCTATGTGTGCAGCATTCTGCAGCACACAGAGAAAGAGGAAATACCCTGGATTGATAGTTTTTTTGCAGGTAGGTGTCCCTTCCTGCACAACATCAATGAACTCCGCAACTCAGTCACCCTTGCACCATGGCGAAACGGTGCCTGCGCTGGTGCATGGCACACATTGTGCGCCAACGCATAGGAAAAAGAAATGGGGGCTCATTCATGAGCTCCTTGCAACAGTTTAACGCTGCCTGTGCGTCATTTTAAAAAAAAAATCTTTTTATTATGAAACAAATCAACATTACATACCATTTTGCGACATAAGCAAGAGTCCAATTTTCCAACCTGGGTTACAGTGAATCAATTACCAATATACAAAACATGACAATTAGGGGGTTTTAAGAGTCTCATCGTCGTTCAGGGGTGCTAGCGGGATACAGATATCTCCTCTATACAAGTTCCAGGGCCCCCACAATTTGCTCCACTTCCCGGGAGACCCTCTGGCCACATATACATACTTTTCCTGGAACATGCACCAGTCCAAATCTTCCTTCCATTTTTCTAGCGTTGGAGTTTGGTGGGCCCCCCAATTTTGTGCTATGTTCCTTTTAGCCACCATTAGTGCCATGGTCACCCATTGCTTTGTATAAAAGATAATGTCCGTCGGCTCCCAAATGTTTAGGAGGCATCTGCAGGCTTCGGGATGCAAGTCGACTATGAGTACCTCAAGGAGAGTGTGATGTAAAACTCATCAGCACGATTGTATATGCACGCATTCCCATATTATGTGGATAAATGTACCCAACTCCCCACACCAACGTCTGCACTCTCCACTATCCATTCTGCCCATCCTGACCAAACCTGGCTCAGTGATGTAAATTCTGTGCAGAATCTTTAGCTGCACCAAACGTAGCCTTGCTTGGACTGCCACTTCCCTTGGGGAGGAGGCCGCTGCTTGACAGTCTTCATCGTCCAGTTCTAGGCCCTCTCTAATCCATTTGTCCTTAAGCGACTGGACTGGGTCTTCCATTTTGTTTATAATTTTTTGGGGAATCAGCCAGAAAGACCTCTCGGAAAGATGGCCGTCCAATAGCCTATCCTCTAGAGGTGATGCGTCGGGAGGGAAGGATCTACTAGCGAGGTGAGTCTGGAGTGCGTGTTGGACCTGCAGATGTCTATAATACTCAGTGCCAGCCAGTTTATATTGTTGTTGGAGAGAGGTGAACGGGAGGATTGCGCCCTTGAACCAGAATCCTTGATCTGGGAAATACCAATAAGAACCCTTTTGTTTGCCAAAGGCTCCCTAGCTTTTTGGAGTTCCAGAGGGGAGTAGCCAGTGTGAGCCTATGGTCCCATCCCAGGTGTTTGGTTGCCTCATGCCATACGTGAACTGGGTGCGTGGTCGGACCCGTGAGGGGATACCTACGGGGTTTGGAATCGAGTGCTCTACTGTAGCCCCCGCCTGGGAGGAGCCATCTATCCATGGCATATCCTGGGTCATCCGGACGACCATACATCCCCTGGTTTTTCGCAGCCAAATGGGCTGCCCAATAATAGTTCCTAATGTCCGGGAGACTGATGCCGCCATTGTACCAGTTGAGGGTGAGTTTAGCTCATGCAATCCGAGGTTTTCCATCCCATAAAAGAGTTCTCTGTAGAGTTTCTAACTCTTTAAAGTAAGACTTGGGAACTGGGTCCATTGAATTCTGGAGAGCGTAGAGAAAGCGGGATAGAGCCATCATTTTAAACAGTATAGCCTTACCTAATAAAGAGAGAGTTCAAGTTCAAGTTCAAGTTCAAAGATTTGTATAGCTCACTACTCACCCAGAGGGTCTCAAGGCGCTTGAGGGAGGGGGGGGTGCTTTACTTATCGAATATCCAAGTTTTTAGAAGCTTTCTGAAGGAGAGGTGGTTCTGTGTAAGGCAGAGCTGGGTGGGGAGAGAATTCCAGGTTTTGGCCGCTAAGTAGGAGAAGGATCTTCCCCCCATGGTGGATCTATGGATGCGCGGAATTGAGGCGAGGGCTTGCTAGGACAATCGTAGTTGGCGGGTGGGAGTGTAGAAGGACAGTCGTGTGTTGAGGCATTCGGGTCCTAGCTCGTAGAGGGCTTTGTGTGCGTGGGTGAGGAGACGGAACGTTATTCTCTTGTTGACGGGGAGCCAATGGAGGTCTTTTAGGTGGCCGAAAATGTGAGCTTGACGAGGGATGTCCAATATGAGTCTGGCTGAGGCGTTTTGGATGCGTTGGAGTTTTTTCTGTAGTTTGGTTGTGGTTCCGGCGTAAAGGGTGTTTCCGTAATCCAGACGGCTTGTGACCAGAGCGTGGGTTACCGTCTTTCTTGTTTCGGTGGGGATCCAACGGAAGATTTTTTGAGCATGCATAGGATGTTGAAGCATGATGAAGAGACGGCGTTGACTTGTCTGGTCATCGAGAGGGAGGAGTCCAGGATGAAGCCCAGGTTACGTGCGTGATCCGTAGGTATGGGTGCGGTTCCCAGGGCCGGTGGCCACCATGAGTCGTCCCAGGCAGAGGGGGATGACCCTAAGATGAGGACTTCTGTTTTGTCCGAGTTTAGTTTTAAACGGCTGTTCTTCATCCACTCGGCTACTTCTTTCATTCCTTCGTGTAGGTTGGTTTTGGCGGTGTTTGGGTCTTTGGTGAGTGAGAGGATCAGTTGGGTGTAGTCTGCGTAGGAGATGATGTTGAGATTGTGTTGGCGCGCGATGGATGCGAGGGGACTCATTTATACGTTGAAGAGGGTGGGACTGAGTGATGATCCTTGTGGTACGCCGCAGATGACTTCGGTGGCCTCTGATCTAAAAGGGGGGAGGCGGACTCTTTGGGTTCTTCCGGCGAGGAACGAGATGATCCAGTCCAATGCTTTTCCTTGTATTCCGATGTTGCTGAGGCGTTGTATAAGGGTGCTATGACAGACTGTGTCGAAGGCTGCGGAGAGGTCAAGTAGGATGAGGGCGGCTGTTTCTCCGTTGTCCAGTAGAGTGCGAATGCCGTCTGTTGCTGCGATGAGGGCGGTTTCGGTGCTGTGTTTGGCTCGGAAGCCGGACTGTGAGGGGTCGAGGGATTTGTTGGATTCAAGGAAGGCGGCGAGCTGACTATTGACGGCTTTCTCAATGACTTTGGCAGGGAATGGGAGGAGTGAGATGGGGCGGTAGTTCTTAAGTTCAGTGGGGTCTGCTGTGGGTTTCTTCAGAAGGGCGCTGAGTTCGGCATGTTTCCAGCTTTCCGGGAAGGTGGCGGAGTTGAAGGAGCAGTTGATGACATCGCGGAGGTGGGGTGCGATGATGGAGTCTGCTTTGTTGAAAATGTGGTGGGGGCATGGGTCGGTTGGCGATCCTGAGTGGATGGAGTTCATCAGGCGGATGGTTTCTTCGGTGGTGATTGGGTTCCACGCGGAAAGGTTGTTAGAGTGTGGTTTTGGTTCGGAGGTGGGTGGAGTGGACTGGTCTTTGGACTGGTTTTCAAAGCTGTTATGTATGTTGGCGATTTTGTTGTGGAAGAATGAGGATAGAGAGTCGCAGAGGTCTTGGGAGGGAGTGATGTCGTTGGTGCCGGCGGTGGGGTTGGTAAATTCTTTGAATAGTTCTTTGCTGTTATGGGCGTTGTTGTCTAGTCGATCCTTGAATGCTGATTTCTTGGTGGATCGGATCAGTTGGTGTTGTTTGCGGGTGGCGTTCTTGAAGGTGGTCAGGTTGTCAGTGGTTGGGTTTTTTCTCCAGGCTTTCTCGAGGGTACGACTGGAATTCTTGGATTTCTTAAGGTCATCGTTGAAGCAGGGGGCTTTTTTGCTACCTTGCTTGATTTGATGGTTTTTCAAGGGTGCTAGTTCGTCGGCGCTGTGGGTGATCCATTGTGTGAGGTTGGTGGCTGCTAGGTTTGGGTCCGATGATTTGGCAGGAGGGTTTTGGTGAAGCGATGTGAAGAGCTGGTCGGTGGTAATTTTGTTCCAATTTCTTCGGGGAATAGGTTGTGGGGGGTTGTGGGTCGTGGTCTTTTTGTAGTTGAAGTGAACGCAGCTGTGGTCCGTCCAATGGAGAGCTGTGGTGTGGTCGAAGGAGATGTGCTTGCTGGAGGTGAAGATTGGGTCGAGCGTGTGCCCGGCAGTGTGGGTGGGGGTGTCAACAAGTTGTTTGAGTCCGAGATTGGCCAGGTTGTCCAGAAGAGTGGTGGTGTTGTTGTCGTTTTCCTTTTCCAGGTGGAAGTTGAGGTCTCCCAGTAGAATGTAGTCCTCGGAGGGGAGGGCGTGTGGGCTGATGAAATCAGTGATGTCTTCGCAGAAATGTGTGCGGGGTCCTGGTGGCCTGTAGTTGAGGGTGCCTCTGAGTGTGGTCTTGTGGTCGGTGTGGATCTGGAAGTGAAAGTGTTCGGCGGTTGTGAGGTTGTCATCGGAACTGGTCGTGATGCGGATGGTGTTCTTATGGACGATGGTGATGCCTCCTCCTGTTTGGTTGGTGCGATCCTTTCGGATGATCTTGTAGGCGTCCGGGATTGCTATGGCGATGTTGGGCGCTGATGAGTCGTTCATCCAGGTTTCTGTAAGAAAGGCGATGTCCGGCGATGTAGTGTCGAGTAGGTTCCAGAGTTCAATGGAGTGTCTGTGGACCGAGCGGGTGTTGAGCAAGATGCACTTTAGGTGGTTAGTGTCGGAGCCCTGTTTGGAGTATGTGGGTTTGGTGTGGGTCTTGATGCAGTCGAACTTGCAGGAGTGGCAGGTGAAGGGTCCATGGATGTGTCCTGGGGCGGCTTGGTAGCATTGTGGTGTGCGGCCGGGGTTAAGGGCTGAGAGGGTAGCGGCGTCGTACGTTATGCAGGCGGAGTGGATTTTGCGGGGACCACGGGGTCTGGCCCTGGGCGCGGTCCAGGCGCGGACGGGCGCAGACGGGCTTACCTTTGGCGTGCCTTCGGCGCGCATTGGGCGCGACCGCTGCGCGTTAACGCTGCGCGCAAAGGCATCTGTCATATGTGGATGGGGGAGGGGGGAGGGGCGAGGGAGGAGCAGCTGGGAGGCGGGAGCGGGGTGGAGAGCCGGGCAGGGAGGCACAACAACAAACAACAAAATGGCAGCAAGCCAAAAGCGAAACAGGATTGGGGCACACTCTTAATTAACGCGATGAAAATGGCAGTGGCACCGGCACAATCAGGCACAAATGAAATATTAAGGCAAAGGCAGCACAGCACAGCACAATTGAAAGATCGTGAAAGCGCACTTTCGCAATATAGCGCTACGATACAAATATAATTAGCAAGCAGGCACTAATGATTGTGGGAGCAATGCGAGCTAGCAGAGAGTAATCTGGAATTATAGCGCTACGATACCACAAGCGCCAAGCAGAGCAGGGAGCAGCGTGAGGAGCAACCGCCTCTGAAGGCATCAGGACGGTCACCAGAGGGTCCGAGAGGCAGGGACTTCTAGTTGTTGATATCCCCCTTCAATCTCTGAATAGGTGGTAGGAGATTACGGGTGAACCGAAGCGTAGAGTTTAATGTAATGAAAATACCGAGCTATCGAAAACCATCTGTGGCAATCTGTATCAGGCAGCCTTTTAGGAGAACCAGCAGTTTACCATGCAAGACAATAATCACAGATTTAGACCTGTTTATTGTAAATACGGAATATCTGCCAAATATTGCAAGGATGTCTAGTAAGCATATCAAAGAGGCCCTCAGAGAGGTCAGATACAGCAGTACATCGTGTGCATATAATGAAATCCTATCCTCCCAGTCCGGAGCCCAGCACATACCGTGGATCATTAGATCTCTGCGGATCCACACCACCAACGGCTCCAACACTAGGGCAAAAAGGAGTGGGGACAGGGGACATCCTTGATGTATTCCACAGCTAAGCTCTATTGCCACTGACTTGCAATTGATCACAACAGCTTTGGCCATGGGTTTAGAATATAACAACCGGATCCAGCTCACATACTGGGATCCGAATCCCATCTTATCTAGAACAGCAAAGAGATATGGCCACTCCACCATGTCAAATGCCATGGTGATGTCTAGCGACACCAGGATTGCAGGTTCTCAGATAGTCGTAGCTCTGTCAAACACCCCATGGAGCCTACATAAGTTCAAGGTGGTGTTACGGTGTGCATGAAGCCAGACTGGCCAGGGTGCACCAGGGTATCAATCACTTTTACCAGGCGTGTAGCCAGCATCTTAGCTAGGATTGTAGGCTCAGCATTGAGAAATGATAACAGTCTATAGGACGTACAGAGAGTTTTAGGCTTGCCTTCTTTATGAATAACCACAATATTTGCAATTCTCTGATCTATTGGAAGCGTCCCGTTGTCCCTACTGTCCATGAACATTGAATGGACAGTATCTTATCCGGTCTCAACTTGTACAGCTTGATCGGGACACCATTAGGATCCGACGCTTTACCAGAATTAACCGCTCATATAGCCTGAGCCACCTCATCAATAGAAAGAGCGGACTCCAGGTAATTACGATTCTCGTCAGCCAGGGTGGGGAGTGCAATATCCCAAAGTAGGGCAACATTGTCTCCCTCAGTGTACTGTCCCGCTGTTCTGTAAACCTCCTGATAGTGATCAGCAAACCGGTCTGCTAAGCGTTGCGGGTCTGTGATGGGATGGTTGTTAGTTCAGGTACCAGTCGTGATGCTCATTCCTTCTTATCCAATCATGCAACTAATTTCCCTGCCTTGTCCCCATGTTCATAAAGTCTACTCTGCATTTCTCTCCCCTGTGCCCTAGCTCTATCTGTCGCTATGTCTCTGAATTCGTCTTGCTTTAAGCTTAATAAGTGCACCTTTTCTGGCATCACAATATCCTCCAGTTCCTCCTCCAGTTTGAGCACTTCATCCTCCACCCTCTCCAAGTCTTTTTGCTTGTCTTTTTTCTTACCCACAATAAGGGATAGGGCTTCCCCACGGACAACTGATTTATAGGCTTCTCATAACGTCTGGGCTGAGTGCACTGTTCCCTCATTTTCCACGATATAATGATAAGTAGTCTGAATCAATTTTATTACAAATGTCAGGGTCACATAGATACCACAGATTAATGGGAGCAATCCTCCCTACAGTAATTTGGCCCAGGACCAGTCGCATCCAGACCGGAGAATGATCTGAGATGCCCCTGCCCAGATGGCGAATCTCTCGGATATCACAGGCCTGCGCCGCTGGGACCAAGATATAGTCAATGCGGGACAGACTATGAGGGGCACCGGACTGGAAGGTGAATTGGACTCTGTCTGGGTTATGCATCCTCCATCCATCTACCAGCCCCACGGCCTTAAGAAAGTTAGAGAGCCACCGTTGCGCAGGCCTAATGTCTTGTGGGGGTTGACGATCCAGCTCTCCGAATACAACAGCGTTAAAGTCCCCCCTACAATTAGGAGGCCCAGCAGGAATGTCAGCAGCACTGTACCCAGGTCTTTATATGTCTCACTCTGAAGGCGAGGGGGGAACATATACTGAAATACACGTGATAGTCCGACCTTCCCACATATCTACCCCTGTTGTCGGACCATATGGACTGCGCCGTGAAAGGGAACTATTTCCTGACTAATATGCTCACCCCTCTGGAACCTGTTGTAAAACCGGTGTGCGCCACCAACCTGTACCCCCCTCTGTTTATCGCTTGGTACATGTTACCGATCAAATGAGTTTCTTGCAACAGGATAATATCGGGGGCCTGGCTTTTGAAATACTGATGCGTCATGCTATGCTTAATTTTGTCACCCAGCCTGTTGACATTCCAGCTAAGGACTATAACCCCAAAATCCCACTGAGTACCCATCTGTAATTGTAGTCATGTATTGCTCCAGCTCTATGACATCATCTAGTGTAGTCAATTGAACTGTTCCTTCAATAACATTAATTCCAAACAACATCAACATTTCCTCCCAACCGCCCCCTCCCTGCTCCCCTGCGCTCCGGGCTTCGAACTTCCCATGATTAAACTTGCAGAGTGCCCGTCGCCCCACCAAATAACTAAAAGTGGAAACGTAGGGTACGTGGTGCCCCCCATCCCCTAACTCAAAAAAAAAACAATCTCACAATTTTATACAAATAATTCAGATTACCACACAATGAAATGAGCTGAGAAGGCCCAGGGTGTCTGAAGTTACTTGCTGGAGTGTCCTCTTTTAGGTCCCATTCCCGGCCCGCTTAGGTCTGCCTGGAGGCCCATCCTGGGAATCACCCCACCCAACCGCTCCCACCCACTCCCCCCGCTGTTCTCATCACTGTGTCAAATGTTCCACTGATCAGCGATTCTCTAGCCACTCCGCTGCTGATTCTTGATGCTCAAAAAACCAAGCTCTACTGTCTGCTGCAACTCAAAGCCTGTCCGGAAACAGCATGGCATACTTCAAGGGAGATCCCGCCCTGGCGTGTTGGAGTATGACATCACGGTCATGGAATTTAAGTACCCTGGCCAGGACCGGATGAGGGGGGCCTGGGTTTAGGCCAACCTACGGGAACTCTATGAGTTCTCTCAATAACGAAAAACTTCCCAAGCCCCTTGGGTTGCAGGTGTTTCAGGATAAGTTCTTCCAGGAAGAGATCTGTAGACTGCCCCTCTGACTTTTCCGGGATGCCTAGGATCCGCACATTATTACGAGACAGGCGCCCTTCATAATCATCCAGCTTAGATTCAGCGAATCTCCGGAATGTTTGTAGGTCTTTGACTTCTTGTTGCAGTTCCTAGGCGTCTTCCACCAGACTCGCAGTTGTTAGTTCAACTTGCTTAACACGTTTGTTGTTTCTATTCATATCTGCCCAGCGCAGGTTAACTTCAACCGTAATGGAGTCCATCTTGTGTTCTAGGGAGGTTTTAATATACGCAATCGCTGCCAGAACGTTCCTCATTGTGGGTTCCGGCATTGCTTCTCCTTGTGCAGAACTTCCCTTACCAGCAGGTGAGGAATCAGGCATCGACGTCTTTGGGAGAGTGTATCTATCAAGCTGTTTCTGTTGCACTGGTTTGTTGCCCCTTGATGACGACATGGTACCACTAAGTTGCTCCCGTTGCGGCATTTGTGAGATTTCGCCACCCAAGGGTGTGGGTCACTCCGTCACTCCACCCGGCCCCTCCAGCGTCCAAGTGGGTCCCGGCCTCTGAGTCAGTGACCGGGCAGAGCAGTCCCAGCAATGTCTATGACCCGCCCGCACTCTCGTCTGATGTCCAACCGAGTGCGTTACTACCACAGCCCGAGGGGGCAGGGCATCCCAAGGTAGCAATAAGTTACTCTCCCATAGGGGCCACCGTGCCAGTTAGGCGACAATAGACCACATCTGGCCTTTCCGGGTCGGGGCACAGATCAAGCACGACATCAGTTACAATATTTGCGGGGGCAGACTGCACCATTTCGGCTGTCGAATCAGTCAATGAGTTGACTCACCATGGAAGCGTCACAATACAAAGGGCAGAAGGTGCAACGGCCAGCAAACAGGTGATTTTCCAATTGTGGTTTTTCTGTACCAGCGGGTGCTGCAAGTGTCTCAGCCCTCAGGATAAGTCTTCACAACGTGATTCCCTCAGGCCATATGAGAGCGCTGTATACAATGCAGGCAGGGGCTTGGTTCCAAGGTGCGAGTGTTTCAACTTCCAGAAGATAATGGGCCAAGTGTGCGCCGTTCTCAAACAATCCAAGCAGTTGAAGAACCGGGTTTTCTTAGAACCCAGTGGTGCCAGGGACACACCCGAAGTCTTCGGATTCTCCTGTCTTGGAATACAGAGACACGGAATACTTCTGGATGGCGTCAAAGATCAAATTTATTAGCTGCAGCTAGTAACAGTAAACCAAGCAATACAACACCGTGTACAACTCAGGAGACTGCTCAATTTTCATAGAGCAAGACATCTCTTTTTATACATATTTTGCTCATTACAAATGCACACCCACTGTGCAAAATTCTGACCAATAGGACACATTTTTTAACTGAGTATCACATTAACAATAACCCAATTTACAGTAACCCAACCCAAAAGTTAATTATTAGGAATGTCCCAAATTCAATCTTTGCAAGCCGGACAAATTTATAATTGAAAAGCACAACCCCTAAAGGTTAACGAGGTCCTGAACATTAAGTGGCAATCTTAGAAAAGGATCAAACCAAGGGAAATTGGCTTTGCGAGGTCAGTTTCAGGTGAAGAAGTCAGTTTCTCTGCAGTTCTTTCAGAGTCGAAAGAAACCTAATTAATGTTTACATGAACTCAGAAGGCCAGGCCACTTGTTCGCCGGGCCTCTTTCACAGGCCTACGTGAGGGCAACACAAAATGGAGTCAGGCTCGAGAATTACAGAACCTCATAGTCACTCCATTTTCCGGGCCTCTTTTGTCCCCTAGTTTGCCACCGCGATGCTCTGCTCATCCGCTCTTGGGATTTCTTTCAGCTGCAATGTCATCGACGCCGGAGGGGGGAGGGAGGAGGAAGCCCCGACTGGACTCCGGTCGGCAGATCTCCTACCCCGGCAAGGCTTCTTGGTCGGGTCACAGGAGCACCCGGGCCATGTATCAACCGCCTCAGTACTCGAGGCCCCGTCGCCGGCTCTTCGTCTAGGCCCCCAGTGCTCCAAAGTTCGCTCTGGGACTCCCGGAGAAACTCCACTCCAGCCGCAGCAGGGGACACACGTCTGATATACGGCACTAGACACTCGGCCAGGGGGTATTCTGGGATGATCCTCACTCTATGCCTCAGCTGCCACTTGAGGCTCCGGTCTCTCCTTCACAACAAGGCCGCACAGCAAACACGGCTGTTTTATCGCAGCAATGCAATGCTTATCATCTTATTTTTAGAACGCATTCCTGACGTTTTGTTTTGGCACAGGGCAGCGCAGCAATATTCCTTACAGCGCTGTCCTGCACACAAACATCTTATATGTGGCCCAAGTGTTTACACCAATTTAATGCCCCAGTATTTTCTGGGCTTAAAAACTGCCTCTAAGTGGACTTAGTAGCATTTTTTTTTAGTTTTGCAACATACAAGGAAATCCTTGTAAATATTGTGTTGTGTGTTTTGCTGGGGGGTTTACGCAGAATGCCTACCTTGCATCTCATTTTTGGTAAGTCAGGCTAACAGAAGTGCCAATGGGAAAAATTCACATTTAGGCTAGAAAATTGCAGTTAACTGGAGTTAGTAGCAAGTTGTAAATATGGTGATAAAAAGAAAGCTGCCTTAACGTCAAAACATTGATGCTATGGCAGCGTTAAGTTCTTGTAAATACACACCTCTGTCTCTATGTTCCCAACACTATAACCTTGAATATTTCTGCACTGCTCACCATTTTCTTGGTGCATTTTATGGCTGCACCCACTAGTGTTTAATTTGTGTAAGCGGAGGACACAGGTTGAGTAGCGCAATTTAGAGTTCACACTTACACATCACAGAATGCAATTATATACTCACATTTGACATCATATTCACTGTGTGCCTTCATATTATTAACGTGAGTGAAGTATTTGAACATATGTAGGAAAGTAGGATCTGCTTTCATTGTTACATCCACTGTTTGCTGGTCTTATTCTGTTTTATGACTATTCTGACTGGGATCGTGCTAATCAGGACCCCAGTCACTATGCTTGCTCCCTAAATTTGACTATGGTAGGTACTTTGGTACCTTCCCAATTGACTACTGGTGTACCCATGTAAGTCCCTAGTATATGGTACTGAGGTACCCAGGACATAGGTACACCAGGGGTTTCCCATGGGCTGCAGCATGAATTATGCCACCCATGAGAGACGCCTCGAACTGGGACCAAAGGCCTGCCATTGCAGCTTGTATAAGTTGGTGCTAGCACCACTTACGACAGATAGAGGTTTCCTTGTATCTGAAGTCACTGCAATTAAAACCTATAAGTCACCCCTAAGGCAGGCCTTTCAATCCTCAAGGTAGGGTGCTAGGTTATAAATGTGAGGGGGCCCTGCATAATCAGGACACCCCCTACAAACCCGATGTCGATTCTCCAGGCTTTGTGGTCAGCCATTTTGATAAATATAGTGGCCATGCGTCATTACGCGATGGCTAACTATATACGGATAGTGCCGAACCTGGGCATGTTTGGTATCAAACATGTTGGAATTATACCCCAACACCAATTCTGGTATTGGAGGTACGATCCCATGTACTAGGCAGCTCCTTAGAGAATCCCACTGTACACCCAGTTACAGCCTTCCAGGGTCTTCCAGTGGGATAGTGCTGCTGCCGACACCAGACATGATTCTGCCCTCCTGCTGCTGAGCGGAGCTCAAGCTGGGGAAGGTAGAACAATAGGTTTTCTCTACCAGGGAGGTGTGACCACCTCCCAGACACGACTTAGTGTATTGGGCTGAGTGGGGGAGCTTTCCAGTGCCACTAGACTGCTTTGAAAGGCATATTTAGTGCCCTCCTTGCATACTCCATTTTGAACCAGTTCAGGGAGCATTTGGCTCCCACTCTGGCATGAAACTGGACATTGGACATGGGAGTAACCTCCTCTCTGTCTAGCCCCTCTTCTGGGAGGGACCCATAAATCATCCGAACTCTTTTGCTAGGGTACCTAAAGACTTACAAGTGGGTGGCTCTCAGATTCATTATGGGACAAGATTCAAACCCGAAACCACTTCAACCTCGACCGTCTGGGCACCTTGGACTCCGCCCGACTTTGCCTGGAACCGAGACTGCACCAAGGAAGACTCCTGCTGCTCCTGGTCTCTCTGTTCTGCCATTCTTCTTTGTCATCTGTGTCTGTGCTTCATCCAGGTTCCCCTCCAAACCTTTAGACATCAAGGACACCCGAAGTAATTTCTCTTGGAGTGAAGGAGTCATTCCCCTGCATCTGCAAGCACTGCAACAAAGCTGACCGGTCTTCTGCTCCTGATGTCCCATGGAGTCCCACAGGCTCAGCAACACTGGTGCTAGTTCTGCAACTCCCTTGAGGCTGAACCTGTCATTTCAGTCAGTTTGAGGCCAGTATCCTTTGTCGGAACTGCTAGAACTGAACCCCTGTGCACTACATCGACTTGCCGAAGCCAAGGCTTGTTGGCTCTGTACTCCTGAGATCTTCGGGCTACAAGAAGCTCCAGCCTCTGGCACAACTTCCTGCCAAGATCTTTATCCTCACCACATCCTCTGCAGCGTGGGCCTGCATCTTTTGTGCTCAAGGTCCTCTTGCGACTCCTGTGCCATCGGCCTGTGGATCCTCTTGAGGGTCTACTCCTGTGCCTTCGACCTGTGGGTCCTCTTAAGGGTCTACTTTGGCTTAAGTGTGCTCATCTGCTTGGTCGGGGCCTGCTCTGACTATACTGCAATTGGTGAGTACCTTGGACCTTGCTGGTCCCAATGTTTCTCCTTTTTAGTTCACCCATCTGTTGCTACTGCCAAGGCTTGTTGGTGCTCCTGCTGGACACCAACCCCCTGGTTCTCGACATCCAACGTGGAACAGCTCGTAAACAGCTCCTGGTCTTGCACAGCACTACCTGGTCCTCACAGCTGCAGTGACAAGGTCCCAATCATCACTCGTGCATCTTTTGTCATCAGTGTTCATTGGTCTTCTGTGCCTCCTGGTCACCTCCGAGTGGCATAGACTCTGTCCCCTCTGCTTGCAGGTACTTCCCGTCAAGAATCCATCCTTGGATTCCACTGGACACTTTCACCTTCCTCGCCAGCAGTATATCTTTCCTGAAGTCCTTTATTGTGGTATATGCCTGTTTACAACGTCACTTCGCACATATGCTCCCCGCTTCCCTGATGTAGGTATCCTGCTTCCTGGAGTATCCACAGGTGGGGTGACTCTCCAACCTTCTGTCTTCCAGAGGGCTTCTTCAGGGTCCACTGGGAATGGTCTTCTTCTTCAACTGTGACTGTCCCCGTTGACTTGCATTGAGTACGCGCTGTGTTACCACACTGCACACAGTTTCCTTGGGGTTCCTGGGTACTTACCTCGGGTGGTTCCGTGTGTCCCCAGCTCTTCTAAGTCTACTGGTTCAAGTCCCAACTTCGTCGCAGTTCGCATTACACTTCTTTAGAATATGGTTTGGTCTCCCCCCGGAGACAGCTGTGTATTTGTGCTGACTTACTTGTTTACAGTCGAAAAATTGGAGTGTTTTGTGTTGATATTTCCAGGTAAGAGATATACCAATGTGTTAGTGAGTGTGTATAATAATATACGCTGTATGGTTCTTTTTTTGTTTAAGCTATGCAATATGATTAGTTTTGGTAAAGCAATCCACTCCTTCTGGACTAAGTCTGGAGGCTGCTTTCCACAGCTACCACTTAGAGAGCGTTCTATGGCTGTGTAAAACCACTAAAATCACCATAAGGGCTGTCTGGATTAGTGCAAGGAGCTTCACTTAAATAAGCGTGCACCATACACTAAGCAAGCGTCCACCTACATATTAATAAGATGTATTCACTCTAGAGATTTATGCACTTGTGCATTAATGTTCAATTGAAACATGCTTACTTGCATTATTTACCACATTTTACTTCTGCATATCAAGTTGTATTTGCATATGTAATCATGTATTCTTTCATTCACTTTTTACATTTATTTCTCAAGTGCTTATTGAATGCTTAATTAAAGTTAGGCTGACTACAGGTCTCAGTTGAAGTGCATTTAGCGTTGCCAGTATGCTTTCCTTTTCCTTGCAGGTTTGCTATTTCATTAGTTAGAAAAAGGCTTATTGTCTGTGTTAGACCACTGATAGAGAGGCCTGCAGGACAAACAATGGCCCAAAGATGCCTTCTGTTCATCATGTACCAGGATGGCAAGATGTTCAAGGTTGAGAATCACAGTCCCAGTTCAATGCGTTGGGAAACTGAAGCAATATTGCAGATGCACTTGAGTAAAGGTTTGATTGGTCCCTGGTGGTGTAAAAAGAAATAGGGACGTTTCCTAATCTCCTGTTACATTTAAATTGGTGTTCACAAGGTCAGAGTCAGCTGAAATCACCTTCAGACTTAGAGAGATACAGACCTCTCTCTTTGCTTATTCTTGCAAGTGTGAAGCTTTTGTGCTAAACATTAAGGGGCGCATTAGGATCTCGGGCGGATCGCCACCGCCTGCATGGAGGTGGCAATCCGCCCGAGATCCGTCCCCGCCCGCCACCCATTTCCCCCGCCATATTACTATGGCAGACGGAACCGCGGTGGACGGAAAGACGGTCTGCCGCTTTTCCATCCGGTCAACAAGTCGAACGGGCGGAAAAGAGTTTAATATGGTGACGGTGTCTTTTAGACACCGGCTGCCTCATTATCATGAGGGCGGAAACATACCTATGCCGCCACGAAAAGGCATGCGGGAATTGCTTGCGGGGGCCCGTTGCGGATCCCCAGGGACTCTGGGGGGTGGGGGTGCACATGTGGGGTACCTATGGTACCCCCTGCAGTTCCATGCACAACATGGCATGCACCGCACGGTGCCTGCCATGTTGTGCATGGAAGTGCACAACATGCCCTCCTTGCATTGTGGCAGGCGGCGCTGAGTCCACCGCCCAACAAAATGTCAGGAATGCAGGAGGCACCCGCCACTGTGGTGAGCGCATCGTAATGGCCCCCACAGGACCCCAGCCCTTATGGCAGGCAGTCTCATTTTACGATAGCATGGCGGGTGGACAAAGTCCGCCTGCCATCCCAATGACCCCCTTAGTTTCTTTTTCCAAGACTTCTACTGAGGTCTGATCACTCTGACACCTGTGCTCCTGAATTAAATATTTTTTATATATGACCCCATTAGTGACTTATGTTTAGAAGAGGTAAGTGAAGTTTCTTTATGGAACACCTGTTTGCTGTAATCTGTTTCTCAATTATTGGAGTTAGCTCAATTTGATATTTCTTCCTATTGCGCCTCAACCTATTGAGATATTTCAGGTTACCTATTATACTCTTGCATTTACTGAGCTTACTTTGGATTTGCATATATACTGGAATGATTGGTAATCCAAATAAAACCATTTTACAATATTTAGCTAATCCTAGTCCTTATCGTGGAGTCACATTGGCTTCACAAGTTAGAAAATGGTTGTTGATGTCTTCTCCCTTTCAATGCTTCATTTCAACTGACAAAGGTCCATACGACCAATAGGGAAACATCTTTGAAGACTTAATAATAATAATAATACTGAAGTTTGCTAAAACAACCGGCGGACACCTGTTGAATTTGGGCCGAGAAAGAAAGGGCGTCTTCCCATCTCACCCCCAGATTTTTGATGCTAGAACTGGGGGAGGGTGGAGGACCCATTTCTGAAGGCCACCACAAATCTGTTGCCGGCACTGGGCCCTTTCTGAAAAACCTCACCTCCGTTTTCCTGCATTAAGTTTTAATGTATTTAAGTTCATCCAGAGGGCAATGTCACACAGGCACCCTTTAAAATTCTTCGAAGTCTCTACCATCAGTGTCTCTTTGTCAGTGTGGGCAAGGGTCATCAGACGCACCACTGGAGGTGGAGCCAGCATTGTGGAAAGCAGGCACAGCCCTATTGAGGCGCAGGTGCTACTCCTCCCACCTCTCCCAATGCAGATAGGTCTATTCAGCCAAGTGCTGACTCACCCTGCCTTCTGGAGCCACCCCAGCCCCTGTCACTCACAAACCAGGCATGAAATACACAAACCTAGCAGAGGCAGGCTGGATGGTTAGGCAAGAAAATACCTAATTTCTAAAAGTGGTATTTTCAAAGACAGAATGTTAAAACCAACCCCACTAAAATATGTATTTTATCATTCTGAGTTCAGGCATACTAATTTCATTGTTCTACCATGTTCACTGGGTCAGTTAGGATTATAAGATGTTATAATCAAACTGCCAATTCTGGCCTATGTGAACAGGTAACCTTGCAGTAGTGAAAAATGAAATTGGCTCTAATTCACTATCAGGATATGCCACACACATCAAGGCATATCCTACCTTTTACATACAATGCACCCTGCCCTTGGGACTACCTTAGTGGTGACTAATATGTAGGTAGAAAAGGGAAGATTTATGGACTGGCAAGTGGGTGCACTTGCCTAGTTGACATGGCAGTCCCAGATTGCACACAGGCTCTGCAATGGCAGGCCTGAGCCACATTTTACAAGCTGCTCTGTGGGTGGCACAACCAGTGCTGCAATCCCACCACCAGCATTTGATTTACAGGCCCTGGGCACACATGGTGCACTGTACTAGGGTCTGACAAGCAAATCAAATAACCAATCATGAAATCACTAATTCATTACATCATGTTGCAATAGGGAGCATTTGCACTTTGGCACTGATCAGCAGTGACAAAGTGCCCAAAGCATCTAGACCAACAAAAACAGATGATGCAACAGCAAAAAGTGGAATGGAGACTCACACCAATGGTGCCAAGTCTAACACTAGGTATTTGGCAAGCATGGTTTCAACATTAACAGTCGTGGGCTCCTAAGGCAGCTTTGGGCTCTTTCACTTATTATATTTGTTAACACTTAAGGCATAGGTGGCCTCCATCATAGCATATAAGCATGGTGCTTCCAGTCAGTGTATCCTATTGCGGAAGCATGGTACCACCCAATCACTCCAGGCCTCCCGTTCTGCCTCAGCCTTAATGACTCTACCACCAGCAGTCAGCTGGGAACAAAGAGCTCTGACAATTGCTTCTCTTTTCATCTCACACCTTTGAAGCAAAGCCTTGTCTGAAAGACATTAAGGAGCCGATGCTGGTGTCTCGCGAGCTCAGATCCCCATCTGCAGTGGCTTAATGCGCTTCTTTTGTGTTCAAGCTAATTTCCGCCTTCCGCTCTAATTTTTGTGTTAAGAAATGTTAACTCTGATACAGGAGATAAGACAGAAACAAACTAATTCTCTACACCTGCAGCAACAAGGGAGCGCGAGGAGCGGAGAACAAACAAACAGCGGCTGCTTGTAGCACGCCCACGCATGCTCTGCCAAACAGAATCACTGTGTAGGCCTTTGCAAAGAGACACCCGCGGGCCTGCCTCCGCTCCCGAACAGGGTGCGCCACGTGCCACAGGCAGCCAATGTATAATGCATAGCACATAACTGGAAAACAAGGAGATCAGTAGTTTATTTAGGGCCAGATTTACAAAAATGTAGATATATTTGTCCTATGCATGTCCACACAAGAGTTTTGGAGGCATTTTGGGGCATATTTACACCAGAATGGTGAAGCGTGACATTAAGCAAAAATTGCTAAGGCCACACTTAGCCATTCTGAAAATGCCGTGATGAGCTGTCTTCACAAGAATGCAGTGCACCCCTGCGTTTCCTCTAGTGCTGGCACTAAATCTAGCTGCCTACCGTCAACGCAGGCACCCTTGCACCATAGTGCATGGGGGGCCGGGTTGTGGGGAAAGATTGTGTATGTGCAGGAAGGTTTCTCTTCCTGCACATAAACATCCAGAATGCCGATTTGAAACTTCTATGTGTGCTGCATTGTGCAGAACACATAGAAGTTGCAAATCGTTATTTTTATAATGATGGTTTATGTGCACAAAGGGACCCCTTCCTGCACATACACAATCATTCAGGTGATTTGCTGTTTCTATTTGTCCTGCACATTGCAGCACATGTAGAAACAGCAAAAATGAGGATAAATTAACCATATCTCTTCATTTCACCATGTTAAGAGCAGGTTTTGCCTGGTCTTTGTTTTGGTGCTGTCTCCTATTTACGCCATCCTTGTAAATAGGGGGCAGTGTCAAAATCAATGGCTGTTGCCGCGGAACGCCCAGCACAACACCCTTTGCCTTAACCCTTTCACGCTATGTGTAGCGTGAAAGGGGGCCTTATTTACAAGGCTGCGTTAACGTTGCCCTGTCAATAAAGCAAAGGGTTTATTGCCACAGGAACGTCATGAAAAGTGACGTTGCTGTGGCTATAGGGGCTTGTAAATATGCCACTTTGTTTTTTTAATTAAGTTGTATATTTTATATCCTAGTATTACCTACATATGAACTAATTATGTTGGCGATTGACCAGTCTATCTCTGTAAGTGACTCATACAGAGTATTTGTGGTGGTACAAGTCACTAGGTGTATTCGCTACCGAATGGCTTAACCCAAATCCCCCTAGGGTTGTCATTGTTTGCCACAATAACCCTATAGTTAAAACACAAATCAAGCAATTTTAAAAGATTTAGGGGACACTGAGTCAATGAACAAGATTCAACTCTAACTGCAGTGCTCTGACATTTTATCGCCATATGATTTTAGATAACTGGGTGGGTGCAATCAAGGTCACCGGGCCTTATTTATGAGGAAATGGTGTAGGGCAGTGCTGCAAGTCTTCTTGCTGTGCTGCCCTACCCCAATGTGAAAGGGTCGGAGTGCATCGTATTTACGAAATACAGTGCATTCCTGTACTTTCCCCCTGTACTGGTGCACAATTTGCACCATGGTGCAAGGGTGTCTCTACTGCATGCAGGAAAGTCTTTGTGTTGGACGGTGCACATTCCTGCACAAAAACAATCCAGAGAGGCGTTTTCCTCTCTCCATGTGTGCTGCATGCAGCACACATGGAGAGAGGAAAAACCGAGAGAAATACAATTATTTCTCATTGTTACGCCTGCTCAGGGGAGGTGTAAGATGTTGGTGCTGCCCAAGGTTTATGTGATCAAGTAAATCTGGGGCAGCGTCAAAATCCATGGGTGTTTCGTGGGAAAGCCCACCTCAACACCCATGGAATGCCTCCCTCGTACAGAGTTAGGCAACGCAGCAACTTGTGCTGCTTTGTCTTACTCCACATGCATAAGGCTATGCACAGCCACGCAAAGTAGCTTTGTGTGGCCTCATAGATATGGTTGAGAGGTTTGTGCTGCCAGAGTGCCAGAAAAAGTGACGCACCGGCAGTGCAAGTCTATCATAAATAAGCCCCATAGTGTTTAGTTTGAATATATAAGTACTATAATTGTACCTTTTATTATAAGGTAATATAGATGTATATATAATGATGGTTTGACTAGCATAACTTAAAAAGGACATGCCCAATTTAGATATCCTGGCAGTCCAGCTCCAAGACAGATTTGGAGAATATCCACAGAAGATAAATTTACATAAAAATGAATCCAAAAGGAAGCTGTTTAAAAAGTCAGCTGATGTTAAACAAAATTATGGAATTGACCTGGTGCTCCTAGACCTAGGTTGGACACCCATGAACATCAGATGTTTTCTACCATTGTCATTAAAATGTTGCAACCTCAGGCATATGGTCAGTCATGTTCAATGCATTTTATCCATTTAACAAAAATATTGACCAATCAAGCACATATTATTTTTTCATAACTGAGTTTTTATCATTTTCTTCGTAACAATACATGTATTGTGCACACAATCAGACAAGAGGTGGTATTTGTAACAGTGTATACCTAGTTTCCCACATTCAGTTGCTCCCTTTTCCTCCCTTCCACCCACATATGCCTTCTAGTTGAGGTCATGGAAGTGCCTTGTGTCCAAGTTAACACCTGTCAGCCATGTCTGTTGTGAACCATTACTTGCTGGCATCGACCCCACGTTCTTTGGTATTTCCTTGTACATCCACATGCTTTATTTGCAGTGTTCTCTCCAGATGCACACATTTCCTCTCTCTCTCTCTGACCCCTGCCTGCACATTTTCTACAAAGTTGAGTACCAGGAAAACAGGGGAAAAGGAAATTGGATGAAAAACAAGCATTGGCATTGCCAATAGGTCTCGCTTGTGGGACCTTATAAGTATTTAGTTTTGCAGCACAATATCCGATTATGCAACAAGGATATTGTGCTGCAAAACTAAATACTTATAAGGTCCCACAAGCGAGACCTATTGGCAATGCCAATGCTTGTTATTTATCCAATACATTAAGTGCTCTCACGCCGTGGATCAGGTTTAGGCTAAGACCGCGCTACATAACAATTAAATACATAAAAAGCTCTACAAAACAGCCTTTGAGAGGCATCTACGGCTATGGACTTTTCGCCATGGCAGCCGCCCCAGGCAGCCTGGACTTGGTGGCATAAATCTTTTTTACGGATACCGCGCTGTTTCACAATGTGCTCACAGGTCTCGTGCTGACACTTCCTCAGCGCGGCGAAGCGTTACGTCACCAGGACACAGCTGCAGGACAGGACACTGAAGAGGAGGCGCGCGGGAGAAACGAAGATGGCACAGAGAGAAGTAGAACCGGGGACAATAAAAGCAACAGATGTGAGGTAAAGAGGGGGTGCCAGATAAAAGTGTGGGATGAGCAAGTAAGTGAGAGGGTAGAACGCAGATTAACATACAAACGAGAGCCAGAGTGTAGAGTTAGAGAACAAGAGGCATGGGAACGACAACATATCTAGACAGACGGAAAAGGAGAAAATACACCAAAGGGAGTACTGGTGTTAAGGAAAATAAGAGTGTTATAGACGATAAAGTACAAACATGAATAACTAGAGAAATCAGAAGAGATGGGTGGAATATTGAATACATGGGGAAGCATGGAGACTAAGAAAAGGAGACCAAGAAGCAAGGAAATGGAAATTGAAATAAGAAGAATGAAACTAAAAGGGAGGAGGAGAAGAAAAAGGTGGAAGCGATGAAAAAGAAGAATCTGGGAAAATGCAGAGCGGGAAACTGAAAGTACGGCCGGCCTGCGGCCGGCCATGATTCAATTAGGGGAGGAGAAGCTAAATGCAGAGAGGGAAACTGAAAGTACGGCCGGCCTGGCCGGCCATGATTCAATTAGGGGAGGAGAAGCCGCAGAGCGCACGCTGGGCAAAGCCCTTTGATGTGCTGTGCGGCAAATGGAGGGAGGCTGATGCGCGTTCATGTTTGAACACGTGGTTCACATGAACTGCATGAAAACGCCAGCAAAAAGCTGGTGGTTTCATGATGTTTTCGCCACTTGAATTCTCGCTCCGCTCGATGCGCATGCGCGCATCGATAGGTCGCGAGACCTAAAAAAAGATGTCTGGATGGATGTGCAATGGAGTTCCCTGGGTGTGTCTTCAAGTGGGTTGGTGTTTATTGTAGCATACGCTACTAAAAAACCCACTATGTTTTAATTATATGTTTTCAATTAATTAAACACTTACTTAGAAATATTTTAGGCATCACTGGTATTTCGCACCTGCGTATGTGCCCTTGTTTCCCCGATGGATGATAACCGAGCACATATTATTTAGTGCTATGGTTTATGTCACCACCTGCCCCTCCGTTTCACCATCTGTCGGATTTTAAATAATGACAGTATGAACGAGAGACTTCAGAAATGATGGATCTGATTTAGATGTTGGGGGATCTGGTCCCAATGTCGCATTTCCAACGTTTTTTGCCCACTGACTTGGCATGTCGCAGTATTTAGATGTTGGCTGGTCTATGGAGGGAAGACTGTCGGGAGTCCTGTCGTATCCACCAGAATCTTCCTACCACAGCGATGGCCTCATAGACAGAAACGGCTGTCAGAGGGAGTCCTGCCAAGAATACCACAGAGCCAATTACGATGTGCCTTTCTGTTGAGGCAGCTGTGGCTGTACTTCTTGCCGTGCCATGGCAGGACTAGAGTAGTCCCACCAAAATGTAATTCAGGCCCATAGTGTGTAGCCTTTATTCTATAACTACCTGTAATCTAAATGAACACAAGCCATCTTGAGTTACCATTACTCAAGATGCTCCAAATAATATGATACATACATTTCAAGTGGTGTACCACAGCATCTTCTTGGGCAGGTTGCCGACACCAATAATAAATTGCCCTGGAATTCTAATATGGAAGTAATAGTTATTATCACCAAAACAGTGTTGTAAACTTTTAATGATACATTTCGTCTGCATCTCAATTCTCTTTGTATTTGGCTATATCCTGCTTCTTCCCATCATCTCAGCTCTCAGATCATAGCATAGAGTTAGTAACCTGAACCAGACTCAGAGTTGTGCTTTGATGCGTTCAAGTACCTATGAGTCCAAATATATCACAAAGAATGTGGTCTGTTGGAAGGCAACTTAACTAGAACTCTCAGCTCCATCTAAAGAACCCTGCCATTCTGAATATTGCTTCCAATATCCCTGCTGGGGTGCACGGCGATCACTAAGATGCGTATTCTCCCAAGATTACTGTACTTCTTCGCTAGGGGAAGGGGCTCTTTAAATAATTACATGGCATCCCCTGTTGACCTCATATGGGGAACCTGTAGAAAACAGTTGGCACTGTGTTCAACACAGAGACCACTCGTGGAAGGACGACTGGGTGCCCCTAACTATGAGTGGTACTACACAGCAGCACAGCTGCAGTGGCAAATGCAGTGGCTTGGTACAGTATCATGTGCAGAAAGAATCAAAACTCAATGTATGCTCAAGGGGCTACACATATACATGTGGGTAATACAACTTGGGAACCCCCACTACACAAAACTCACCGAATGAAAATAGCTCACCGATGCTGGCACAAATATGTACAGGGAGGTACACCAACACCTCTTTACTCACCATTGACACCAACACGGAGCTTGCCATCCTTTCAGGCCATTGCTCAATGACAAAATGTCACACAGTGGAGAGAAGCTGGGATAAACTTAGCAGGAGCCTTATATGTTGAGGGTAAGATGTGGTCCTTTCAGAACATTGGGGATACATATGGTATCCCTGCAGGACAATTCCTCACATACACTGCCATACAGCATCCTTTGACGAAACAGTGGGCCACTCAGAACCCACCAAATCACCCACAATACATGCAATGCTCTCCCACAGAGGCATGTCAAAATTTATAGCACCCTCTACAAAGCACTAGCGAGACGCTATTACGTGCCTGATATGAGACACAGAACCTGCTAGGAGATGGACTTCAAGATTGAAATCATGTATAAGCTATGGGCTAGAATTGCACACGCAAAAGAAGTATTGCGCAATACATGACCCCACCATACACAATTCAATTTTGTACATCAGACATACTCACATCGAGACGTATTCATTGAATGTTCCCCAGGGCTGCATCCGACTGCCCCAGGTGGGGGTATCCTAATGCATGTTTTCTCCATGTGGTATGGGACTGCTGATGGTACAGTGACCCAGTGGAGACATCATAGGACTCACTTAAGTCTTGGTGGACCACTTACTACTAATACGCCTAAGTCCTGTTTGTTGGGCCTCCTTCCCAGAACTAAAGGGGACAAATACCTACATAGATTGATAGACCTCGCCTTTGTGCTTGTCAAGTGATGTCCTGGAAGTCTTGCACAATCCCTGATACAAAGGGGTGGCTCACCAACCTACTGAAATGGTCAAAGGCCTAACTAGATGCCATGTCCCAAATATGGGAGCAAGGATAATGATTTATCAGGAATTTGGAAGCAAAAAACAACATAAGACTTCCTTGACCCTCATTCGAACCATGGCACACCGTGTGAGCAGCGTACACTCTTACCCAAGGATACACATGCACACACGTCATAACAACAGGGGGCCCCAAGTCACCTTCCCCTCACAAGATCCACATGCTTTTGAAACAACAAAGTACTCATTAATAGGTCAGACTGCATCCAACAAGCACAACTCCGTGATAAAAATCATAGACGAGAACTCACACACCAAGCCAACCCATTATATGACCCTCTGGTCGTGAATTTCAAGGGAGTCAGTGTCCCTACTTCTTGTTGCTCCTCTTAATGTAAAATATGATTCACAACAGCTAGAGGCATCACATTTCCTCTCAGACTCTCCTAGTTTATTATAATGTATCATACTTTCTGATGTTGTGTTACATGACTTAATGTAGTTCTGTATGATCATTGAGTGTCTATGCTACACGTGCCACTTCACCACAGCACAAATAAGTTACATCTAAGTTGCCGGAGAACATTATATGATAATTTGCTCATCAATAAAGTTCTGGACCTCCAATGTTTAAAGTTAATTTTTCCGTTTCTAATGTGAGCAACATTTCCTCACACACAGCTGTTACACTTGGAAAGGCGTTAAAGAAATGCAAAAAAAGATGTTGTCTATATATACAGCAGGAGAAAAGTGTAGATACTACCTTAATACGTCATTTATGAATTATTGGAATGTCAGAGGCCGAGGGCACTATCAGGTATTCATATAATCCAAATTTAGATAGAAATGCGTTCCTCCCTTTGTCACCCTCATATCCAAACAAGCTAGTATGCCACCCACAGATCCAATTTTGAAAAAAACTGCTGATTTTAAAACTTCTTCCCTACAGGGTGGGTATCTATGGTAATGGATACCTCTTTTTTATGGTCAATTTATAAAATCCTCTGCAGTCAATACAGATTCTTAACTCACACCCTTTCTTTGGAACAAAAAAAGAGGGAAGAGGCAGGTGATTTGAAAGGTCAGATAAAGAATATTAGGACAAATTCTTCTAAGTATTCTCTTAACTATATTTTCTCTTTTTTAGTAAGTGCATCTATTCCACTACACAAAATATATGCTCCTGCTTGCTGATAAATACAGCAATCAAACGGCTGACGTGGAGGGAATGTGGTAGCTTTCATTTTATCAAAGACATCTAAATATTCATTATATGGTCTTGGGATCATAACAATTTCTTTTTCACCTGATAGGGCTACCATACATTGAATCAGACTTTCCTGATGATTGGTATTGTACCAACATTTGAAATTACAGAGTTTCAAATTAAATCTTATTAGGCGAGCCTTCTAATCAATTCTTGGGTCATATTTCTGTAACCTGTGAAATGGCCAGAAAGAGGGACTCCTGGATTAAAATGACATTTCAATTTTCCTGGTGAGCATTTTGTAAAGTGCTGGTTAAACTACTTGTAAATTTACAAACAGCAACTTAGGTCAATCCACTGCTATCAATCAAATATACCTGTTCATGGTGTTCTTTAATTTCTATAGGCATTCCTAAACTTGGAGCATATGAAATGACCATAAAGTTGCCTGAAACCCCTGAGTACCATAAAACCTATAGAGGAACTATAAACCCAGAAGACAGTGTAAAAGAGGCTGGAATGAGAAAATGAGTATAGGAATTGTCTTGTGTGACACTAATTATCTGATATCCTCTTCTACTACACTTTGAGTCAGTGGGGAAGCACCTACTCTGTTTCCAGTTTTCAGATGAATCCTCTTCGCTCCCCTTTCCCTTTTGAATGACTGCTGCTACTCTGCTTGTCTCAGGTTTAGTTGAACAATCTTTAAAGAAGTGTTCCCTTTTGCCACAAGATAGGCACCATTTCTGTGTTCGTCTCCTTTAACATTCGGTCTCTGGAAAGCAGTCCTTTCAACTCCCAATATTTGTGGCTCACTCTCTTAAACAGTTTTGATGATATCTCCCCTTTTATTGCAAACTATAATTACTTTATGTTCACTCTTCCTTTTTTCAGTGTGTCTTTCTGAAAGTTGGTAACGCAACTTAATCACTTGGTTCTATTAATTATTCACAATCTTCGGGAGGATCAAATACATGAGCTAGAAAATCTTTACTGTACTAGCTGGGCACTTTAAAGAATGATGGGGCATATTATCAAGAATGGGCGTTACATTATCGCCGCCTTTATCGGCAGGAAACGGCCGATAAAGCGGCGATAATGTGCTTGATAATATTTTCTATGAATTCCAATCGAAGCCCATGTTAGATGTGAAGACATCTAACATGGGCTTCGATTGGAATTCATAGAGCATATTATCAAGGCCATTATCGGCGCTTTATCGGCAGTTTCCTGCCGATAAAAGCGGCGATAATGTAACGCCCTTTCTTGATAATATGCCCCGATGTTCTTTTGCACTCAGACCACTCTGCCACAGCACTTAATCTATTGAATAATGCAATATATGTTATTTAATCCTTACTCTCATGTTTTAGATTGAGTAACACAGTGTCCACAGCTTGCAGAAAAGTTTGTCTGTTCAAAAGTTATTTATCACAATTGTAAACTTATAAAAGTCATAAAGTAAAGGATTCTTTCCACAACCGAGATTGACCAAGTAGCTGCAGAACCACCCAAAAAGGTAACCTTTGACTATTCATCAAGAAAGTACTTAGGTTCACACATAAAATGTACATGACATTGTGTCATAAAGGTAGTAAATTTAGTGGAATATCCACTACACCTTTCTGGCAGGTGTAAGGGCACTGATTGTGAGGTGACTACTTGAACAATTGAGCCTTCCACTGTATCTGTTGACACTGTTTTAGTACCTAAAAATGTGGCTGGCCTCAAAGCAGGTTTGGGCCTTGGTGCAAGTGGATCATGTAGCCCCCAAAGATTTAGCTTTTTCCCTTTGGCTAAATCTTATAGTCTATCTTGTATCAGATTCAATCTTTGACTATTCTTTTCAGACAGGGCTGCCTCCTCTTGTAATTTTTACTTTGCTCTTGTAATGTTGAAATAATATTTCTTTGAGGAAAGATAGCATTGATGGACACCAGATACTCCCAGCTTACTTTCAGAAATGGATTGAACACATTCTCCAAATGAGCCTTGGGGCATACTGGCAGCCCTCAGGAAATTGCAGAGCAGTGACTGGATGGACTACAGAATCTATGCTGTAAGTTGGTAGAGGTAGTTCTGGGTATTGCACAGAAAACCAGAGAGTGTAATCAGCTCAAACAGCACACCCTGTCCCACTATAGATAATGGTAAAGCTGCCCACTCTGCTAGTTCTTTTCTTGTTTTGTTTGGTGGAGAAATGGGGCAATATTCAACTCCCAGTATCTCTGCTCGTCATTTGCCACTGCCATATATCTATGGTAATCTTTCACAACACGCTGTCTAATACCCAGTAGTTTTCCATTTTACTCAGAGGCTGATGGTGTTTCCATAAATATCTAACATTTGAATTTTGTGTGGGATCTATTTGACAAGTTGTTGGACATACAGAAGCAGGTAATTAGCAAACACATCCTTGCGTATTCACGGGTTCAATCACCTAGGAAAGAGGAACAGCAAGAATGGACAACCCTGACTTGTGCCATGCATAATGTCAAAGAATGGGATAGCACTCAATTCACTCTGTGCAATGCAACATACCACAAGTACTGGGCCCAAAGGCTCTCTTCTACCAACCCTGATGTATGGAGGGCTAATGGAACCCATCACATACTTTCTGGAAATCAGGATGTAAGAGTGATGCCATGCTACTAAGTTCAAATGAGCGCTCAAGGACAACCTGTTAACACCTAGTACCCCAACCCAGCATAAAGCCATTTTGGTCACTGAGCACTAGAATGCAAATCACTTTGGACAGTCTTGAGACAAGTGTTTTGGCAAGAAGCTTTGCTACAACTTTTAGTTATGATATGGGCTGGTATAAGGAGCACTGTGTGAGAGGTTTACCAGGTTTCAGAATCACTTTAATGAGATATTACGGGAGCATGCCGATGGTGAGTGACCCCCAAACAGCACCTGTAAATATAGCAGTAATTCCACTGGGAATCCTTCTGGGTGGCGACCTTACCAGAGGACACAACTATGTTAGCTCAGAGAATTTCTTCTGCTGTAATTGGGAGGTTAGGCTGCATTTGGTCTCTTTCCGGCAGCTTGTCCATGATAAGATCTAGTGCTATGTGACACTCCTGCTTTATCTGCAGGTACTACTGCTTAACATATAAAGTTGGGTAGTACTGCATAAAGACATTTGCAATTTTAGCAGCATCCACGACCAGTTGTCAGGTTTTTTCTGTATCAAGGGATCACCCTTGTTTCTATTTCTTTACTAGCAAGCCAAAAGAATAATTTTCCTGATTTATCTGCCCTTTCCTATATTCTGTTTAAGGGATGTAGCTAAGCATAGCAGGCAGAGAGTAGCATTTTCCCCCTCAATGTATTTCTGACAATCTCAACCTGCCTGTACTGTTCCTCTGTTTGCACACAGCTAGGCTGCATTTCCAGTCATCTTAGCTGCTCCTCGATATCATCCAACTTCAGCTTCTTCTCTCTATACTTGCCTCCATAGTAAGACATGGAATGTCCTCTCACAACTGTATTAACTGCTTCCTACAGGGATGCTTGAGAAGATTCTGAGCATCAGTGTATTCAAAGTATTCTGTGATCGTATGTCTGAGCAGGTATTATTCACCTTTTAAATCATAAGTTATAGTGCATATGGACAACTAATCAATGGCATGGGTTGTTGTAGATAAATATTTCATATTTCTTTAAGTTTAAATATGTTTTATAGAAAAAAAGTAAAATGTGGTACAAATCATGAACAGAGTTTTAAGGATATAGTTTTATACTATTATATTTATATGAAAGTGATTAGCAACTAGCCCAAAAATTATGAATATGTATGCTTGAAGAAATCAAAAATAGACATTTGATTTATGATATATATATATATATATATATATATATATATATATATATATATATATATATATATATATATATATCGGTCGCCAGTAGGTATATATAGATAGGATTTTTTCCCTATGGGATTTTTGAAAATTCTATGTCTAATAACTTTGGCGTTTGTGGACGGAATTGGCTGAAATTTTCAGGAAAATTGCACATTTTGTTTCTGAGCAGCCCTCGAAAATTTGGGGGGGGTTCGTCAAGGGGGGGCCGAGTAAAAAGGGGGGTCCCAAAACATGTTTTTAACATTGAGTTTTCCATAGGGCGGTTGGCCTCACTTTTAGCCCGAAGGGCTGAATGGATTTGCACGAAACTTGGCAAAATTGTAGGGACTGGTAGCCCGATGTGCCTTTTGTAGGTCTCAATATATGTGCTTCAGTGGATTTTGAGAAATTAACGTTCAAAAAAAGATATATATCTGTAACAGCGGACCGGGCAGCGCTCCAGTTCGCGTACTTTTCGCGCAACGGAGCTTTGTGAAGCGAAGCTGATTGGTTCTCCGGCGTCTGTAAACATTCCAAACAGTCCGTAGCGGCCGCCATCTTGTCTCTCGGTAGGATCGAGAGACAAGAGGAGGCCAAAGCGAAGGGGCAAATGACCATAAGGGGGCATAGTAGATTCTCGCTGACCCCCTAGGTTTGATGTGGAGGTTTTAAAAGGGCCCCGCGGGGCAAAAAAAAAAAATAATAATAATAATCGAACGGCTGAATGGATTTGCACGAAACTTGGCAAAATTGTAGGGACTGGTAGCCCGATGTGCCTTTGCTAGGTCTCAATATATGTGCTCCAGTGGATTTTGAGAAATTAACGTTCAAAAAAAGATATATATCTGTAACAGCGCTCCGCTTCGGAGCTTTGCGAAGCTGATTGGTTCTTCGGCGTCTGTAAACATTCCAAACAGTCCGTAGCGGCCGCCATCTTGTCTCTCGGTAGGATCAAGAGACAAGAGGAGGCCAAAGCGAAGGGGCAAATGACCATAAGGGGGCATAGTAGATCGTCCCTGACCCCCTAGGTTTGATGTGGAGGCTTTAAAAGGGTCTCGCAGGGCAAAAAAAATATATATTGTTTTTTTAGTTTTTTTGCGTGGAGTGCGCCCGGTTCGCGAACCGGGAAGCGTTCTGGGGAGCGTACTTTCTTGAAAATTAGTGAAAAAAGTTAGAGTAAAATAATAATTGTGAGTGATCAGATGTAGGGTAGCTCTGAGAAGAGCTTTTGGGTTTATGGTACATTTAGGTACTTATAAGTAGGTACCAATGCACAGTCTTAAATTCAAAATGAAAACTCTGTTGCCCTCATCTGAGAAGTGAACTCCATCTCCTCTGTAGATATCTTGCATGTAGTAACGCAAGTTATTGTTGTACAGGGAGCCCATTCCATGGTCTCTCATGTAAGCTGAAACAGATTTGTTTACATGCTTCCTCGACTTCTCAATTTGTGGACAAAATTGGTTTGACCACCTCCATTTCTGTCTTTGGCATATATTTGAATATACCAAGGCAGTCTGAGGAAAAAGTGCCATCAATTGCTCAAAGGTGTCCTTTAAAAGCATTTCCAGACCTACCCCAGTCAAAGTGCCCAAATCATTACCTCCACAGTGCACAATTAACAGGTCAGGTTTTGGCAAATGCATAAAGGTTTTCACCAATGGTATCAATTGGTGACATTTTAATCCTCTGTGGCCAAACCACTTAATTTCCACATCTTGTAAATTGAGGTTAGGTAAATTCCTGTTCTCAGCATACCTCTGAGCCCAATAGATGTAACTATGTCCAACAATCCAGACAGAAAACATGGTGAGAGAAGGTTCTCCTGCAGTCAGATGAAGTGTGGCAATGAAATGGCAGTTGAAAAAATAAGAGTTTAAAATGAAAAAAACTGTGGAGTTTCTGTGTTAATGAAGCAGTAACAGTGATTGGTGGATTTTGATTGCTGAAAACAGAAAGTTAGGGTGCATGGATGAGTTGTTTGAAAGATGTATTTTGAGTGGTCAAGAAAAAATCATTAAATGAAAGAGTTGCACTGGATATGAGGTGCACTGAGAGTTCAGAGTTCAATTGCAACATTGTTGTGTGAACTTGCAAACACCAGAGGTCTTCCAAGACGTGGTTGCCATGCAGAAAAGGCATGAAATGGCAGAGGGGGGAAGGGTTTTCATTTGAAAAAAAGTGAGGGAAGAGTTTTGATTGGGTGACATGAGAGATATGTGTGAAGAATTACAGCATTTCTGTGCTTTTGATAGCTGCAGACTCTGGAGTGCATACCTTTTGCTCTGCTGAAGACAAATTGGTGTGTTTCTGAGACTGTTTTGAAACTCAAAGTATTTGCTAAGGTGAGAAAAGATTTCTTTAATTTAGATAGAAAATAGTGTGCTTTAAGGAGAAAATTATGAAGAAAGTTGTGTTTTTCAAATGTTGCTTTGTCTCAAGTGTTTTACAAATAGATTTTGTTTCTTTGAGAAATTGTAATTGGAGAAAATGTGAAGTATTAGTACTGACAGGGTTTTTATGTGCATAGGAGCTGTGGAGTGTTTTCAAATTATGACTTGTAAATAGTTTTTGAGAAAAAGCAATGGTTTTAATATTGATGACAAGGACATAATGGTGTCTGCTTCTTTATAAGGTAATTGAGAGTCTCTGATGTTATTTTTCCCATTTCAATGTAAGAAGTTTGTCTGTGGAGCAAATTGCTTGTAAATATGCTCCCACCTGTGCATGGCAAATTTAGATTTTGAATGTTTGCGTTACATAGGCATGTTAAAGGTGACTGAAACATGCTGCAAAGGCAATCAAAAAACGCTTTTATGTGTCTTAAGGACATTTTAAGTCATTTCCCCATGTGCAGTGTTTTCAAATTATGAGTTGAAAATCGTTTTTGAGGTAAAGGAATGTTTTCAAAATTTATGTGCGCCATATGCCCCCAAATTTCTTTTTCAGGGGTGCAGCAGGGTGTTCTTGAGACACCCCTGCACCCTCGGAAAAATTCGTAATTTGCGATGAGGTAATTGCTAATCGCAAATTGCACCTTCATTCCTATGGGCCTCCTGCTGCATGGAAATGAATGGGTAATTTGTAATTAGCAAATAGCTCATCGCAAACTAGGAATGGTAAAGAATCGCTATTTATTCCTTAAAGTTCGCTATTTAGGAAATGCAAAAAACTTTGATGATACATATGGCGGTTCATCTCTAACAAGATAAGAAGCATAGGGATAGATTTATGATGACTGGCGCATCACCAGGGATGTGTTAGTCATTCTGTGCCTCTGTTCCGTCACCTATGGTGTGCTGCATTTACAATGCGGCGCATCATGGTGCAAAAACAGCACAGATGCGTGACGTATCTGTGCCGTAAAGGTGGCGCATTGCTGGAGTTGTATCGCAAGTGTGATGAAGCTCCAGCAAGGCTCAGGGGTGTCCCTGTCGCAGGGTTTCTGTTCTCACACAGAACTGTGGACAGAGGATTGGAACCTCGGCGAATTAGGGTGCCCCAAAACTCACCTTAGTAATCAAAAACCCCTTAGCAAGCTAGGTACAGTGTCACATTGGATATAACAAACTCTCAATGTTTAGACAATCCAGAATATGAACTTATAGTACCTCAGGATACGTGGAACTCATGAACAGTCGGTCGTTATATATTTCTTAGAAACCAGAACATGGAGTTAAGAAGAACACATGTGTATTTGAAATGTTTATTTACTAATGCCGTCTTCTCAGGCGTAGTATCTTAGATAATAGAAGTACACATATTATCAGTAGCAAAATTACCAGCATAGTTACTAGTACATAAAAAGCGAATGGTGACAGTATGTTAACATGCTGTAAATGAATAAGAGTTAGCAACACTTATAAGCAGCCGCGGGCCGTGGAGGGAGTTACGGTGGGGCAGGGAGGCGGGGAGGGGGAGGGGCAGGGTGGAGTGGGCTCCACCCTGCCCCTCCCCCTCCCCGCCTCCCTGCCTCACCGTAATTCCCTCCACGGCCCGCGGCTGCTTATATCTGACCCTCCCTAATACACATATTATATTATTTGCCAAGAAGGTCTCTTTGTGTTGGTTTAGGGCGTGCCCATACTTTAGTGTCTTAGATTTGAAGGAATCACATCAGCATACACCAGCTCTCTCTTCATGTGAACCGCATCAAGTGTTGTGTATGTGTGTTCGGCAAAGCAATATAAAACCCGCCTCATGCCCAGAATTGGCAGAAGCTGCACTTATGTTATGAGTATGAAGTCGTGGAGATCAGACCTCATAACAATTCTGTATCGTGTTGTTCTTGAAACTTCAGCAGTCGCTGTACAGATATAGTTTAACAAGCAAAGCAGATAGTAGAGCAATAACATATTATTCTCATGTAAACCACGATGAACTACTAGGTTGAAAGCTAAAGCAACAACTAAGTGTCGTGTGCAGAAGTTGCAAAAAAGGAAAAATGGCGTTTAAACCGGTAATGAGCCCATGCTAACTTAACACGGTGTAAAGATATCCAGGATCTACATCAGTTTGGGGTTCACGAACCTGGCAGGTAAAAGGCACTGAGGCTTTGCACCGTGCATATCTCATCCCAAATCATATGTTGTTTGTGAATGAAACAATTTCCCAGACCAAATGCTTTGGATTGGCTACTTCTAAAAAATTAAACACCCCTACTATCCCGGAGTTAGAGGAATATGATGGTTGGAGTAATTTTACTCGGTTGTCCATTAAAGATTTACAGGCCCTACTCCATAATTCTTCCTTTAACATTTCCAGTATAAATCCAAAAGGTTGGCTGCTTTGGCAACGTGCCTTATCCACGGTTTAATAACGCTGCCTTTTGCTTTATATAAGTTTTCAAATTGTATGAAATATATACCAATAGGTCGTTATGCACCTTTAGGTAGTGGTTTTCTTCATGAGGTCTGGTCGCTTCCATACACATACAGATGTTTCAAAGATGATCAAGAAGTTTATCTGAATGGATCTGATTGGTTTAAACGCCATTTTTCCTTTTTTGCAACTTCTGCACATGACACTTAGTTGTTGCTTTAGCTTTCAGCCTACCTGCGTCAAGATCTATGCCTGCTTCAAGCAGGCGCAGGGTTTTGATGCAGCTTTGTCCTATCTGATTGTAAATGCGGCAGACTGTGGGTGGTAGAGCAGCGGTGCACGTTAACTGGTGCATCTCTGGGGATGTGCTAGTTAATATAAATCTGCCCCTTTCCATACATACTGAGCATGTCATGAATGATGTAATATGTGACATCATCAGCAGTGGATTACGGGTAATAGTATCTCTAGTTTACTCCTCTATAGCTGTCTTTCTTTTAACATAACTGTCTGTTTCCTTCCCTTATACTTACTGTTTTTTTGGTTCGCTTCCGGTTCGCGTACCGGCGAGCGAACTGGGAAGCGAACTAAGAGAAATAGAGGTTGGCACAGTTCCAAATATTGTACCAATTTTTTAATACCGGGGAGGTAGTTCTGAAAAGAACTTTTTTTTTATTGTTTTTGTTGTTTTATATTTTTTTTATTATTTTTCTGAACATTTTTTTACTTTTTTTGAATTTTTCTGAACAGTTTTATATTTTTTTGGTTTTTTTTTTGGAGGGGGCAACGAAAACGATTCATTGTAAAGGGCTCAACAGGAGCAACAAAAAAAAAAAAGAATTTATTGTTTGGGGCGTTTCGGACAAACATGAGCATGATTGTCAATAGCTCTGTTGATCAGAGTGATGCTACTTTCTCCGTAGCAAATGAATCCACTGCAATGTACGCAGACTTGTTTTACTTCACGAAATCTCGTTTGTATATTTGGCACCATCTCCCTGCCCTCTGGTCCCGTTACTTCCGGTACAACAGATCTTCTGGCCATAATAGGGAGATTATCTAGGTCGTTACGAAACTGTGCAGCACTGTAGTTGTTAGGATGCCACCTAGTCATATGGCGATGCATTGTGTAGTTTCCGAAACTGTATTTTTTGTCGGTCCCTCTGGACAGTCTATCTTGACATATAAGGCAAGTTACGTATCTTGCATTTACTTTTTTCTGACCTTTGGGAATTTTAAAAAATTGCCAAATGAAGTTTTCTTTCCGGTGAGACGTCCTGGGCTCCTCAGGCAAAAAGTGCCTCTCTTCGTGCTCTTCGTCCTGTTCCTCTTCTTCCTCTTCTTGCTGAATTATAACTTCAGCAGGTGGTCCACTCTTCCTTGGATGTGGTGGAGGTGGTGGGGAAGCACCAGCTGAAGCTACTAAAGAAGCCATTGCTCACTGGTAACAAAGGGTCTTTCTCTCACAATGATGAAAGTCAGAGTGAGGAAAGAAGGAGGGATTTTCATCATTTGGGAAAAACAATAGTTCTCAACCAATGAAAAGTGTTCATTTTAGATTATATGACCTAGTCTTACATCATTAGGAAACCAAAAGTGAAATGAACCAATGAAAAGTGTTACTACATACGCACTCACTGATTCCTACGTCTACACACACATTCACTCATTCACCCATACAATCATTCATACATACAATCACTCATCTTTACAACACTATCATATGCACTCATACACCTATACAGACACTCACACTCTGCCACTCATCCATGGAGTTACTCACACACCTAGTCAGTCCTGTAAAGAATCAATCACACTTCCATTTTCTAATCTACACAGTTAAACATAGAGTACCTTACATTTTCAAACATATACTAACACATACTTACTCTCTTATAGAATCACTGATACAAGTACACATTGATCTGCACAGAGTCACACACCTCCCAGCCAGCCATACACACACTCAGTCTCCCATACAAATACTTGTGCAACCAATCAATAACCCATATAGCTACTTATATAGCTACTGATCAACACATGCAGCAGCTTGCACAACAACAGACATACTGATGCACACTTTCAGACAGTTTAGTCACTAACCCGTGCATTTAGTAAGACGCATTTAATCACTCACTCATACAGTCAATCACGCACCTACTAAAACCTTCATTCAGACACTTATACATCCACTCATTCTTCAATATGTAAAACATATTTAAACTTTACAGAAACACATAATCACTGGATGTTGTCATCAGTGATGTCATTTGAGATGTCATCAGTGATGTCATCAGTGATGTCACTGACCATGTCATGAATGATGTAATATGTGATATCATCAGCAGTGGATTGCGGGTGCGCGATATATAGTTAGTGCAACTAACTATATATGGAATTTCAATGGTTTTGTGTGAGTAAAATAAGGTTTTCTAAATGCTAATTCCTAACTATATATGGTCTATAACCTATGGTTTTTTCAGTGAATATATATATAAATGCGTTTAACAGAAGAATCGCACACTCTCGGGCATACATTGCCAAATTACATTGACAAAGGCTTATAGCCGAAACGTGTTTGTCGGACTGTTGTCATCCAGCAGGCAAAAGCGTTTCGGCGGTCTGCCTTTTTCAAGGCAGCAAGCATTGAAAAAGGCAGTTCGGCAACTTTTGGCGGAACATTGGGCATTATTTTTATTATTATATATATATATATATATATATATGGTACAAAACAAACAGCTTCTTCTGGAGTGCTGGAACCCAAAGGAAGTTGGCGCAGATACCGGCGAAGCAGTCCGGGTCAATAATATATCCAAAGTGAATTCAAAAAATGAATGTCTTGCGCTCTCAGGCAGAAAGGCGACAGGGGATCCAAAGTATCAGGAAAGCAGTTTAATACACAACGCGTTTCACCAAAAAGGCTTGTTCACGTGTACCTTCACACAGGAACACCAACTATTAAATAAAGTTTCCATGCTACAACCCAATGGTAAACATGAAGGTCGGACTACAAGAGAATACATGGCAGACATATTGGAATGGTGCCCAATGCACAGTACTTCACTGCGAAAAATATAAAACACAATTAGTCGCCTGTATTGTTGAATGTCACAAACGGGCCTCCATAGTAAATAACAATTCATGAATGATTCTCATGGGGCAAATTGGTTAACCAATAATTTCAACATGTAAATAACATAAATATGAATATTTCTGGCTGACATGTTAGAACGGTTGGAGTGCACGACTAGTTATTAGGAGCCCCAAGGCACTAATCTGTCCCCGGTTGGCCCAACAATAGAATACAATACATGACAAATTTAACGTTTTGACAAATTCAAATGATTAAATGATAACTGTTGTCGAGCTTCATGGTAAAAATATTGTGAAACAAAATATGACATGCGTTGTACAACATAACAATATTATGCATCAATGCATATAATCAGTCGCCCGGTGCGGCATATTTTGTCTATATAAATATACGACAATTTCTCCGATGGTATATATATATATATATTCACTGGAAAAAACATGAGCATTTAAAAACCCTTGGAATTTCACTGAGGAAACCACAGGTTTCAGGGACGTTATAGTTAGTTTGGCATTTCACTCGTACAAAACCAGGGCTGGGCATAGTTTGCGAAGTAGCACTTAGTGAAGCTACGTAAAGTGCACTTCGCACTACGCGAGCTACGCGTAGCAATACGCGAACTGCGTAGTAGCATGTTCGCACTGTGCAGGATGCCGTTTTCAATTATTGCACAGTACGGACAAGCATCCGGCACTGTGCAATCATTGAAAACTGCATTTTGCACAGTGCGAGCTGTAGTTTTCTGCCGCTCAAGGAGATTTTTACTCCAGCGGCAGCTTTCTCAACGCAGACTGGTAGTTTCTCATCGCGAGCGGTCGCGAGCATACGCGACCACTCGCAATGAGAAACCAGACCTCCCCACGTTGAGTCTCACAGGGAAGTTTATTTTCCACGCTTGCGATCGGCAACTTGATGTTGCTGATGATCGTGAACGAGGAAAAAGTCTCAACCAGGATGTCATTTTGCTTGCTCGCGGTCGCCAACTTGACGTTGAGGACTGCGAGCAAGCAAAAAATGACCGCTGCACTATGCTACGCTACGCGTGTTCGCACTGTGCTACGTGAAGTTCCCATAGTGCGAAGTTGCGCAAACTTCGCAAACTACGTGAGCATAGCGTAGTGCTTTACCCAGGCCTATACAAAACCAGGGAAATTTGGCTGTTATAGTTAGTTGAGCTAACTATAACTCGCGCCCCTGCAATGCCCTGCTAATGATGTTACATTTTACATCACTCATGACATGGTCAGTGACATCACTCATGAAATACACCCACTCTAAAATACAGACTAGAATTCTCGAAACCATAGACACATCAATACCAGTTGGTACATACCCACCCACTGATTCATAGGTCTACACATACAACCACTCACTAACCCATACAGTCACTCATACACACAGTCATCAATACAGCCACTGACATATGCACTCATACACCCATACAGAAACCCACACACCGCCAGTCAACCACAGAGTTACTCAAACACATTGTCACTCCACCAAAGGATCAATAACACTACCATTTAGTCACCTATACAGTTATAAACACACCACCTCACTTATTCATGCAGATTGTAACATATAGTTACTCTCTTCTACAATCACTGACACAAGCACACACTCATCCATGCACTCACTCTCACATTTAGTCACTTATAAACACCAACACTCACATATACTGCCTTTCACATATGTAGTTACTTACACATATACCACAGAGACATCCATTCACTCACCAACACTGCCATATGCACAGTCAGTCACCCATACAGCCCCTCGCAGACACACTCATGAACCTATACACCCTGTGAATCACCCACTCACTCATCCATGCAGTGAGTCACAAATAACCTCACCCAATCAAACAGACACTCAGGCACCCATACCGGCACTCAGACAACTAATAAATAACCCATATAGATACTCCTCTACCTACTCATCAAACCATGCAGCCACTTAAACACCAACTGACAGACTAATGTAGACATTCACACAGATTAGTCATTCACCCATTAATTCACTAAAAAACGTTTACTCACTTATACAGTCAGCCACACACCCACTAAATTACCAATTGTGACATTGAGAAAACCCACTCATTCCTCAATACAATATATATATATGTATATATATATTTTTATTTATTTTATCCAACAAACGCCGAAGCTTCTCAAGATGCACTCGACAGTGCGTCTGCCATTCGGCATCACGGTTCAGCCCGCCCCAGCCATCCAAGTACGTTGTGCTGCCTGGCGCGTTTCTGTGGCCAACGTACCACTTCATCAGAGGCATTTCTCCTGTACGCATTGGAGCGCTCTTTATACTGCATGCTGATTGGTTGAAAAACCTGCTTCGGTTTCCATGAAGCAAAGCAGAGTTTGCAATGACAACCCCCTATTTCAATAATAAGTGCCCCGGGGAAGTGGTGGTCCCTGGGGCAGTATAGGGGGGCTAAAGTTCCCCCCACATGTATTATCATTAATAGCCCCGGAGAGGTGGTGGTCCCCGGGGCTTTGGGGGTCCTGCGAGGCCACTGTCCCATAATAAGAAATGCCCTAGTGAGGTGGTGGTCCCTGGGGCTGCAGGGGGGCGAGTGCCCTCACACATTATGAGCAAAGCCCCGGGAAGGTGGCGGTCCCCGGGGTTGTGGGGGCCCCCGCTGGCTCCCGCTACATACATTTTGATAGCCATCAGGACCTGGCCCTCCCTGGGGCTTAAGCTTCATAAAGACTTTCTACCATAATCATGGACCCAGTGTGACTCCGGACAATTTTCTTTTAGAACAAATCCTTTTGTGGGGCCTGTGGGTTCAGGGTGTTTCTACCCTGCCCACTTTTCTTGTCTTTTATCTTTTTTTTACTGTTTCTTGTGACTCGATTTTACAAAGTCACAAGATGGCTGCCAACACTTCTTGGTTTGAAGTGTTGGCAGCCAGTCAGAATGAAGGTCATGATCAGGAGGGTTCACAAATCCTTCTCGGTCACCAGATAACAATATTTTTTATTTTTACATTTCTCAGGAACTACTGAACGGATTTACACCATTTAAAGCAAAGAGTGTACTCTGGACCCAGAGCTACCTCTCTGCCAAATTTGTTGTAATTCCATCAGCAGTTCGGGCTGTAGCCTCGATAAAGGTTCCAATGGAAATTAACATGGAGAAAAAACGTTTCGGACCCCCTTTTTTCTTGTCCCCCGCTTGATGAATCACCCCAAAACTTTCAAGACAGGAACGGGCCATTAGTTTTGAACATATCACGAAGATTTGTCAAACGGCTCCAAAGATATTAACAAATCAAAAAAATTGTTATATATATATATATATATATATATCCACATTCCACACCATTTCCGAAGATCCAGTGAAGAGACCAACAATAGGGGAACTATGGAAGACAGCTTTATTCCACTTGCACAGGTGAGTAACAATCCCACAAACCCGCAGTAGGCGAATGCATTTCGGCGTGGTTTCCGCCTTCTTCAGCGCCAGGGGTCTGAATAGTTCAGGGAGGGTCGTGTTTCTTAGGTAAAATACCTGCCCCCGCCTGATAGGTTGCTCTGCGCACCACTCCTTAAAGGTATATACCACCGCATACAGCCTGGGTAGGTCGTTTAGTAAGTCATGCGCCTACCAGTCCCAGCATGCATTGTTCATGTTTGTGTCCGGGGGGTTGTTGCGTGGAGCGGATGCACCAATTAGCTGTGGGGCAGCCTCCTTACCCCATGTCTGTGGAACTCGCCGTCTCCATATGTCCCCAACCGCTTCACCCTGATGTCACCGGGATATGCCGTGGACGGGAGCAAGGCTGAAATCAGCACCTTACCCTGCGTGAGGCTATTTGAAGCCCCTACACCGCCAAAATGTCCCGAACACACAGGGGGACTCTGGTGATTCCGGTACCCCGGATAAACTCCATTTTTTCCAGTATCCAGAGCCAACTTCATGAAGCGGGGGTCCCTTGGCGCGTTACTGGAAAACGCGCTGAAATATCCACATTCCACACCATTTCCGAAGATCCAGTGAAGAGACCAACAATAGGGGAACTATGGAAGACAGCTTTATTCCACTTGCACAGGTGAGTAACAGTCCCACAAACCCACAAAATATATATATATATATATAAAAAGATATTAACAAATCAAAAAACGTTTATATATATATATATATATATATATATTACCTACTGGCGGTCGCCAGTAGGTATATATAGTTAGGATTTTTTCTCTATGGGATTTTTGAAAATTCTATGTCTAATAACTTTGGCGTTTGTGGACGGAATTAGCTGAAATTTTCAGGAAAATGGCACATTTTGTTTCTGAGCAGCCCCTGAAAATTTTGGGGGGGTTCGTCAAGGGGGGGCCGAGAAAAAAGGGGGGTCCCAAAACGCGTTTTTTCCATGTTAATTTCCATAGGGCGGTTGGCCTCACTTTTAGCCCGAACGGCTGAATGGATTTGCACGAAACTTGGCAAAATTGTAGGGACTGGTAGCCCGATGTGCCTTTTGTAGGTCTCAATATATGTGCTCCAGTGGATTTTGAGAAATTAACGTTTAAAAAAAGATATATATCTGTAACAGCGGACCGGGCAGCGTCCCAGGACGCGTACTTTTCGCGCAACGGAGCTTTGTGAAGTGAAGCTGATTGGTTCTCCGGCGTCTGTCAACATTCCAAACAGTCCGTAGCGGCCGCCATCTTGTCTCTCGGTAGGATCGAGAGACAAGAGGAGGCCAAAGCGAAGGGGCAAATGACCATAAGGGGGAATAGTAGATCCTCGCTGACCCCCTACGTTTGATGTGGAGGTTTTAAAAGGGCCCCGCGGGGCAAAAAAAAATTAAATAATAATAATCGAACGGCTGAATGGATTTGCACGAAACTTGGCAAAATTGTAGGGACTGGTAGCCCGATGTGCCTTTGCTAGGTCTCAATATATGTGCTCCAGTGGATTTTGAGAAATTAACGTTCAAAAAAAGATATATATCTGTAACAGCGCTCCGCTTCGCGTACTTTTCGCGTTACGGAGGTTTGCGAAGCTGATTGGTTTTTCGGCGTCTGTAAACATTCCAAACAGTCCGTAGCGGCCGCCATCTTGTCTCTCGGTAGGATCGAGAGACAAGAGGAGGCCAAAGCGAAGGGGCAAATGACCATAAGGGGGCATAGTAGATCGTCCCTGACCCCCTAGGTTTGATGTGGAGGCTTTGAAAGGGTCTCGCAGGGCAAAAAAAAATATACAGTTTTTTTAGTTTTTTTGCGTGGAGTGCGCCCGGTTCGCGAACCGGGAAGCGTTCTGGGGAGCGTACTTTCTTGAAAATTAGTGAAAAAAGTTAGAGTAAAATAATAATTGTGAGTGATCAGATGTAGGGTAGCTCTGAGAAGAGCTTTTGGGTTTATGGTACATTTAGGTACTTATAAGTAGGTACCAATGCACAGTCTTACATTCAGAGTGAAAACTCTGTTGCCCTCATCTGAGAAGTGAACTCCATCTCCTCTGTAGATATCTTGCATGTAGTAACGCAAGTTATTGTTGTACAGGGAGCCCATTCCATGGTCTCTCATGTAAGCTGAAACAGATTTGTTTACATGCTTCCTCGATTTCTCAATTTGTGGACAAAATTGGTTCGACCACCTCCATTTCTGTCTTTGGCATATATTTGAATATACCAAGGCAGTCTGAGGAAAAAGTGCCATCAATTGCTCAAAGGTGTCCTTTAAAAGCATTTCCAGACCTACCCCAGTCAAAGTGCCCAAATCATTACCTCCACAGTGCACAATTAACAGGTCAGGTTTTGGCAAATGCATAAAGGTTTTCACCAATGGTATCAATTGGTGACATTTTAATCCTCTGTGGCCAAACCACTTAATTTCCACATCTTGTAAATTGAGGTTAGGTAAATTCCTGTTTTCAGTGTACCTTTGAGCCCAATAGATGTAACTATGTCCAACAATCCAGACAGAAAACATGGTGAGAGAAGGTCAGCAGTCAGATGAAGTGTGGCAATGAAATGGCAGTTGAAAAAATGAGAGTGTAAAATGAAAAAAACTGAGGAGTTTCTGTGTTAATGAAGCAGTAAGAGTGATTGGTGGATTTTGATTGCTGAAAACAGAAAGTTAGTGTGCATGGATGAGTTCGTTGAAAGATGTATTTTGAGTGGCGAAGAAAAAATCATTAAATGAAAGAATGCTCTGGATATGCAGGTGCACTGAGAGTTCAGAGTTCAATTGCAACATTGTTGTGTGAGAGGTCTTGCAAGAGGTGGTTGCTATGCAGAAAAAGCAGAGAGGGGGCAGAGGGGGGAAGGGTTTTGCTTTGAAAAAAAGTGAGGGAAGAGTTTTGATTGGGTGACATGAGAGATATGTGTGAGGAATTACAGCATTTCTGTGCTTTTGATAGCTGCAGACTCTGGAGTGCATACCTTTTGCTCTGCTGAAGACAAATTGGTGTGTTTCTGAGACTGTTTTGAAACTCAAAGTATTTGCTAAGGTGAGAAAAGATTTCTTTAATTTAGATAGAAATAATGTGCTTTAAGGAGAAAATTATGAAGAAAGTTGTGTTTTTCAAATGTTGCTTTGTCTCAAGTGTTTCACAAATAGATTTTGTTTCTTTGAGAAATTGTAATTGGAGAAAATGTGAAGTATTAGTACTGACAGGGCTTTTATGTGCATAGGAGCTGTGGAGTGTTTTCAAATTATGACTTGTAAATCGTTTTTGAGAAAAAGCAATGGTTTTAATATTGATGAGAAGGACATAATGGTGTCTGCTTCTTTATAAGGTAATTGAGAGTCTCTGATGTTATTTTTCCCATTTCAATGTAAGAAGTTTGTCTGTGGAGCAAATTGCTTGTAAATATGCTCCCACCTGTGCATGGCAAATTTAGATTTTGAATGTTTCCGTTACATAGGCATGTTAAAGGTGACTGAAACATGCTGCAAAGGCAATCAAAAAATGCTTTTATGTGTCTTAAGGACATTTTAAGTCATTTCCCCATGTGCAGTGTTTTCAAATTATGAGTTGAAAATCGTTTTTGAGGTAAAGGAATGTTTTCAAAATTTATGTGCGCCATATGACCCCAAATTTCTTTTTTAGGGGTGCAGCAGGGTGTTCTTGAGACACCCCTGCACCGTCGGAAAAATTCGTAATTTGCGATGAGGTAATTGCTAATCGCAAATTGCACCTTCATTCCTATGGGCCTCCTGCTGCATGGAAATGAATGGGTAATTTGTAATTAGCAAATAGGTCATCGCAAACTAGGAATGGTAAAGAATCGCTATTTATTCGTTAAAGTTCGCTATTTAGGAAATGCAAAAAACTTTGATGATACATATGGCGGTTTATCTCTAACAAGATAAGAAGCATAGGGATAGATTTATGATGACTGGCGCATCACCAGGGATGTGTTAGTCATTCTGTGCCGCTGTTCCGTCACCTATGGTGTGCTGCATTTACAATGCGGCGCATCATGGGGCAAAAACAGCACAGATGCGTGACGTATTTGTGCCGTAAAGTTGGCGCATTGCTGGAGTTGTATCGCAAGTGTGATGAAGCTCCAGTAAGGTTGAGGGGTGCCCCTGTCGCAGGGTTTCTGTTCTGACACAGAACTGTGGACAGAGGATTGGAACCTCGGCGAATTAGGGTGTCCCAAAACTCACCTTAGTAATCAAAACCCCTTAGCAAGCTAGGTACAGTGTCACATTGGATATAACAAACTCTCAATGTTTAGACAATCCAGAATATGAACTTATAGTACCTCAGGATACGTGGAACTCATGAACAGTCGGTCGTTATATATTTCTTAGAAACGAGAACATGGAGTTAAGAAGAACACATGTGTATTTGAAATGTTTATTTACTAATGCCGTCTTCTCAGGCGTAGTATCTTAGATTATACAAGTACACATATTATCAGTAGCAAAATTACCAGCATAGTCAATAGTACATAAAAAGCGAATGGTGACAGTATGTTAACATGCTGTAAATGAATAAGAGTTAGCAACACTTATAAGCAGCCGCGGGCCGTGGAGGGAGTTACGGTGGGGCAGGGAGGCGGGGAGGGGGAGGGGCAGGGTGGAGAGGGCTCCACCCTGCCCCTCCCCCTCCCCGCATCCCTGCCCCACCGTAACTCCCTCCACGGCCCGCGGCTGCTTATATCTCACCCTCCCTAATACACATAATATATTATTTGCTAAGAAGGTCTCTTTGTGTTGGTTTAGGGCGTGCCGATACTTTAGTGTCTTAGATTTGAAGGAATCACATCAGCATAGAAAAGATAATCCATATGCCGTGCTTAATATCGCCAACGGCATTGTGCCATAATATTCTAGCATGCGATTGCGGAACAGTGTCTGCAGCTGCAGGGCGGGAGCTTGCACAGGAGGGACATCCATATTTAAAAATGTAAAAAAGCACAAGAGCGTCCGTTGGTAATGCAAGTAAAAATGGGAATCCACGAAGCAGAGTGGAAAAAATAGAATGTAAGAAAGCAGGGATGACTCCAAAGATTTTCTCAAATGAAGTCACGAGACCACTGGTAACAACTTTAAAAAAGTGCGCCAGGCCCTTTGTGGAGGACGCGTTAGAGATAGTCCGAACCATCTTGCTGAAATTGAAAGGCAAATCTGAATTGAAAAGGGTCTGCACCTCTGTACGGGTGTTCGCTGTGTGAAGCACGAAAGTTTCACGGGCCGAACTCAAGGCCACCTCTCTCTGAGACAAAATAGCTCTTATTCTTGCCATGCCGTTGAAATGTGCTCCCAAGGTTGGTATTTGTGGCCAGATTGAAAACTCCCTATGTTCATGTGTGGGAGGAAATAGAACATTTCTGCAGCAAATAACCCGTTCATTTACTGTTACGATAAAATGAATACTTTTAATTAACCCAGAACAATCTTCATTATTGAGCATCAAATAACTACCATTTTCCAAGAACTTGAACGTGGGGATGATAGCAGGAACTGGTGTGCCTTGCAACACGCAAGCCATATTTGGTCGGTGTTTGTTGCATGAACCGTGTAACTGTATGTGCCTACACATTAGTGAATGATCTGGCGTCTCAGTGCATTCCTCTCCATTCAGATAAAGTTCTTGATCATCTTTGAAAATCTGTATGTGTATGGAAGCGACCAGACTTCATGAAGAAAACCACTACCTAAAGGTTAATAACGACCTATTGGTATATATTTCATACAATTTGAAAACTTATATAAAGCAAAAGGCAGCGTTATTAAACCGTGGATAAGGCACGTTGCCAAAGCAGTCAACCTTTTGGATTTATACTGGAAATGTTAAAGGAAGAATTACGGAGTAGGGCCTGTAAATCTTTAATAGACAACGAGTAAAATTACTCCAACCATCATATTCCTCTAACTCCGGGATAGTAGGGGTGTTTAATTTTTTAGAAGTAGCCAATCCAAAGCATTTGGTCTGGGAAATTGTTTCATTCACAAACAACATATGTTTTGGGATGAGACATGCACGGTGGAAAGCCTCAGTGCCTTGTACCTGCCAGGTTCGTGAACCCCAAACTGATGTAGATCCTGGATATTTTTACTCTGTATTACGTTAGCATGGTCTCATTACTGGTTTAAACGCCATTTTTACTTTTTTGTAACTTCTGCACACAACACTTAGTTGTTGCTTTAGCTTTCAGCCTACCTGCGTCAAGATCTATGCCTGCTTCAAGCAGGCGCAGGGTTTTGATGTAGCTTTGTCCTATCTGATTGTAAATGCGGCACACCGTGGGTGGCAGAGCAGCGGTGCACGTTAACTGGTGCATCCCTGGGGATGTGCTAGTTAATATAAATCTGCCCCTTTACATTTAATTATGTGCAGGGGACACAGAGTAGGTGAGGTTTATCCAAGGTTAAGAAGAGATGAGTCCTGTTCAGTGAAAAATTGGAGATAGGCTTCAGTATATTATATACTTAAGTAGTGTGTTAAGTTTTTGATGACTGTTATTAATTTACTGTTGGGTAATAGTGGTTAATAACATTTTTTATTATATTTTACCACAGATTCAACTGCAGATTATTTCAAGATTTTAGGATGCCTAGCAAAGAAAGAGTAAGAAAGGCTGCAAAACGTCAAAGACAGCAGGACCATGGAATAATGCAGCAGTCCTCTAACAAAAAGATTTGTCAAGTCACCAAGAAAGCACCGGGTAAGAGTCGAAAAACAGTCATAAGAAATATGTGTAGTAAAAAAAATATTACTACAGAAAATGTTTCAGTCCAGAAAAGGAGAAAGAATTCAAATGGTAAGGAAAGGCCAATGAGAAATGTTACTGCTAGAGTAAGAGATAACTCTATGCATGAAAGTAGAAGGAAACAACAGTTTAGGGATATTCGTAAACGAATGTTCCGCAACAGGATAATTGGGAATTTGTTAAAAAATATTAAGAAAGGTCAGCAGAAAGTGGTTTTTTATAAGAGAAAAAAAATAGTTGAGAAAGTTATTGATCAGGCATTTGAAATTAAACGTAAGTTATTTATTTTGACAATCAATAGAATTAGGAAGCTAAACAAGGTAATTTATGATTTCAAAAGAAATAGTAGATGGAAGAGAATAGTTAATCGTAGTAATTTTTGTGAAGTTTTTTCTGGAGAATGGATGCATAGTTCAAGCTCTGAGGCATTTTTTAATGAGGAGAGTTATTTCCAGGATAATGATTTGGTGCATGCAGTTGACACCAGTGGTCGAGCTTATGAAGTGAAAGATGGTTGTCCAGTTGAAAAAGAAAAAGTTGTGAGAACAGAGATAGAAGAGGTGTTAGGTAATGAGGTTTTAGGGAGACGTCCTAAGGGTCCTGTGTATACCTGGAAGTGTAGTAGTATTTGCAGTGTACGACAGGATTCCATCAATTTGCTTTGTGATTTTATACGGTCATTTAATAAGAAAAGTTTGAAGCAGAAAATGAAGTTGTTGCAAGAATTAGATCCTTGCAGAGTGAGAGAAGTGATAGGTTTGCATGGTCATTCACTGGCTTGTCTTTCCAGGAGAGTATGCCAGAGTGTTTTTCATCATTTCAGGATGCTAGCAGTGCATCATAATAAAGTGAGGAAATTAGTTAGAATGTTGTATTATGCTAAGAGTCCAGCAATTATGCTTAAACAATTATGCGCTGCTCTTTTGCATGGTTCTGAAATAGATGTGAAGAATATATGTGAAGAAATTGAGTTTTGTTACTTTGGAAGTAAAGAGGAGAATGTTGAAATTGACCAAGAAGAAGAGAGTAATGTGGAAGATAGTGTACAGGTTTCCAGTACAGATAATTTCCAGAGGGAAATTGCGAAGTTTGAGGTGAAATCAAGTGAGAGGCCAAATTTCACTTGTGTGTGTTGTCGACGCACTTATTATAAGAATCAGACTAAGTTAGTGGATTTATATGGAAAAAGTGAAAGGGAAAATAATAGTGAATGGAAGGATTTTACAACATACTTGATGGTAGAAAATTGTTTTGATTTGGGATTGGATCAACGTGTGTGTACTTATTGTTGTAACAAATTAAATCAAAACCAGATGCCTGCTAGAGCAGTTCATAATAATCTGGAATTGGTTGAGATTCCTTCTGAATTGAAGGATTTAAATACTTATGAATCTATTTTGATTCAAAGTATCCATCCCTTTCAGGCTATTGTAAGAATGGAGCCAAAGACAGGGAAATTGCCTCCATCAGATTTACAGAGAGGATTAAAGGGAAGAGTTGTTTATTTGCCTCTAGATTTGAAGAAAAACATTAACACAATTGGAGTAGAAAAAGTGGAAGAGGAACCTCTTGTTATCTTAGTTAATGGGGTTCCGACAAAGAATAAGAAAATATGGCAAGATTTAGTAGATGTTAGGAAAGTCAAAAGGGCAACATTGTATTTGAAAAAAAAAAAAAATACTATAAAAATGTATATGTTGCAGAAGAGGAAGTAAGTGAGGAAGAGGATAGCGATTTGTGTGCTGGTCAAATTGAGAAAGTAGAACCCTGTACTAGTGAAGAAATATATGAACATTATAGTGTTCATCCTTTGCATTCCAAGGAAGTCATGGGGAATGCTATTGAGTTGTTTCAAATGAAACAAGCGAAAGGGAGTACCATTAGTGTTTGGGAGGAAAGTTTGGAAGCTCGGTGTTTCCCACAGCTTTTTCCAACAGGTCAGGGAGGAAGATATGATGAGCGACCTCATCAAATTCCTGCTTCTGAATACCGGACTTTGCGATTGTATGCAGGAGATCCTAGGTTTCGACAATGCATTCCTTATTTGTTTCATCTCCTGTTTGAAAGCGATCTGTCTGGACTGTCATATGCAGTGAACCACATCTTGAAAAGTGGTATACACATGCAAAACATCTCGGCAAGTGACTTTATGGATAAAGTCAATGTCCAAGACAGTATTTTGGATTCTCACCTGATTAATCTCATGGCGTGTCAGCGTGGTACTAATGAGTACTGGTACCGTCGTCATGGTGATTTAAAATGTATGCTGAGGAACTTAGGAACTCCCACATGGTTCCTCACTTTGAGCTGTGCTGAGTATGGCTGGGAAGACTTACTTGAATTTCTACGAGAGGCAAATGCTAACGTAGAAAACATCGAATTCAAGACACCCGGAGAACTGTGCTCTTTGGATCCAGTCAATGTATGTAGGTACTTCAATCATAGATTTGAAGGTATGATGTCTTTTATCATGAATAAGAAGAATCCACCTCTTGGAGAGGTGTTGGATTTCTTCTGGAGGAAGGAGTACCAAGCAAGAGGTGCTCCTCATATACATATGTTGCTGTGGATCAAGGATGCACCTAAATTTGGAACGGATGCAGACGACTCAGTGATGAGTTTCATAGAACAGTATTCTACGTGTGCTGTTCCAAACGCAAAGGAGAAAAAAAGCCTAAGAGAAAAAGTTCTACGTTTCCAAAGCCATCGATGTGGAAAGTACTGTCGTCGTAAATTCCGGAACAAAGACAAGTTCTACACCAAATGTCGTTTCGGCTTTCCACGATCGGTGATTTCTAAAGGAAGAGTGAACAGTTTGATGTCTTCGCTGCGACATAATGTGATGAAGAAATCACCTAAAAACACATACAATTTGAAGAGGAACGAAGAGTCTAAGTACATCAACGACTACAACCCGGTGATTTTGTCCATGTGGAATGCTAACATGGATATACAGTTTGTGGCTGATAACTGTATGGCTGTGGCTCGGTATGTGACATCTTACATCACCAAAAAAGAGAAGACAGAATTGAAGGATATGTGGGAGGACATTTCCCATGAAAAGAGCCTCAGCAAGAAGTTGTACAGTTTCAGTCTGAAGATGTTGTCGCATCGAGAAATCGGAGCTTACGAATGTTCTGACCGGTTGTCTTCAGCAAGTCTCTATGCCAAGTCCAGGAGTATCGTTTGGGTGAGTGTTGGTCTTGCTGCAACGCGTAATCGAGTTCTGAAACCTGTGCGGGAAATTGAGTATTTGGCGGAAAAGGAGCCAAACAGTACCGACATTTTGAAGAGCAACATGTTGGATACATATTATCCAAATCGAAGCAGTCACCTCGAGAATGTTTGTCTGTATGAGGTTCTGCAAAATTACATATTCAAGAGGAACATCAAAGAAGATACTGAGAAAGGAGTGTATGCTGTAATAGGAAGTGAGGGATGTCTGGTCAAGCAAAGAAAATGCCACTTGATAAACCATCGAAAATTGAGTGGCGAATCTCCTGAAAAAAAGGAGTTTTTCTATTTAGCACTTTTGCAACTTTTTAAGCCTTGGCGTGCAGAAGAGGAACTGCTTGGAGATTTCCTTTGTTATGAAGACTCATTCAATGCTGCCAAGGAGACCATAGAATGTCCTGGTTTTCCCAAATATGTAGAAATGTTGAATGTGGAAATTGAGCAGGAAGCAACGATTGCAGCCGAGATTGCCAGAGACAGTTCTCAGGACAGTCAGAGTTCTGCTTCATTGAGTCAGGATCCACTAGGAGGACCTCTTATCGAAAATGAAGCTGCCACTGCTATGAATGAAGTGGAAAGAGCCATGGCACATGCTCAGGAGGATGCGGTTAACTTAGAAGAGTTGGAAAGACAACTCAACGTTGAGCAGAGGAAAATATATGACGAACTTACCATGCAAATTGATCATGGATTAAGTCATGACAAGAAAGAGTGCTCATGTACGTCGTTGAAGCCTGTCCGACTGTACGTGAGTGGAGAAGCGGGAACTGGAAAAAGTTTCCTTATTAAAGCAATTTCATGTTATTTGCAGGAAAGGACAGAGTCATCGCTGTCTTGTGTTGTCACCGCTCCAACTGGACTGGCAGCACATAACATTAAAGGGATTACTTTACATCGTTTACTGATGCTGCCAGTGGAGCATGACAACAAATTAGAATATCACAAGCTATCTGGAGATGCTTGTTTTGAAGTTTCAAGAGTCTTGAGGAAAATGAAACTTCTTATCATTGACGAAGTAAGCATGGTTTCCAATGTCATGCTTGCCTTTGTGCATTTGAGAATGCAAGAAGTTCTCAAAACAGAGTATGATGTGTTATTTGGTGGCAAACACATCATTGTTTTCGGAGATCTTCTGCAGCTGACACCAGTGAAAGGGCAACCTGTGTTCAAAATGCTCACGCATGAAGATACCAGGAAGTGCTTAGGGAGTATTGGCAACGTCAATATATGGTTAAACTTCAATTATGCTGAACTGCATGAAAATATGCGTCAGGCAAAGGATGAAGTTTACAAGACTATTCTACAAGATGTTAGAATTGGAAAAGTGACCGAGCATGGGAAAGAAGCTTTACATGCACGATTACTGACACATTTATATCCAGACGAAGATGTTGTGCCTGAGAATATTTTTCAGAAAGTTACTGAGAAAAAATCTGGAATATGTTTGATGCCAACTCTTGCAGAATGTGCCAAATTCAACAACAAAATGTTGCATTTAGAAAAGCAAGAGATTGTGAAATTGGAAGCTATTGACAGAGTAGAGCATATGGGATCAACAATTATTTTGTCTGAGAATCTGAAAACAAAATTGGATTCATTAGAGAAGAGTATATCTAAAACTGCGGGTTTTGAAAAGACTCTGAATGTGTGCTTGAACTGCCGTATAATTTTAAGAAGGAATTTACATGTTGAAAGAGGTCTGGTAAATGGATCAATGGGTAATGTTGTTGATTTTGTGAAATACAGAAATAGAGATGGAATTGAATTTTTAAAAATTAAATGTGATGGCATTGAGGAAGTACAGCTAATTGCTCGTTGTTCTGCTAGATTTTTGCTTGTAAAAGACTTATATGTTCGTCGTAAGCAGTTTCCTGTTTGCTTGGCATATGCGGTGACAATCCATAAATCGCAAGGTTTAAGTGTAGACTGTGCATTGGTGAATATTGGCAGTTCTGTGTTCAAGGAGGGTATGGCATATGTGGCATTGTCACGAGTTAGGACTTTATCGGGATTGTACTTGATTGAGTGTGATGTCACAAACATTTGTGCGGATCTAGATTGTGTTAAGGAATACAATAGGTTGAGAAGAGAGTATGCGCCACATTTGCCTCAGTATCCTTTGTTTGAGAAACGTGTGGTAGGCCGGAAACGAAGAAATGTGACCAATACTGGGGAGGTTGTAGCAAAAAGACGAAAAGTCGATGAACCTGAAATTATAAGCAGAAACAAAAAGGATTCTGTTGAAGATGTTGTTGGTTTTCAATTTGAAAACAGTTCTGGTGTCAACTGCTATGCTAATGTAGTGGTTAATGTTTTGTTTTCTCTACAAAATGTAAAAGAAGAGATTGTGGTCAATTCTGATCAAAGATTTTGCAGTTTGTTAAATTCTGTGTTAGAGAAATGTAGCACTGATAGAACAAACATAGAAAGTGTGTCTGAAATTCGAAATCTGTTAGACAGATGTTCAGGCCAAACACAATTCTCTCAAAATAGTCAGCAAGATTGTCAGGAGTTTTTAATGTATATGCTTGATGTATTGCATGCTGAAGGTGTAGATGTAGATCACCTGTTTGGGCTTTCTTATCAATGGCAGCATGACTGCAAGAACTGTAGGGTATCAAGTAGTACTAGTGTAGACTCAGAAAGATTTATATATTTAACTTTGCCAGACAGTAAATCAGTCTCTTTTAATAAGCTAGTAAAAGCAGCTGATCACAATATGGAGTGTAGGCAATGTAAATCTGAAATGATGTCCACATTATTTATACGAACATATGGCCAGTATGTCATTTTAATGTTTCAACGATGTAGGCCTGATGGAACAAAATTGACAACTTTAATTAAAAATTTGGTGGCTTCACAGTTGTCAATATCAGGAAGGACTTTTGTAACTGTAGCAATTATATATCATGATGGTCCTTCAATAACATCAGGACATTATACAGCTTATTTAAAGTGTAGAAATGGCTGGTCATTCTGCAATGATTCTGTTTTAATTTTCAAAAAAAAATTGCCATATGACCTTAAAAACTCTTACCTGGTGTTTTTAAAACCAAAATTTTAGGGAAAGAATCTCGGGATGTGCTCTGAGGAATTTCAAGAAG